>NC_054468.1:2484811-2815246 GCF_017639515.1 Carcharodon carcharias
GACCCCAACTCACTCACTCAGACCCTCACTCTCTCACTCAGACCCACACTCACTCACTCAGACCCTCACTCCCACTCAGACCTGCACTCCCTCACTCAGACCCTCACTCACTCAGACCTGCACTCCCTCACTCAGACCCTCACTCCCTCACTCAGACCCTCACTCACTCACTCAGACCTGCACTCCCTCACTTAGACACTCACTCACTCAATAAGACCCCCACTTACTCACTCAGACCCTCTCTCTCTCACTCAGACCCTCACTCACTCAATGAGACGCACACTCCCTCACTCAGACCCACACTCACTCACTCAGACCCTCACTGCCACTCAGACCCACACTCACTCAGAACCGCACTCCCTCACTCAGACCCCCACTCACTCACTCAGACACACACTCACTCACTCAGATCCCCACTCCCTCACTCAGACCCAGACTCAATTACTCAGACCTGCACTCACTCACTCAGACCCCCACTCACTCACTCAGACCCTCACTCCCTCACTCAGATGCTGACTCCCTCACTCAGACCCTCACTCCCTCACTCAGACCCTGACTCCTTCACTCAGACCTGCACTCCCTCAATCAGACCCACACTCACTCACTCAGACCCTCACTCACTCACTCAGACCCGCACTCACTCACTCAGACCCTCACTCACTCACTCAGACCTTCACTCACTTACTCAGACCCGCACTCCCTCTCTCACACCCGCGATCCCTCACTCAGACCCGCACTCCCTCTCTCACACCCGCGATCCCTCACTCAGACCCGCACTCCCTCACTCAGACCCTCACTCCCTCACTCAGACCCTCACTCACTCACTCAGACCTGCACTCCCTCACTCAGACCCTCACTCACTCACTCAGACCTGCACGCCCTCACTCAGACCATCACTCACTCACTCAGACACTCACTCACTCACTTAGACCAACACTCACTTACTCAGACCCGCACTCACTCACTAAGACTCCCACTCACTCACTCAGACCCGCACGCCCGCTCTCAGAACCCCACTCACTCACTCAGACCCTCACTCCCACTCAGACCCGCACTCACTCAGAACCACACTCCCTCACTCAGACCCCCACTCACTCACTCAGACCGCACTCACTCACTCAGACCTGTACTCCCTCACTCAGACCCGCACTCAATCACTCAGACCGTCACTCACTCACTCAGACCTGCACTCCCTCACTTAGACCCGCACTCCCTCACTTAGACACTCACTCACTCACTCAGACCCTCACTCACTCACTCAGACCTTCACTCACTTACTCAGACCCGCACTCCCTCTCTCACACCCGCGATACCTCACTCAGACCCGCACTCCCTCTCTCACACCCACGATCCCTCACTCAGACCCGCACTCCCTCACTCAGACCCTCACTCCCTCACTCAGACCCTCACTCACTCACTCAGACCTGCACTCCCTCACTCAGACCCTCACTCACTCACTCAGACCTGCACGCCCTCACTCAGACCATCACTCACTCACTCAGACACTCACTCACTCACTTAGACCAACACTCACTTACTCAGACCCGCACTCACTCACTAAGACTCCCACTCACTCACTCAGACCCGCACGCCCGCTCTCAGAACCCCACTCACTCACTCAGACCCTCACTCCCACTCAGACCCGCACTCACTCAGAACCACACTCCCTCACTCAGACCCCCACTCACTCACTCAGACCGCACTCACTCACTCAGACCTGTACTCCCTCACTCAGACCCGCACTCAATCACTCAGACCGTCACTCACTCACTCAGACCTGCACTCCCTCACTTAGACCCGCACTCCCTCACTTAGACACTCACTCACTCACTCAGACCCTCACTCACTGACTCACTCAGACCTTCACTCACTCACTCAGACCCGCACTCCCTCTCTCAGAACCGCGATACCTCACTCAGACCCGACCTCCGTCACTCAGACCATCACTCACTCACTCAGACCCGCACTCACTCACTCAGACCCCCACTCACTCACTCAGACCCGCACTCACTCACTCAGACCCTCACTCACTCACTCAGACCTGCACTCCCTCACTTAGACCCGCACTCCCTCACTTAGACACTCACTCACTCACTCAGACTCTCACTCACTCACTTAGACCAACACCCACCCACTCAGACCCGCACTCACTCACTAAGATCCCCACTCACTCACTCAGACACGCTCTCCCTCACTCAGACCCACTCTCACTCACTCAGACCCGGACTCCCTCTCTCAGACCCGCGATCCATCACTCAGACCCTCACTCCCTCACTCAGACCCTCGCTCCCACTCAGACCTGCACTCCCTCACCCAGACCCACACTCACTCAATCAGACCCACACTCACTCAGACCCTCACTCCCTCAATCAGGCCCACACTCCCTCACTCAGGCCCGCACTCACTCACTCAGACATGCACTCCCTCACTCAGACCCTCAATCACTCAATCAGGACCGCACTCCCTCACTCTGGCCCGCACTCCCTCACTCAGGCCCTCACTCACTCACTCAGACCTGCACTCACTCACTCAGACCCTCACTCACTCACTCAAACCCGCACACACTCAGAGCCGCACTCCCTCACTCAGACCATCACTCACTCAGTCAGACCCCCACTCACTCACTCAGACCCACACTCACTCACTCAGGCCCTCACCCCCTCACTCAGACCCACACTCAAACATTCAGACCCCCACTCACAAACTCAGACACGCACTCACTCACTCAGACCCCCACTCACTCACTCAGACCCCCACTCCCTCACTCAGACCCACACTCCCTCACTCAGACCCTCACTCCCAGTCAGACCCGCACTCACTCAGACACACACTCCCTCACCCAGACCCCCACTCACTCATTCAGACCCGCACTCACTCACTCAGACCCCAACTCACTCACTCAGACCCTCACTCCCACTCAGACCCACACTCACTCACTCAGACCCTCACTCACTCACTCAGACCCCCACTCACTCACTCAGACCCTCACTCACTCACTTAGACCAACACTCACTCACTCAGACCCTCACTCACTCACTTAGACCAACACTCACTTACTCAGACCCGCACTCACTCACTAAGACCCCCACTCACTCACTCAGACCCGCACGCCCGCTCTCAGAACCCCAGTCACTCACTCAGACCCTCACTCGCACTCAGATCCGCACTCACTCAGAACCGCACTCCCTCACTCAGACCCGCACACACTCACTCAGACCGCACTCACTCACTCAGACCCACACTCCCTCACTCAGACCTGCACTCCCTCACTCAGACCCGCATTTAATCACTCAGACCCTCACTCCCTTACTCAGACCCTGACTCCCTCATTCAGACCCGCACTCCCTCAATCAGACCCGCACTCACTCACTCAGACATGCACTCCCTCACTCAGACCCTCAATCACTCAATCAGGCCCGCACTCCCTCATTCTGGCCAGCACTCCCTCACTCAGGCCCTCACTCACTCACTCAGACCTGCACTTGCTCACTCAGACCCTCACTCACTCACTCAAACCCGCACACACTCAGAGCCGCACTCCCTCACTCAGACCATCACTCACTCAGTCAGACCCCCACTCACTCACTCAGACCCACACTCACTCACTCAGGCCCTCACCCCCTCACTCAGACCCACACTCAAACACTCAGACCCGCACTCACAAACTCAGACACGCACTCACTCACTCAGACCCCCACTCACTCACTCAGACCCCCACTCCCTCTCTCAGACCCGCACTCCCTCACTCAGACCCTCACTCCCAGTCAGACCCGCACTCACTCAGACACACACTCCCTCACTCAGACCCCCACTCACTCATTCAGACCCGCACTCACTCACTCAGACCCCAACTCACTCACTCAGACCCTCACTCCCACTCAGACCCGCACTCACTCACTCAGACCCGCACTCACTCACTCAGACCCTCACTCACTCACTTAGACCAACACTCACTCACTCAGACCCTCACTCACTCACTCAGACCCCCACTCACTCACTCAGACCCTCAATCACTCACATAGACCAACACTCACTCACTCAGACCCTCACTCACTCACTTAGACCAACACTCACTTACTCAGACCCGCACTCACTCACTAAGACCCCCACTCACTCACTCAGACCCGCACGCCCGCTCTCAGAGCCCCACTCAATCACTCAGACCCTCACTCCCACTCAGATCCGCACTCACTCAGAACCGCACTCCCTCACTCAGACCCCCACACACTCACTCAGACCGCGCTCACTCACTCAGACCCACACTCCCTCACTCAGACCTGCACTCCCTCACTCAGACCCGCATTTAATCACTCAGACCCTCACTCCCTCACTCAGACCCTGACTCCCTCATTCAGACCCACACTCCCTCAATCAGACCCGCACTCACACACTCAGACCCTCACTCACTCACTCACTCAGACCTGCACTCCCTCACTCAGACCCTCACTCATTCACTCAGACCTGCACTCCCTCACACAGACCCTCACTCACTCACTCAGACCTGCACACCCTCACTCAGACCATCACTCACTCACTCAGACACTCACTCACTCACTTAGACCAACACTCACTTACTCAGTCCTGCACTCACTCACTAAGACCCCCACTCACTCACTCAGGCCCGCACGCCCACTCTCAGAACCCCACTCACTCACTCAGACCCTCACTCCCACTCAGACCCGCACTCACTCAGAACCGCACTCCCTCACTCAGACCCCCACTCACTCACTCAGACCGCACTCACTCACTCAGACCTGCACTCCCTCACTCAGACCCGCACTCAATCACTCAGACCCTCACTCACTCACTCAGACCGCACTCACTCACTCAGACCTGTACTCCCTCACTCAGACCCGCACTCAATCACTCAGACCGTCACTCCCTCACTCAGACCTGCACTCCCTCACTTAGACCCGCACTCCCTCACTTAGACACTCACTCACTCACTCAGACCCTCACTCACTGACTCACTCAGACATTCACTCACTCACTCAGACCCGCACTCCCTCTCTCAGACCCCCACTCACTCACTCAGACCCGCACTCACTCACTCAGACCCTCACTCTCTCGCTCAGACCTGCACTCCCTCACTTAGACCCGCACTCCCTCACTTAGACACTCACTCACTCACTCAGACCCTCACTCACTCACTTAGACCAACACTCACTCACTCAGACCCGCACTCACTCACTAAGATCCCCACTCACTCACTCAGACACGCTCTCCCTCACTCAGACCACTACTCACTCACTCAGACCCTCACGCCTACTCAGACCCGGACTCACTCAGAACCGCACTCCCTCACTCAGACCCCCACTCACTCACTCAGACCCGCACTCACTCACTCAGACCCCCACTCCCTCACTCATACCTGCACTCCCTCACTCAGACCCGCACTCAATCACTCAGATGCTCACTCCCTCACGCAGACCCTGACACCCTAACTCAGCCCCCAACTCACACAGACCCTCACTCCCACTCAGACCCACACTCACTCACTCAGACCTGCACTCACTCACTCAGACCCTCACTCCCTCACTCAGACCCCCACTCATTCACTCAGACCCTCACTCCCACTCAGACCCACACTCACTCACTCAGACCCACACTCACTCACTCAGAACCCCACTCACTCACTCAGACCCCCACTCACTCAGACCCTTAATCCCTCACTCAGACCCCCACTCACTCACTCAGACCCTCACTCCCACTCAGACCCGCACTCACTCACTCAGACGCGCACTCACTCACTCAGATGCCCACTCCCTCACTCAGACCTGCACTCCTTCACTCAGACCTGCACTCATTCACTCAGACCCCCAGTCACTCACTCAGACCCTCACTCCCTCACTCAGACCCTCACTCCCTCACTCAGACCCGGACTCCCTCTCTCAGACCCGCGATCCATCACTCAGACCCTCACTCCCTCACTCAGACCCTCGCTCCCACTCAGACCTGCACTCCCTCACCCAGACCCACACTCACTCAATCAGACCCACACTCACTCAGACCCTCACTCCCTCAATCAGGCCCGCAATCCCTCACTCAGGCCCGCACTCACTCACTCAGACATGCACTCCCTCACTCAGACCCTCAATCACTCAATCAGGCCCGCACTCCCTCACTCTGGCCCGCACTCCCTCACTCAGGCCCTCACTCACTCACTCAGACCTGCACTCGCTCACTCAGACCCTCACTCACTCACTCAAACCCGCACACACTCAGAGCCGCACTCCCTCACTCAGACCATCACTCACTCAGTCAGACCCCCACTCACTCACTCAGACCCACACTCACTCACTCAGGCCCTCACCCCCTCACTCAGACCCACACTCAAACACTCAGACCCCCACTCACAAACTCAGACACACACTCACTCACTCAGACCCCCACTCACTCACTCAGACCCGCACTCACTCACTCAGACCCTCACTCACTCACTCAGACCCCCACTCACTCAGACCCTCACTCACTCACTCAGACCCCCACTCACTCATTCAGACCCCCACTCACTCACTCAGACCCCAACTCACTCACTCAGACCCTCACTCCCACTCAGACCCGCACTCACTCACTCAGACCCGCACTCACTCACTCAGACCCTCACTCACTCACTCAGACCCCCACTCACTCAGACCCTCACTCACTCACTCAGACCCCCACTCACTCACTCAGACCCACACTCCCTCACTCAGACCTGCACTCCCTCACTCAGACCCGCATTTAATCACTCAGACCCTCACTCCCTCACTCAGACCCTGACTCCCTCATTCAGACCCGCACTCCCTCAATCAGACCCGCACTCACTCACTCAGACCCTCACTCACTCACTCACCCAGACCTGCACTCCCTCACTCAGACCCTCACTCATTCACTCAGACCTGCACTCCCTCTCTCAGACCCTCACTCACTCACTCAGACCTGCACTCCCTCACTCAGACCCTCACTCACTCACTCAGACCTGCACTCACTCACTTAGACCTGCACTCCCTCACTTAGACACTCACTCACTCACTCAGACCCTCACTCACTCACTTAGACCAACACTCACTCACTCAGACCCACACTCACTCAATAAGACCCCCACTCACTCACTCAGACCCTCACTCCCACTCAGACCCGCACTCACTCAGAACCGCACTCCCACACTCAGACCCCCACTCACTCACTCAGACCCACACTCACTCACTCAGACCCCCACTCCCTCACTCAGACCTGCACTCCCTCACTCAGACCCGCACTCAATCACTCAGACCCTCACTCCCTCACGCAGACCCTGACATCCTAACTCAGACCCCCACTCACTCAGACCCTCACTCCCACTCAGACCCGCACTCACTCACTCAGACCCACACTCACTCACCCAGACCCTCACTCCCTCACTCAGACCCCCACTCCCTCACTCAGACCCCCACTCACTCACTCAGACCCTTACACCCTCACTCAGACCCCCACTCACTCACTCAGACCCGCACTCACTCACTCAAACCCCCACTCACTCACTCAGACACCCACTCACTCACTCAGACCCTTACTCCCACTCAGACCCGCACTCACTCACTCAGACCCGCACTCACTCACTCAGACCCCCACTCACTCACTCAGATCCCCACTCACTCACTCAGACCATTACTCCCTCACTCAGACCCCCACTCACTCACTCAGACCGCACTCAATCACTCAGACCCGCACTCCCTCACTCAGACCTGCACTCCCTCACTCAGACCCGCACTCAATCACTCAGACCCTCACTCCCTCACTCAGACCCTGACTCCCTCATTCAGACCTGCACTCACTCACTCAGACCCTCACTCACTCACTCACTCAGACCTGCACTCCCTCTCTCAGAACCGCAATCCCTCACTCAGACCCGAACTCTGTCACTCAGACCATCACTCACTCACTCAGACCCTCACTCACTCACTCAGACCTGCACTCCCTCACTTAGACCCGCACTCCCTCACTTAGACACTCACTCACTCACACAGACCCTCACTCACTCACTTAGACCAACACTCACCCACTCAGAACCGCACTCACTCACTAAGACCCCCACTCACTCACTCAGACCCTCACTCCCACTCAGACCCGCACTCACTCAGAACCGCACTCCCTCACTCAGACCCCCACTCACTCACTCAGACCCTCACTCACTAACTCAGACCTGCACTCCCTCACTTAGACCCGCACTCACTCAGACCCGCACTCACTCACTCAGACCCCCACTCGCTCACTCAGACCTGCACTCCCTCACTCAGACCCGCACTCAATCACTCAGACCCTCACTCCCTCACGCAGACCCTGACACCCTAACTCAGACCACCACTCACTCAGACCCTCACTCCCAATCAGACCCGCACTCACTCACTCAGACCCTTACTCCCTCACTCAGACCCCCACTCACTCACTCAGACCCGCAATCACTCACTCAATCCCCCACTCACTCACTCAGACACCCACTCACTCACTCAGACCCTTACTCCCACTCAGACCTGCACTCACTCACTCAGACCCGCATTCACTCACTCAGACCCCCACGCACTCACTCAGACCCCCACTCACTCACTCAGACCCTTACCCCCTCACTCAGACCCCCACTCACTCACTCAGACCCTCACTCCCACTCAGACCCGCACTCACTCACTCAGACCCGCAATCACTCACTCAGACCCCCACTCACTCACTCAGACCCATGATCCCACACTCAGACCCTCACTCCCTCATTGAGACCCCCACACACTCACTCAGACCCTCACACCACCTCAGACCCTCACTAACTCAGACCCGCACTCACTCACTCAGACCACCCACTCACTCTCTCAGACGCGCACTCACTCACTCAGACGCCCAATCCCTCACTCAGACCTGCACTCACTCACTCAGAACACCAGTCACTCCCTCAGACCATCACTCCCTCACTCAGACCCGCACTCCCTCACTCAGAATGGCACTCCCTCACTCAGACCCACACTCACTCACTCAGACCCGGACTCCCTCTCTCAGACCCGCAATCCATCACTCAGACCCTCATTCCCTCACTCAGACCCTCACTCCCTCACTCAGACCCTACTCCCACTCAGACCTGCACTCCCTCACCCAGACCCTCACTCACTCAATCAGACCCACACTCACTCAGACCCGCACTCCCTCAATCAGGCCCGCACTGCCTCACTCAGTCCCGCACTCCCTCACTCAGGCCCGCACTCACTCACTCAGACCCTCACTCAGACCATCACTCGCTCACTCAGACCCTCACTCCCACTCAGACCTGAACTCCCTCACCCAGACCCTCACTCACTCAATCAGACCCTCACTCACTCAGACCCTCACTCCCTCAATCAGGCCTGCACTCCCTCACTCTGGCCCGCACTCCCTCACTCAGGCCCTCACTCACTCACTCACCCAGACCTGCACTCCCTCACTCAGACCCTCACTCATTCACTCAGACCTGCACTCCCTCTCTCAGACCCTCACTCACTCACTCAGACCTGCACTCCCTCACTCAGACCCTCACTCACTCACTCAGACCTGCACTCACTCACTTAGACCCGCACTCCCTCACTTAGACACTCACTCACTCACTCAGACCCTCACTCACTCACTTAGACCAACACTCACTCACTCAGACCCACACTCACTCAATAAGACCCCCACTCACTCACTCAGACCCTCACTCCCACTCAGACCCGCACTCACTCAGAACCGCACTCCCACACTCAGACCCCCACTCACTCACTCAGACACACACTCACTCACTCAGACCCCCACTCCCTCACTCAGACCTGCACTCCCTCACTCAGACCCGCACTCAATCACTCAGACCCTCACTCCCTCACGCAGACCCTGACACCCTAACTCAGACCCCCACTCACTCAGACCCTCACTCCCACTCAGACCCGCACTCACTCACTCAGACCCACACTCACTCACCCAGACCCTCACTCCCTCACTCAGACCCCCACTCCCTCACTCAGACCCCCACTCACTCACTCAGACCCTTACACCCTCACTCAGACCCCCACTCACTCACTCAGACCCGCACTCACTCACTCAAACCCCCACTCACTCACTCAGACCCGCACTCACTCACTCAGACCCGCACTCACTCACTCAGACCCCCACTCACTCACTCAGACCCCCACTCACTCACTCAGACCATTACTCCCTCACTCAGACCCCCACTCACTCACTCAGACCGCACTCAATCACTCAGACCCGCACTCCCTCACTCAGACCTGCACTCCCTCACTCAGACCCGCACTCAATCACTCAGACCCTCACTCCCTCACTCAGACCCTGACTCCCTCATTCAGACCTGCACTCCCTCAATCAGACCCGCACTCACTCACTCAGACCCTCACTCACTCACTCACTCAGACCTGCACTCCCTCTCTCAGAACCGCAATCCCTCACTCAGACCCGAACTCTGTCACTCAGACCATCACTCACTCACTCAGACCCTCACTCACTCACTCAGACCTGCACTCCCTCACTTAGACCCGCACTCCCTCACTTAGACACTCACTCACTCACACAGACCCTCACTCACTCACTTAGACCAACACTCACCCACTCAGAACAGCACTCACTCACTAAGACCCCCACTCACTCACTCAGACCCTCACTCCCACTCAGACCCGCACTCACTCAGAACCGCACTCCCTCACTCAGACCCCCACTCACTCACTCAGACCCTCACTCACTAACTCAGACCTGCACTCCCTCACTTAGACCCGCACTCACTCAGACCCGCACTCACTCACTCAGACCCCCACTCCCTCACTCAGACCTGCACTCCCTCACTCAGACCCGCACTCAATCACTCAGACCCTCACTCCCTCACGCAGACCCTGACACCCTAACTCAGACCCCCACTCACTCAGACCCTCACTCCCAATCAGACCCGCACTCACTCACTCAGACCTGCACTCACTCACTCAGACCCTCACTCCCTCACTCAGACCCCCACTCCCTCATTCAGACACCCACTCACTCACTCAGACCCTTACTCCCTCACTCAGACCCCCACTCACTCACTCAGACCCGCAATCACTCACTCAAACCCCCACTCACTCACTCAGACACCCACTCACTCACTCAGACCCTTACTCCCACTCAGACCTGCACTCACTCACTCAGACCCGCATTCACTCACTCAGACCCCCACGCACTCACTCAGACCCCCACTCACTCACTCAGACCCTTACCCCCTCACTCAGACCCCCACTCACTCACTCAGACCCTCACTCCCACTCAGACCCGCACTCACTCACTCAGACCCGCAATCACTCACTCAGACGCCCACTCACTCACTCAGACCCATGATCCCACACTCAGACCCTCACTCCCTCATTGAGACCCCCACACACTCACTCAGACCCTCACACCACCTCAGACCCTCACTAACTCAGACCCGCACTCACTCACTCAGACCACCCACTCACTCTCTCAGACGCGCACTCACTCACTCAGACGCCCAATCCCTCACTCAGACCTGCACTCACTCACTCAGAACACCAGTCACTCACTCAGACCCTCACTCCCTCACTCAGACCCGCACTCCCTCACTCAGAATGGCACTCCCTCACTCAGACCCACACTCACTCACTCAGACCCGGACTCCCTCTCTCAGACCCGCAATCCATCACTCAGACCCTCACTCCCTCACTCAGACCCTCACTCCCACTCAGACCTGCACTCCCTCACCCAGACCCTCACTCACTCAATCAGACCCACACTCACTCAGACCCGCACTCCCTCAATCAGGCCCGCACTCCCTCACTCAGGCCCGCACTCCCTCACTCAGGCCCGCACTCACTCACTCAGACCCTCACTCAGACCATCACTCGCTCACTCAGACCCTCACTCCCACTCAGACCTGAACTCCCTCACCCAGACCCTCACTCACTCAATCAGACCCTCACTCACTCAGACCCTCACTCCCTCAATCAGGCCTGCACTCCCTCACTCTGGCCCGCACTCCCTCACTCAGGCCCTCACTCACTCACTCAGACATGCACTCCCTCACTCAGACCCTCAATCACTCACTCAGACCTGCACTCGCTCACTCAGACCCTCACTCACTCACTCAAACCCGCACACACTCAGACCCGCAGTCCCTCACTCAGACCATCACTCACTCAGTCAGACGCCCACTCACTCACTCAGACCCCCACTCACTCACTCAGACCCACACTCACTCACTCAGGCCCTCACTCCCTCACTCAGACCCGCACTCAAACACTCAGACCCCCACTCACAAACTCAGACCCACACTGTCTCACTCAGACCCCCACTCACTCACTCAGAGCCGGGATCCCTCACTCAGACCCTCACTCCCTCAATCAGACCCCCACTCACTCACTCAGACCCGCACTCACTCACTCAGACCCCCACTCCCTCACTCAGACCCGCACTCCCTCACTCAGACCCCAACTCACTCACTCAGACCCTCACTCTCTCACTCAGACCCACACTCACTCACTCAGACCCTCACTCCCACTCAGACCTGCACTCCCTCACTCAGACCCTCACTCACTCAGACCTGCACTCCCTCACTCAGACCCTCACTCACTCACTCAGACCCTCACTCACTCACTCAGACCTGCACTCCCTCACTTAGACCCGCACTCACTCAGACCCGCACTCCCTCACTCCGACCCGCTCTCACTCAGACCCGCACTCGCTCACTCAGACCCTCACTCACTCACTCAGACCTTCACTCACTTACTCAGACCCGCACTCCCTCTCTCACACCCGCGATCCCTCACTCAGACCCGCACTCCCTCTCTCACACCCGCGATCCCTCACTCAGACCCACACTCCCTCACTCAGACCCTCACTCCCTCACTCAGACCCTCACTCACTCACTCAGACCTGCACTCCCTCACTCAGACCCCCACTCACTCACTCAGACCCGCAATCACTCACTCAAACCCCCACTCACTCACTCAGACACCCACTCACTCACTCAGACCCTTACTCCCACTCAGACCTGCACTCACTCACTCAGACCCGCATTCACTCACTCAGACCCCCACGCACTCACTCAGACCCCCACTCACTCACTCAGACCCTTACCCCCTCACTCAGACCCCCACTCACTCACTCAGACCCTCACTCCCACTCAGACCCGCACTCACTCACTCAGACCCGCAATCACTCACTCAGACGCCCACTCACTCACTCAGACCCATGATCCCACACTCAGACCCTCACTCCCTCATTGAGACCCCCACACACTCACTCAGACCCTCACACCACCTCAGACCCTCACTAACTCAGACCCGCACTCACTCACTCAGACCACCCACTCACTCTCTCAGACGCGCACTCACTCACTCAGACGCCCAATCCCTCACTCAGACCTGCACTCACTCACTCAGAACACCAGTCACTCACTCAGACCCTCACTCCCTCACTCAGACCCGCACTCCCTCACTCAGAATGGCACTCCCTCACTCAGACCCACACTCACTCACTCAGACCCGGACTCCCTCTCTCAGACCCGCAATCCATCACTCAGACCCTCACTCCCTCACTCAGACCCTCACTCCCACTCAGACCTGCACTCCCTCACCCAGACCCTCACTCACTCAATCAGACCCACACTCACTCAGACCCGCACTCCCTCAATCAGGCCCGCACTCCCTCACTCAGGCCCGCACTCCCTCACTCAGGCCCGCACTCACTCACTCAGACCCTCACTCAGACCATCACTCGCTCACTCAGACCCTCACTCCCACTCAGACCTGAACTCCCTCACCCAGACCCTCACTCACTCAATCAGACCCTCACTCACTCAGACCCTCACTCCCTCAATCAGGCCTGCACTCCCTCACTCTGGCCCGCACTCCCTCACTCAGGCCCTCACTCACTCACTCAGACATGCACTCCCTCACTCAGACCCTCAATCACTCACTCAGACCTGCACTCGCTCACTCAGACCCTCACTCACTCACTCAAACCCGCACACACTCAGACCCGCAGTCCCTCACTCAGACCATCACTCACTCAGTCAGACGCCCACTCACTCACTCAGACCCCCACTCACTCACTCAGACCCACACTCACTCACTCAGGCCCTCACTCCCTCACTCAGACCCGCACTCAAACACTCAGACCCCCACTCACAAACTCAGACCCACACTGTCTCACTCAGACCCCCACTCACTCACTCAGAGCCGGGATCCCTCACTCAGACCCTCACTCCCTCAATCAGACCCCCACTCACTCACTCAGACCCGCACTCACTCACTCAGACCCCCACTCCCTCACTCAGACCCGCACTCCCTCACTCAGACCCCAACTCACTCACTCAGACCCTCACTCTCTCACTCAGACCCACACTCACTCACTCAGACCCTCACTCCCACTCAGACCTGCACTCCATCACTCAGACCCTCACTCACTCAGACCTGCACTCCCTCACTCAGACCCTCACTCACTCACTCAGACCCTCACTCACTCACTCAGACCTGCACTCCCTCACTTAGACCCGCACTCACTCAGACCCGCACTCCCTCACTCCGACCCGCACTCACTCAGACCCGCACTCGCTCACTCAGACCCTCACCCTCTCACCCAGGCCATCACTCACTCACTCAGAACCTCACTCACTCACTCAGACCCTCAATCCCTCACTCAGGACCTCACTCACTCACTCAGACCTGCACTCCCTCACTCAGACCCTCACTCACTCACACAGCCCTGCACTCCCTCACTCAGACCCTCACTCACTCACTCAGACCCGCACTCCCCCACTCAGGCCCTCACTCCCTCACTCAGACGCACACTCACTCATACAGACCCCCACTCACTCACCCAGACACCAACTCACTCACTCAGAACCTCACTCCCTCACTCAGACCCCCACTCACTCACTCAGACCCTCAAACCCACTCAGACCCGCACTCACTCACTCAGTCCCGCACTCACTCACTAAGACCCCCACTCACTCACTCAGACCCGCACTCCCTCACTCAGACCGCCACTCACTCACTCAGACCCTCACTCCCACTCAGACCCGCACTCACTCAGAACCGCACTCCCTCACTCAGACCCCCACTCGTTCACTCAGACCTGCATTCACTCACTCAGACCCCCACTCCCTCACTCAGACCTGCACTCCCTCACTCAGACCCGGACTAAATCACTCAGACCTGCACTCACTCACTCAGACCCCCACTCACTGACTCAGACCCTCACTCCCTCACTCAGACCCTCACTCCCACTCAGACCTGCACTCCCTCACTCAGACCCTCACTCACTCAGACCTGCACTCCCTCACTCAGACCCGGACTAAATCACTCAGACCTGCACTCACTCACTCAGACCCACACTCACTGACTCAGACCCTCACTCCCTCCCTCAGACCCTGACTCCCTCACTCAGACCCGCACTCCCTCAATCAGACCCACACTCACTCACTCAGACCCTCACTCTCACTCAGACCTTCACTCACTTACTCAGACCCGGACTCCCTCTCTCACACCCGCGTTCCCTCACTCAGACCCAAAGTCCCTCACTCAGACCCTCACTCCCTCACTCAGACCCTCACTCCCACTCAGACCTGCACTCCCTCACTCAGACCCTCACTCACTCAGACCTGCACTCCCTCATTCAGACCCTCACTCACTCACTCAGACCTGCACTCCCTCACTCAGACCATCACTCACTCACTCAGACCCTCACTCTCTCACTCAGACCCACACTCACTCACTCAGACCCTCACTCCCACTCAGACCTGCACTCCATCACTCAGACCCTCACTCACTCAGACCTGCACTCCCTCACTCAGACCCTCACTCACTCACTCAGACCCTCACTCACTCACTCAGACCTGCACTCCCTCACTTAGACCCGCACTCACTCAGACCCGCACTCCCTCACTCCGACCCGCTCTCACTCAGACCCGCACTCGCTCACTCAGACCCTCACCCCCTCACCCAGGCCATCACTCACTCACTCAGACCCTCACTCACTCAATCAGACCCTCACTCCCTCACTCAGGACCTCACTCACTCACTCAGACCTGCACTCCCTCACTCAGACCCTCACTCACTCACACAGCCCTGCACTCCCTCACTCAGACCCTCACTCACTCACTCAGACCCGCACTCCCCCACTCAGGCCCTCACTCCCTCACTCAGACCCGCACTCACTCACACAGACCCCCACTCACTCACCCAGACACCAACTCACTCACTCATAACCTCAATCCCCAACTCAGACCCCCACTCACTCACTCAGACCCTCAATCCCACTCAGACCCGCACTCACTCACTCAGTCCCGCACTCACTCACTAAGACCCCCACTCACTCACTCAGACCCGCACTCCCTCACTCAGAGCCTCACTCCCTCACTCAGACCCCCACTCACTGACTCAGACCCTCACTCCCTCACTCAGACCCTCACTCCCACTCAGACCTGCACTCCCTCACTCAGACCCTCACTCACTCAGACCTGCACTCCCTCACTCAGACCCGGACTAAATCACTCAGACCTGCACTCACTCACTCAGACCCACACTCACTGACTCAGACCCTCACTCCCTCCCTCACACCCTGACTCCCTCACTCAGACCCGCACTCCCTCAATCAGACCCACACTCACTCACTCAGACCCTCACTCTCACTCAGACCTTCACTCACTTACTCAGACCCGCACTCCCTCTCTCACACCCGCGATCCCTCACTCAGACCCAAAGTCCCTCACTCAGACCCTCACTCCCTCACTCAGACCCTCACTCCCACTCAGACCTGCACTCCCTCACTCAGACCCTCACTCACTCAGACCTGCACTCCCTCATTCAGACCCTCACTCACTCACTCAGACCTGCACTCCCTCACTCAGACCATCACTCACTCACTCAGACCCTCACTCCCTCACTCAGACCCGCACTCCCTCACTCAGACCCGCACTCACTCACTCAGACCCTCACTCTCTCACTCAGACCCACACTCACTCACTCAGACCCTCACTCCCACTCAGACCTGCAATCCATCACTCAGACCCTCACTCACTCAGACCTGCACTCCCTCACTCAGACCCTCACTCACTCACTCAGACCCTCACTCACTCACTCAGACCTGCACTCCCTCACTTAGACCCGCACTCACTCAGACCCGCACTCCCTCACTCCGACCCGCTCTCACTCAGACCCGCACTCGCATACTCAGACCCTCACCCCCTCACCCAGGCCATCACTCACTCACTCAGACCCTCACTCACTCACTCAGACCCTCACTCCCTCACTCAGGACCTCACTCACTCACTCAGACCTGCACTCCCTCACTCAGACCCCCACTCACTCACACAGCCCTGCACTCCCTCACTCAGACCCTCACTCACTCACTCAGACCCGCACTCCCCCACTCGGGCCCTCACTCCCTCACTCAGACAAACACACTGTCTCACACAGACCCCCACTCACTCACTCAGACACCAACTCACTCACTCAGAACCTCAATCCCCAACTCAGACCCCCACTCACTCACTCAGACCCTCAATCCCACTCAGACCCGCACTCACTCACTCAGTCCCGCACTCACTCACTAAGACCCCCACTCACTCACTCAGACCCGCACTCCCTCACTCAGAGCCTCACTCCCTCACTCAGACCCCCACTCCCTCACTCAGACCCTCACTCCCACTCAGACCCGCACTCACTCAGAACCGCACTCCCTCACTCAGACCCCCACTCGCTCACTCAGACCTGCATTCACTCACTCAGACCCCCACTCCCTCACTCAGACCTGCACTCCCTCACTCAGACCCGGACTAAATCACTCAGACCTGCACTCACTCACTCAGACACCCACTCACTCACTCAGACCCTCACTCCCTCCCTCAGACCCTGACTCCCTCACTCAGACCCGCACACCCTCAATCAGACCTTCACTCACTTACTCAGACCTGCACTCCCTCTCTCACACCCGCGATCCCTCACTCAGACCCACACTCCCTCACTCAGACCCTCACTCCCTCACTCAGACCCTCACTCCCACTCAGACCTGCAATCCCTCACTCAGACCCTCACTCACTCAGACCTGCACTCCCTCACTCAGACCATCACTCACTCACTCAGACCCTCACTCCCTCACTTAGACCCGCACTCCCTCACTTAGACCCTCACTCACTCACTCACTCAGACCCTCACTCACTCACTTAGACCAACACTCACTTACTCAGACCCGCACTCACTCACTAAGACCCCCACTCACTCACTCAGACCCGCACTCCCGCTCTCAGAACCCCATTCACACACTCAGACCCTCACTCCCACTCAGACCCGCACTCACTCAGAACCGCACTCCCTCACTCAGACCGCCACTCACTCACTCAGACCCGCACTCACTCACTAAGACCCGCATCCCTCACTCAGACCTGCACTCCCTCACACAGACCCGCACTCAATCACTCAGACCCTCACTCCCTCACTCAGACCCTGACTCCCTCATTCAGACCCGCACTCCCTCAATCAGACCCGCACTCACTCACTGAGACCCTCACTCACTCACCCAGACCTTTACTCACTCACTCAGACCCACACTCCATCTCTCAGAACCGCGATCCCTCACTCAGACCCGCACTCCGTCACTCAGACCATCACTCACTCACTCAGACCCTCACTCACTCACTCAGACCTGCACTCCCTCACTTAGACCCGCACTCCCTCACTTATACCCGCACTCACTCACTCAGACCACCCACTCACTCTCTCAGACGCGCACTCACTCACTCAGACGCCCAATCCCTCACTCAGACCTGCACTCACTCACTCAGAACACCAGTCACTCACTCAGACCCTCACTCCCTCACTCAGACCCGCACTCCCTCACTCAGAATGGCACTCCCTCACTCAGACCCACACTCACTCACTCAGACCCGGACTCCCTCTCTCAGACCCGCAATCCATCACTCAGACCCTCACTCCCTCACTCAGACCCTCACTCCCACTCAGACCTGCACTCCCTCACCCAGACCCTCACTCACTCAATCAGACCCACACTCACTCAGACCCGCACTCCCTCAATCAGGCCCGCACTCCCTCACTCAGGCCCGCACTCCCTCACTCAGGCCCGCACTCACTCACTCAGACCCTCACTCAGACCATCACTCGCTCACTCAGACCCTCACTCCCACTCAGACCTGAACTCCCTCACCCAGACCCTCACTCACTCAATCAGACCCTCACTCACTCAGACCCTCACTCCCTCAATCAGGCCTGCACTCCCTCACTCTGGCCCGCACTCCCTCACTCAGGCCCTCACTCACTCACTCAGACATGCACTCCCTCACTCAGACCCTCAATCACTCACTCAGACCTGCACTCGCTCACTCAGACCCTCACTCACTCACTCAAACCCGCACACACTCAGACCCGCAGTCCCTCACTCAGACCATCACTCACTCAGTCAGACGCCCACTCACTCACTCAGACCCCCACTCACTCACTCAGACCCACACTCACTCACTCAGGCCCTCACTCCCTCACTCAGACCAGCACTCAAACACTCAGACCCCCACTCACAAACTCAGACCCACACTGTCTCACTCAGACCCCCACTCACTCACTCAGAGCCGGGATCCCTCACTCAGACCCTCACTCCCTCAATCAGACCCCCACTCACTCACTCAGACCCGCACTCACTCACTCAGACCCCCACTCCCTCACTCAGACCTGCACTCCCTCACTCAGACCCCAACTCACTCACTCAGACCCTCACTCTCTCACTCAGACCCACACTCACTCACTCAGACCCTCACTCCCACTCAGACCTGCACTCCCTCACTCAGACCCTCACTCACTCAGACCTGCACTCCCTCACTCAGACCCTCACTCACTCACTCAGACCCTCACTCACTCACTCAGACCTGCACTCCCTCACTTAGACCCGCACTCACTCAGACCCGCACTCCCTCACTCCGACCCGCACTCACTCAGACCCGCACTCGCTCACTCAGACCCTCACCCTCTCACCCAGGCCATCACTCACTCACTCAGAACCTCACTCACTCACTCAGACCCTCAATCCCTCACTCAGGACCTCACTCACTCACTCAGACCTGCACTCCCTCACTCAGACCCTCACTCACTCACACAGCCCTGCACTCCCTCACTCAGACCCTCACTCACTCACTCAGACCCGCACTCCCCCACTCGGGCCCTCACTCCCTCACTCAGACGCACACTCACTCACACAGACCCCCACTCACTCACCCAGACACCAACTCACTCACTCAGAACCTCACTCCCTCACTCAGACCCCCACTCACTCACTCAGACCCTCAATCCCACTCAGACCCGCACTCACTCACTCAGTCCCGCACTCACTCACTAAGACCCCCACTCACTCACTCAGACCCGCACTCCCTCACTCAGACCCTCACTCCCTCACTCAGACCGCCACTCACTCACTCAGACCCTCACTCCCACTCAGACCCGCACTCACTCAGAACCGCACTCCCTCACTCAGACCCCCACTCGCTCACTCAGACCTGCATTCACTCACTCAGACCCCCACTCCCTCACTCAGACCTGCACTCCCTCACTCAGACCCGGACTAAATCACTCAGACCTGCACTCACTCACTCAGACCCCCACTCACTGACTCAGACCCTCACTCCCTCACTCAGACCCTCACTCCCACTCAGACCTGCACTCCCTCACTCAGACCCTCACTCACTCAGACCTGCACTCCCTCACTCAGACCCGGACTAAATCACTCAGACCTGCACTCACTCACTCAGACCCACACTCACTGACTCAGACCCTCACTCCCTCCCTCAGACCCTGACTCCCTCACTCAGACCCGCACTCCCTCAATCAGACCCACACTCACTCACTCAGACCCTCACTCTCACTCAGACCTTCACTCACTTACTCAGACCCGGACTCCCTCTCTCACACCCGCGTTCCCTCACTCAGACCCAAAGTCCCTCACTCAGACCCTCACTCCCTCACTCAGACCCTCACTCCCACTCAGACCTGCACTCCATCACTCAGACCCTCACTCACTCAGACCTGCACTCCCTCACTCAGACCCTCACTCACTCACTCAGACCCTCACTCACTCACTCAGACCTGCACTCCCTCACTTAGACCCGCACTCACTCAGACCCGCACTCCCTCACTCCGACCCGCTCTCACTCAGACCCGCACTCGCTCACTCAGACCCTCACCCCCTCACCCAGGCCATCACTCACTCACTCAGACCCTCACTCACTCAATCAGACCCTCACTCCCTCACTCAGGACCTCACTCACTCACTCAGACCTGCACTCCCTCACTCAGACCCTCACTCACTCACACAGCCCTGCACTCCCTCACTCAGACCCTCACTCACTCACTCAGACCCGCACTCCCCCACTCAGGCCCTCACTCCCTCACTCAGACCCGCACTCACTCACACAGACCCCCACTCACTCACCCAGACACCAACTCACTCACTCATAACCTCAATCCCCAACTCAGACCCCCACTCACTCACTCAGACCCTCAATCCCACTCAGACCCGCACTCACTCACTCAGTCCCGCACTCACTCACTAAGACCCCCACTCACTCACTCAGACCTGCACTCCCTCACTCAGAGCCTCACTCCCTCACTCAGACCCCCACTCACTGACTCAGACCCTCACTCCCTCACTCAGACCCTCACTCCCACTCAGACCTGCACTCCCTCACTCAGACCCTCACTCACTCAGACCTGCACTCCCTCACTCAGACCCGGACTAAATCACTCAGACCTGCACTCACTCACTCAGACCCACACTCACTGACTCAGACCCTCACTCCCTCCCTCAGACCCTGACTCCCTCACTCAGACCCGCACTCCCTCAATCAGACCCACACTCACTCACTCAGACCCTCACTCTCACTCAGACCTTCACTCACTTACTCAGACCCGCACTCCCTCTCTCACACCCGCGATCCCTCACTCAGACCCAAAGTCCCTCACTCAGACCCTCACTCCCTCACTCAGACCCTCACTCCCACTCAGACCTGCACTCCCTCACTCAGACCCTCACTCACTCAGACCTGCACTCCCTCATTCAGACCCTCACTCACTCACTCAGACCTGCACTCCCTCACTCAGACCATCACTCACTCACTCAGACCCTCACTCCCTCACTCAGACCCGCACTCCCTCACTCAGACACGCACTCACTCACTCAGACCCTCACTCTCTCACTCAGACCCACACTCACTCACTCAGACCCTCACTCCCACTCAGACCTGCAATCCATCACTCAGACCCTCACTCACTCAGACCTGCACTCCCTCACTCAGACCCTCACTCACTCACTCAGACCCTCACTCACTCACTCAGACCTGCACTCCCTCACTTAGACCCGCACTCACTCAGACCCGCACTCCCTCACTCCGACCCGCTCTCACTCAGACCCGCACTCGCATACTCAGACCCTCACCCCCTCACCCAGGCCATCACTCACTCACTCAGACCCTCACTCACTCACTCAGACCCTCACTCCCTCACTCAGGACCTCACTCACTCACTCAGACCTGCACTCCCTCACTCAGACCCCCACTCACTCACACAGCCCTGCACTCCCTCACTCAGACCCTCACTCACTCAATCAGACCCTCACTCCCTCACTCAGGACCTCACTCACTCACTCAGACCTGCACTCCCTCACTCAGACCCTCACTCACTCACACAGCCCTGCACTCCCTCACTCAGACCCTCACTCACTCACTCAGACCCGCACTCCCCCACTCAGGCCCTCACTCCCTCACTCAGACCCGCACTCACTCACACAGACCCCCACTCACTCACCCAGACACCAACTCACTCACTCATAACCTCAATCCCCAACTCAGACCCCCACTCACTCACTCAGACCCTCAATCCCACTCAGACCCGCACTCACTCACTCAGTCCCGCACTCACTCACTAAGACCCCCACTCACTCACTCAGACCCGCACTCCCTCACTCAGAGCCTCACTCCCTCACTCAGACCCCCACTCACTGACTCAGACCCTCACTCCCTCACTCAGACCCTCACTCCCACTCAGACCTGCACTCCCTCACTCAGACCCTCACTCACTCAGACCTGCACTCCCTCACTCAGACCCGGACTAAATCACTCAGACCTGCACTCACTCACTCAGACCCACACTCACTGACTCAGACCCTCACTCCCTCCCTCACACCCTGACTCCCTCACTCAGACCCGCACTCCCTCAATCAGACCCACACTCACTCACTCAGACCCTCACTCTCACTCAGACCTTCACTCACTTACTCAGACCCGCACTCCCTCTCTCACACCCGCGATCCCTCACTCAGACCCAAAGTCCCTCACTCAGACCCTCACTCCCTCACTCAGACCCTCACTCCCACTCAGACCTGCACTCCCTCACTCAGACCCTCACTCACTCAGACCTGCACTCCCTCATTCACACCCTCACTCACTCACTCAGACCTGCACTCCCTCACTCAGACCATCACTCACTCACTCAGACCCTCACTCCCTCACTCAGACCCGCACTCCCTCACTCAGACCCGCACTCACTCACTCAGACCCTCACTCTCTCACTCAGACCCACACTCACTCACTCAGACCCTCACTCCCACTCAGACCTGCAATCCATCACTCAGACCCTCACTCACTCAGACCTGCACTCCCTCACTCAGACCCTCACTCACTCACTCAGACCCTTACTCACTCACTCAGACCTGCACTCCCTCACTTAGACCCGCACTCACTCAGACCCGCACTCCCTCACTCCGACCCGCTCTCACTCAGACCCGCACTCGCTCACTCAGACCCTCACCCCCTCACCCAGGCCATCACTCACTCACTCAGACCCTCACTCACTCACTCAGACCCTCACTCCCTCACTCAGGACCTCACTCACTCACTCAGACCTGCACTCCCTCACTCAGACCCCCACTCACTCACACAGCCCTGCACTCCCTCACTCAGACCCTCACTCACTCACTCAGACCCGCACTCCCCCACTCGGGCCCTCACTCTCTCACTCAGACCCACACTCACTCACACAGACCCCCACTCACTCACTCAGACACCAACTCACTCACTCATAACCTCAATCCCCAACTCAGACCCCCACTCACTCACTCAGACCCTCAATCCCACTCAGACCCGCACTCACTCACTCAGTCCCGCACTCACTCACTAAGACCCCCACTCACTCACTCAGACCTGCACTCCCTCACTCAGAGCCTCACTCCCTCACTCAGACCCCCACTCCCTCACTCAGACCCTCACTCCCACTCAGACCCGCACTCACTCAGAACCGCACTCCCTTACTCAGACCCCCACTCGCTCACTCAGACCTGCATTCACTCACTCAGACCCCCACTCCCTCACTCAGACCTGCACTCCCTCACTCAGACCCGGACTAAATCACTCAGACCTGCACTCACTCACTCAGACACCCACTCACTCACTCAGACCCTCACTCCCTCCCTCAGACCCTGACTCCCTCACTCAGACCCGCACACCCTCAATCAGACCTTCACTCACTTACTCAGACCCGCACTCCCTCTCTCACACCCGCGATCCCTCACTCAGACCCACACTCCCTCACTCAGACCCTCACTCCCTCACTCAGACCCTCACTCCCACTCAGACCTGCAATCACTCACTCAGACCCTCACTCACTCAGACCTGCACTCCCTCACTCAGACCATCACTCACTCACTCAGACCCTCACTCCCTCACTTAGACCCGCACTCCCTCACTTAGACCCTCACTCACTCACTCACTCAGACCCTCACTCACTCACTTAGACCAACACTCACTTACTCAGACCCGCACTCACTCACTAAGACCCCCACTCACTCACTCAGACCCGCACTCCCGCTCTCAGAACCCCATTCACACACTCAGACCCTCACTCCCACTCAGACCCGCACTCACTCAGAACCGCACTCCCTCACTCAGACCGCCACTCACTCACTCAGACCCGCACTCACTCACTAAGACCCGCATCCCTCACTCAGACCTGCACTCCCTCACACAGACCCGCACTCAATCACTCAGACCCTCACTCCCTCACTCAGACCCTGACTCCCTCATTCAGACCCGCACTCCCTCAATCAGACCCGCACTCACTCACTGAGACCCTCACTCACTCACCCAGACCTTTACTCACTCACTCAGACCCACACTCCATCTCTCAGAACCGCGATCCCTCACTCAGACCCGCACTCCGTCACTCAGACCATCACTCACTCACTCAGACCCTCACTCACTCACTCAGACCTGCACTCCCTCACTTAGACCCGCACTCCCTCACTTATACCCTCACTCACTCACTCAGACCCTCACTCACACACTTAGACCAACAGTCACCCACTCAGACCCGCACTCAATCACGAAGACACCCACTCACTCACTCAGACCCGCACTCCCTCACTCAGACCACTACTCACTCACTCAGACCCTCACTCCCACTCAGACCCACACTCACTCAGAGCCGCACTCCCTCACTCAGACCCCCACTCACTCACTCAGACCTGCACTCCATCACTCAGACCCGCACTTAATCACTCAGACCCTCACTCCCTCACTCAGACCCTGACGCCCTCATTCAGACCTGCACTCCCTCAATCAGACCCGCACTCACTCACTCAGACCCTCACTCACTCACTCACTCAGACCCGCACTCCCTCTCTCAGAACCGCGATCCCTCACTCAGACCCGAACTCTGTCACTCAGACCATCACTCACTCACTCAGACCCTCACTCACTCACTCAGACCTGCACTCCCTCACTTAGACCCGCACTCCCTCACTTAGACACTCACTCACTCACTCAGACCCTCACTCACTCACTTAGACCAACTCACCCACTCAGACCTGCACTCACTCACTAAGACCCCCACTCACTCACTCAGACCCTCACTCCCACTCAGACCCGCACTCACTCAGAACCGCACTCCCTCACTCAGACCCCCACTCACTCACTCAGACCCGCACTCACTCACTCAGACCCCCACTCCCTCACTCAGACCTGCACTCCCTCACTCAGACCCGCACTCAATCACTCAGACCCTCACTCCCTCACGCAGACCCTGACACCCTAACTCAGACCCCCACTCACTCAGACCCTCACTCCCACTCAGACCCGCACTCACTCACTCAGACCCTCACTCCCTCACTCAGACCCCCACTCCCTCATTCAGACCCCCACTCACTCACTCAGACCCTTACTCCCTCACTCAGACCCCCACTCACTCACTCAGACCTGCACTCACTCACTCAAACCCCCACTCACTCACTCAGACACCCACTCACTCACTCAGACCCTTACTCCCACTCAGACCCGCACTCACTCACTCAGACCCGCACTCACTCACTCAGACCCCCACTCACTCACTCAGACCTACACTCACTCACTCAGACCCTCACTCCCTCACTCAGACCCCCTCTCCCTCACTCAGACCCTCACTCCCACTCAGACCCGCACTCACTCAGAACCGCACTCCCTCACTCAGACCCCCACTCGCTCACTCAGACCTGCATTCACTCACTCAGACCCCCACTCCCTCACTCAGACCTGCACTCCCTCACTCAGACCCGGACTAAATCACTCAGACCTGCACTCACTCACTCAGACACCCACTCACTCACTCAGACCCTCACTCCATCCCTCAGACACTGACTCCCTCACTCAGACCCGCACTCCCTCAATCAGACCTTCACTCACTTACTCAGACCCGCACTCACTCTCTCACACCCGCGATCCCTCACTCAGACCCACACTCCCTCACTCAGACCCTCACTCCCTCACTCAGACCCTCACTCCCACTCAGACCTGCACTCCCTCACTCAGACCCTCACTCACTCAGACCTGCACTCCCTCACTCAGACCATCACTCACTCACTCAGACCCTCACTCACTCACTCAGACCTGCACTCCCTCACTTAGACCCGCACTCCCTCACTTAGACCCTCACTCACTCACTCACTCAGACCCTCACTCCCTCCCTCAGACCCTGACTCCCTCACTCAGACCCGCACACCCTCAATCAGACCTTCACTCACTTACTCAGACCCGCACTCCCTCTCTCACACCCGCGATCCCTCACTCAGACCCACACTCCCTCACTCAGACCCTCACTCCCTCACTCAGACCCTCACTCCCACTCAGACCTGCATTCACTCACTCAGACCCCCACTCCCTCACTCAGACCTGCACTCCCTCACTCAGACCCGGACTAAATCACTCAGACCTGCACTCACTCACTCAGACCCCCACTCACTGACTCAGACCCTCACTCCCTCACTCAGACCCTCACTCCCACTCAGACCTGCACTCCCTCACTCAGACCCTCACTCACTCAGACCTGCACTCCCTCACTCAGACCCGGACTAAATCACTCAGACCTGCACTCACTTACTCAGACCCACACTCACTGACTCAGACCCTCACTCCCTCCCTCAGACCCTGACTCCCTCACTCAGACCCGCACTCCCTCAATCAGACCCACACTCACTCACTCAGACCCTCACTCTCACTCAGACCTTCACTCACTTACTCAGACCCGCACTCCCTCTCTCACACCCGCGTTCCCTCACTCAGACCCAAAGTCCCTCACTCAGACCCTCACTCCCTCACTCAGACCCTCACTCCCACTCAGACCTGCACTCCCTCACTCAGACCCTCACTCACTCAGACCTGCACTCCCTCATTCAGACCCTCACTCACTCACTCAGACCTGCACTCCCTCACTCAGACCATCATTCACTCACTCAGACCCTCACTCTCTCACTCAGACCCACACTCACTCACTCAGACCCTCACTCCCACTCAGACCTGCACTCCATCACTCAGACCCTCACTCACTCAGACCTGCACTCCCTCACTCAGACCCTCACTCACTCACTCAGACCCTCACTCACTCACTCAGACCTGCACTCCCTCACTTAGCCCCGCACTCACTCAGACCCGCACTCCCTCACTCCGACCCGCTCTCACTCAGACCCGCACTCGCTCACTCAGACCCTCACCCCCTCACCCAGGCCATCACTCACTCACTCAGACCCTCACTCACTCAATCAGACCCTCACTCCCTCACTCAGGACCTCACTCACTCACTCAGACCTGCACTCCCTCACTCAGACCCTCACTCACTCACACAGCCCTGCACGCCCTCACTCAGACCCTCACTCACTCACTCAGACCCGCACTCCCCCACTCAGGCCCTCACTCCCTCACTCAGACCCACACTCACTCACACAGACCCCCACTCACTCACTCAGACACCAACTCACTCACTCAGAACCTCAATCCCCAACTCAGACCCCCACTCACTCACTCAGACCCTCAATCCCACTCAGACCCGCACTCACTCACTCAGTCCCGCACTCACTCACTAAGACCCCCACTCACTCACTCAGACCCGCACTCGCTCACTCAGAGCCTCACTCCCTCACTCAGACCCCCACTCACTGACTCAGACCCTCACTCCCTCACTCAGACCCTCACTCCCACTCAGACCTGCACTCCCTCACTCAGACCCTCACTCACTCAGACCTGCACTCCCTCACTCAGACCCGGACTAAATCACTCAGACCTGCACTCACTCACTCAGACCCACACTCACTGACTCAGACCCTCACTCCCTCCCTCAGACCCTGACTCCCTCACTCAGACCCGCACTCCCTCAATCAGACCCACACTCACTCACTCAGACCCTCACTCTCACTCAGACCTTCACTCACTTACTCAGACCCGCACACCCTCTCTCACACCCGCGATCCCTCACTCAGACCCAAAGTCCCTCACTCAGACCCTCACTCCCTCACTCAGACCCTCACTCCCACTCAGACCTGCACTCCCTCACTCAGACCCTCACTCACTCAGACCTGCACTCCCTCATTCAGACCCTCACTCACTCACTCAGACCTGCACTCCCTCACTCAGACCATCACTCACTCACTCAGGCCCTCACTCCCTCACTCAGACCCGCACTCCCTCACTCAGACCCTCACTCCCACTCAGACCTGCAATCCATCACTCAGACCCTCACTCACTCAGACCTGCACTCCCTCACTCAGACCCTCACTCACTCACTCAGACCCTCACTCACTCACTCAGACCTGCACTCCCTCACTTAGACCCGCACTCACTCAGACCCGCACTCCCTCACTCCGACCCGCTCTCACTCAGACCCGCACCCGCTCACTCAGACCCTCACCCCCTCACCCAGGCCATCACTCACTCACTCAGACCCTCACTCACTCACTCAGACCCTCACTCCCTCACTCAGGACCTCACTCACTCACTCAGACCTGCACTCCCTCACTCAGACCCCCACTCACTCACACAGCCCTGCACTCCCTCACTCAGACCCTCACTCACTCACTCAGACCCGCACTCCCCCACTCGGGCCCTCACTCCCTCACTCAGACCCACACTCACTCACACAGACCCCCACTCACTCACTCAGAAACCAACTCACTCACTCAGAACCTCAATCCCCAACTCAGACCCCCACTCACTCACTCAGACCCTCAATCCCACTCAGACCCGCACTCACTCACTCAGTCCCGCACTCACTCACTAAGACCCCCACTCACTCACTCAGACCCGCACTCCCTCACTCAGAGCCTCACTCCCTCACTCAGACCCCCTCTCCCTCACTCAGACCCTCACTCCCACTCAGACCCGCACTCACTCAGAACCGCACTCCCTCACTCAGACCCCCACTCGCTCACTCAGACCTGCATTCACTCACTCAGGCCCCCACTCCCTCACTCAGACCTGCACTCCCTCACTCAGACCCGGACTAAATCACTCAGACCTGCACTCACTCACTCAGACACCCACTCACTCACTCAGACCCTCACTCCCTCCCTCAGACACTGACTCCCTCACTCAGACCCGCACTCCCTCAATCAGACCTTCACTCACTTACTCAGACCCGCACTCCCTCTCTCACACCCGCGATCCCTCACTCAGACCCACACTCCCTCACTCAGACCCTCACTCCCTCACTCAGACCCTCACTCCCACTCAGACCTGCGCTCCCTCACTCAGACCCTCACTCACTCAGACCTGCACTCCCTCACTCAGACCATCACTCACTCACTCAGACCCTCACTCACTCACTCAGACCTGCACTCCCTCACTTAGACCCGCACTCCCTCACTTAGACCCTCACTCACTCAATCACTCAGACCCTCACTCACTCACTTAGACCAACACTCACTTACTCAGACCCGCACTCACTCACTAAGACCCCCACTCACTCACTCAGACCCGCACTCCCGCTCTCAGAACCCCATTCACACACTCAGACCCTCACTGCCACTCAGACCCGCACTCACTCAGAACCGCATTCCCTCACTCAGACCGCCACTCACTCACTCAGACCCGCACTCACTCACTAAGACCCGCATCCCTCACTCAGACCTGCACTCCCTCACACAGACCCGCACTCAATCACTCAGACCCTCACTCCCTCACTCAGACCCTGACTCCCTCATTCAGACCCGCACTCCCTCAATCAGACCCGCACTCACTCACTGAGACCCTCACTCACTCACCCAGACCTTTACTCACTCACTCAGACCCACACTCCATCTCTCAGAACCGCGATCCCTCACTCAGACCCGCACTCCGTCACTCAGACCATCACTCACTCACTCAGACCCTCACTCACTCACTCAGACCTGCACTCCCTCACTTAGACCCGCACTCCCTCACTTATACCCTCACTCACTCACTCAGACCCTCACTCACACACTTAGACCAACAGTCACCCACTCAGACCCGCACTCAATCACGAAGACACCCACTCACTCACTCAGACCCGCACTCCCTCACTCAGACCACTACTCACTCACTCAGACCCTCACTCCCACTCAGACCCACACTCACTCAGAGCCGCACTCCCTCACTCAGACCCCCACTCACTCACTCAGACCTGCACTCCATCACTCAGACCCGCACTCAATCACTCAGACCCTCACTCCCTCACTCAGACCCTGACTCCCTCATTCAGACCTGCACTCCCTCAATCAGACCCGCACTCACTCACTCAGACCCTCACTCACTCACTCACTCAGACCCGCACTCCCTCTCTCAGAACCGCGATCCCTCACTCAGACACGAACTCTGTCACTCAGACCATCACTCACTCACTCAGACCCTCACTCACTCACTCAGACCTGCACTCCCTCACTTAGACCCGCACTCCCTCACTTAGACACTCACTCACTCACTCAGACCCTCACTCACTCACTTAGACCAACACTCACCCACTCAGACCTGCACTCACTCACTAAGACCCCCACTCACTCACTCAGACCCTCACTCCCACTCAGACCCGCACTCACTCAGAACCGCACTCCCTCACTCAGACCCCCACTCACTCACTCAGACCCGCACTCACTCACTCAGACCCCCACTCCCTCACTCAGACCTGCACTCCCTCACTCAGACCCGCACTCAATCACTCAGACCCTCACTCCCTCACGCAGACCCTGACACCCTAACTCAGACCCCCACTCACTCAGACCCTCACTCCCACTCAGACCCGCACTCACTCACTCAGACCCTCACTCCCTCACTCAGACCCCCACTCCCTCATTCAGACCCCCACTCACTCACTCAGACCCTTACTCCCTCACTCAGACCCCCACTCACTCACTCAGACCCGCACTCACTCACTCAAACCCCCACTCACTCACTCAGACACCCACTCACTCACTCAGACCCTTACTCCCACTCAGACCCGCACTCACTCACTCAGACCCGCACTCACTCACTCAGACCCCCACTCACTCACTCAGACCCCCACTCACTCACTCAGACCCTTACTCCCTCACTCAGACCCCCACTCACTCACTCAGACCCTCACTCCCACTCAGACCCGCACTCACTCACTCAGACCCCCACTCACTCACTCAGACCCATGATCCCACACTCAGACCCTCACTCCCTCATTGAGACCCCCACACACTCACTCAGACCCTCACACCACCTCAGACCCTCACTAACTCAGACCCGCACTCACTCACTCAGACCACCCACTCACTCTCTCAGACGCGCACTCACTCACTCAGACGCCCAATCCCTCACTCAGACCTGCACTCACTCACTCAGAACACCAGTCACTCACTCAGACCCTCACTCCCTCACTCAGACCCTCACTCCCTCACTCAGACCCGCACTCCCTCACTCAGAATGGCACTCCCTCACTCAGACCCACACTCACTCACTCAGACCCGGACTCCCTCTCTCAGACCCGCAATCCATCACTCAGACCCTCATTCCCTCACTCAGACCCTCACTCCCTCACTCAGACCCTCACTCCCACTCAGACCTGCACTCCCTCACCCAGACCCTCACTCACACAATCAGACCCACACTCACTCAGACCCGCACCCCCTCAATCAGGCCCGCACTCCCTCACTCAGGCCCGCACTCACTCACTCAGACCCTCACTCCCTCACTCAGACCATCACTCGCTCACTCAGACCCTCACTCCCACTCAGACCTGAACTCCCTCACCCAGACCCTCACTCACTCAATCAGACCCTCACTCACTCAATCAGACCCTCACTCACTCAGACCCTCACTCCCTCAATCAGGCCTGCACTCCCTCACTCTGGCCCGCCCTCCCTCACTCAGGCCCTCACTCACTCACTCAGACATGCACTCCCTCACTCAGACCCTAACTCACTCACTCAAACCCGCACACACTCAGACCCGCACTCCCTCACTCAGACCATCACTCACTCAGTCAGACGCCCACTCACTCACTCAGACCCCCACTCACTCACTCAGACCCACACTCACTCACTCAGGCCCTCACTCCCTCACTCAGACCCGCACTCAAACACTCAGACCCCCACTCACAAACTCAGACCCACACTGTCTCACTCAGACCCCCAGTCACTCACTCAGAGCCGGGATCCCTCACTCAGACCCTCACTCCCTCAATCAGACCCCCACTCACTCAGACCCGCACTCACTCACTCAGACCCCCACTCACTCAGTCAGACGCCCACTCACTCACTCAGACCCCCACTCACTCACTCAGACCCACACTCACTCACTCAGGCCCTCACTCCCTCACTCAGACCCGCACTCAAACACTCAGACCCCCACTCACAAACTCAGACCCACACTGTCTCACTCAGACCCCCAGTCACTCACTCAGAGCCGGGATCCCTCACTCAGACCCTCACTCCCTCAATCAGACCCCCACTCACTCAGACCCTCACTCCCTCACTCAGACCTGCACTCCCTCACTCAGACCCGCACTCACTCACTCAGACCCTCACTCTCTCACTCAGACCCACACTCACTCACTCAGACCCTCACTCCCACTCAGACCTGCACTCCCTCACTCAGACCCTCACTCACTCAGACCTGCACTCCCTCACTCAGACCCTCACTCACTCACTCAGACCCTCACTCACTCACTCAGACCTGCACTCCCTCACTTAGACCCGCACTCACTCAGACCCGCACTCCCTCACTCCGACCCGCACTCACTCAGACCCACACTCGCTCACTCAGACCCTCACCCCCTCACCCAGGCCATCACTCACTCACTCAGAACCTCACTCACTCACTCAGACCCTCAATCCCTCACTCAGGACCTCACTCACTCACTCAGACCTGCACTCCCTCACTCAGACCCTCACTCACTCACACAGCCCTGCACTCCCTCACTCAGACCCTCACTCACTCACTCAGACCCGCACTCCCTCACTCGGGCCCTCACTCCCTCACTCAGACAAACACACTGTCTCACACAGACCCCCACTCACTCACTCAGACACCAACTCACTCACTCAGAACCTCACTCCCTCACTCAGACCCCCACTCACTCACTCAGACCCTCAATCCCACTCAGACCCGCACTCACTCACTCAGTCCCGCACTCACTCACTAAGACCCCCACTCACTCACTCAGACCCGCACTCCCTCACTCAGACCCCCACTCACTCACTCAGACCGTCACTCCCACTCAGACCCGCACTCACTCAGAACCGCACTCCCTCACTCAGACCCCCACTCGCTCACTCAGACCTTCATTCACTCACTCAGACCCCCACTCCCTCACTCAGACCTGCACTCCCTCACTCAGACCCGGACTAAATCACTCAGACCTGCACTCACTCACTCAGACACCCACTCACTCACTCAGACCCTCACTCCCTCCTGCAGACCCTGACTCCCTCACTCAGACCCGCACTCCCTCAATCAGACCCGCACTCACTCACTCAGACCCTCACTCTCACTCAGACCTTCACTCACTTACTCAGACCTGCACTCCCTCTCTCACACCTGCGATCCCTCACTCAGACCCAAACTCCCTCACTCAGACCCTCACTCCCTCACTCAGACCCTCACTCCCACTCAGACCTGCACTCCCTCACTCAGACCCTCACTCACTCAGACCTGCACTCCCTCATTCAGACCCTCACTCACTCACTCAGACCTGCACTCCCTCACTCAGACCAACACTCAATCACTCAGACCCTCACTCCCTCACTCAGACCCGCACTCCCTCACTCAGACCCACACTCACTCACTCAGACCCTCACTCTCTCACTCAGACCCACACTCACTCACTCAGACCCTCACTCCCACTCAGACCTGCACTCCCTCACTCAGACCCTCACTCACTCAGACCTGCACTCCCTCACTCATACCCTCACTCACTCACTCAGACCCTCACTCACTCACTCAGACCTGCACTCCCTCACTTAGACCCATACTCACTCAGACCCGCAGTCCCTCACTCCGACCCGCTCTCACTCAGACCCGCACTCGCTCACTCAGACCCTCACCCCCTCACCCAGGCCATCACCCACTCACTCAGACCCTCACTCACTCACTCAGACCCTCGCTCCCTCACTCAGGACCTCACTCACTCACTCAGACCTGCACTCCCTCACTCAGACCCTCACTCACTCACACAGCCCTGCACTCCCTCACTCAGACCCTCACTCACTCACTCAGACCCGCACTCCCCCACTCAGGCCCTCACTCCCTCACTCAGACCCACACTCACTCACACAGACCCCCACTCACTCACTCAGACACCAACTCACTCACTCAGAACCTCACTCCCCAACTCAGACCCCCACTCACTCACTCAGACCCTCAATCACACTCAGACCCGCACTCACTCACTCAGTCCCGCACTCACTCACTAAGACCCCCACTCACTCACTCAGACCCGCACTCCCTCACTCAGACCCACACTCCCTCACTCAGACCCTCACTCCCTCACTCAGACCCTCACTCCCACTCAGACCTGCACTCCCTCACTCAGACCCTCACTCACTCAGACCTGCACTCCCTCACTCAGACCATCACTCACTCACTCAGACCCTCACTCACTCACTCAGACCTGCACTCCCTCACTTAGACCCGCACTCCCTCACTTAGACCCTCACTCACTCACTCACTCAGACCCTCACTCACTCACTTAGACCAACACTCACTTACTCAGACCCGCACTCACTCACTAAGACCCCCACTCACTCACTCAGACCCGCACTCCCGCTCTCAGAACCCCATTCACACACTCAGACCCTCACTCCCACTCAGACCCGCACTCACTCAGAACCGCACTCCCTCACTCAGACCGCCACTCACTCACTCAGACCCGCACTCACTCACTAAGACCCTCATCCCTCACTCAGACCTGCACTCCCTCACACAGACCCGCACTCAATCACTCATACCCTCACTCCCTCACTCAGACCCTGACTCCCTCATTCAGACCCGCACTCCCTCAATCAGACCCGCACTCACTCACTGAGACCCTCACTCACTCACCCAGACCTTTACTCACTCACTCAGACCCACACTCCATCTCTCAGAACCGCGATCCCTCACTCAGACCCGCACTCTGTCACTCAGACCATCACTCACTCACTCAGACCCTCACTCACTCACTCAGACCTGCACTCCCTCACTTAGACCCGCACTCCCTCACTTATACCCTCACTCACTCACTCAGACCCTCACTCACACACTTAGACCAACAGTCACCCACTCAGACCCGCACTCAATCACGAAGACACCCACTCACTCACTCAGACCCGCACTCCCTCACTCAGACCACTACTCACTCACTCAGACCCTCACTCCCACTCAGACCCACACTCACTCAGAGCCGCACTCCCTCACTCAGACCCGCACTCAATCACTCAGACCCTCACTCCCTCACTCAGACCCTGACTCCCTCATTCAGACCTGCACTCCCTCAATCAGACCCGCACTCACTCACTCAGACCCTCACTCACTCACTCACTCAGACCCGCACTCCCTCTCTCAGAACCACGATCCCTCACTCAGACCCGAACTCTGTCACTCAGACCTTCACTCACTCACTCAGACCCTCACTCACTCACTCAGACCTGCACTCCCTCACTTAGACCCGCACTCCCTCACTTAGACACTCACTCACTCACTCAGACCCTCACTCACTCACTTAGACCAACACTCACCCACTCAGACCTGCACTCACTCACTAAGACCCCCACTCACTCACTCAGACCCTCACTCCCACTCAGACCCGCACTCACTCAGAACCGCACTCCCTCACTCAGACCCCCACTCACTCACTCAGACCCGCACTCACTCACTCAGACCCCCACTCCCTCACTCAGACCTGCACTCCCTCACTCAGACCCGCACTCAATCACTCAGACCCTCACTCCCTCACGCAGACCCTGACACCCTAACTCAGACCCCCACTCACTCAGACCCTCACTCCCACTCAGACCCGCACTCACTCACTCAGACCCTCACTCCCTCACTCAGACCCCCACTCCCTCATTCAGACCCCCACTCACTCACTCAGACCCTTACTCCCTCACTCAGACCCCCACTCACTCACTCAGACCCGCACTCACTCACTCAAACCCCCACTCACTCACTCAGACACCCACTCACTCACTCAGACCCTTACTCCCACTCAGACCCGCACTCACTCACTCAGACCCGCACTCACTCACTCAGACCCCCACTCACTCACTCAGACCCCCACTCACTCACTCAGACCCTTACTCCCTCACTCAGACCCCCACTCACTCACTCAGACCCTCACTCCCACTCAGACCCGCACTCACTCACTCAGACCCCCACTCACTCACTCAGACACATGATCCCACACTCAGACCCTCACTCCCTCATTGAGACCCCCACACACTCACTCAGACCCTCACACCACCTCAGACCCTCACTAACTCAGACCCGCACTCACTCACTCAGACCACCCACTCACTCTCTCAGACGCGCACTCACTCACTCAGACGCCCAATCCCTCACTCAGACCTGCACTCACTCACTCAGAACACCAGTCACTCACTCAGACCCTCACTCCCTCACTCAGACCCTCACTCCCTCACTCAGACCCGCACTCCCTCACTCAGAATGGCACTCCCTCACTCAGACCCACACTCACTCACTCAGACCCGGACTCCCTCTCTCAGACCCGCAATCCATCACTCAGACCCTCATTCCCTCACTCAGACCCTCACTCCCTCACTCAGACCCTCACTCCCACTCAGACCTGCACTCCCTCACCCAGACCCTCACTCACACAATCAGACCCACACTCACTCAGACCCGCACTCCCTCAATCAGGCCCGCACTCCCTCACTCAGGCCCACACTCACTCACTCAGACCCTCACTCCCTCACTCAGGCCCGCACTCACTCACTCAGACTCTCACTCCCTCACTCAGACCATCACTCGCTCACTCAGACCCTCACTCCCACTCAGACCTGAACTCCCTCACCCAGACCCTCACTCACTCAATCAGACCCTCACTCACTCAATCAGACCCTCACTCACTCAGACCCTCACTCCCTCAATCAGGCCTGCACTCCCTCACTCTGGCCTGCACTCCCTCACTCAGGCCCTCACTCACTCACTCAGACATGCACTCCCTCACTCAGACCCTCAATCACTCACTCAGACCTGCACTCGCTCACTCAGACCCTCACTCACTCACTCAAACCCGCACACACTCAGGCCCGCACTCCCTCACTCAGACCATCACTCACTCACTCAGACCCACACTCACTCACTCAGGCCCTCACTCCCTCACTCAGACCCGCACTCAAACACTCAGACCCCCACTCACAAACTCAGACCCACACTGTCTCACTCAGACCCCCAGTCACTCACTCAGAGCCGGGATCCCTCACTCAGACCCTCACTCCCTCAATCAGACCCCCACTCACTCAGACCCGCACTCACTCACTCAGACCCCCACTCACTCACTCAGACCCTCACTCCCTCACTCAGACCCGCACTCCCTCACTCAGACCCGCACTCACTCACTCAGACCCTCACTCTCTCACTCAGACCCACACTCACTCACTCAGACCCTCACTCCCACTCAGACCTGCACTCCCTCACTCAGACCCTCACTCACTCAGACCTGCACTCCCTCACTCAGACCCTCACTCACTCAGACCCTCACTCACTCACTCAGACCTGCACTCCCTCACTTAGACCCGCACTCACTCAGACCCGCACTCCCTCACTCCGACCCGCACTCACTCAGACCCACACTCGCTCACTCAGACCCTCACCCCCTCAGCCAGGCCATCACTCACTCACTCAGAACCTCACTCAATCACTCAGACCCTCAATCCCTCACTCAGGACCTCACTCACTCACTCAGACCTGCACTCCCTCACTCAGACCCTCACTCACTCACACAGCCCTGCACTCCCTCACTCAGACCCTCACTCACTCACTCAGACCCGCACTCCCCCACTCGGGCCCTCACTCCCTCACTCAGACAAACACACTGTCTCACACAGACCCCCACTCACTCACTCAGACACCAACTCACTCACTCAGAACCTCACTCCCTCACTCAGACCCCCACTCACTCACTCAGACCCTCAATCCCACTCAGACCCGCACTCACTCACTCAGTCCCGCACTCACTCACTAAGACCCCCACTCACTCACTCAGACCCGCACTCCCTCACTCAGACCCTCACTCCCTCACTCAGACCCCCACTCACTCACTCAGACCCTCACTCACACTCAGACCCGCACTCACTCAGAACCGCACTCCCTCACTCAGACCCCCACTCGCTCACTCAGACCTGCATTCACTCACTCAGACCCCCACTCCCTCACTCAGACCTGCACTCCCTCACTCAGACCCAGACTAAATCACTCAGACCTGCACTCACTCACTCAGACACCCACTCACTCACTCAGACCCTCACTCCCTCCCTCAGACCTTGACTCCCTCACTCAGACCCGCACTCCCCCAATCAGACCCGCACTCACTCACTCAGACCCTCACTCTCACTCAGACCTTCACTCACTTACTCAGACCCACACTCCCTTCTCACACCCGCGATCCCTCACTCAGACCCAAACTCCCTCACTCAGACCCTCACTCCCTCACTCAGACCCTCTCTCCCACTCAGACCTGCACTCCCTCACTCAGACCCTCACTCACTCAGACCTGCACTCCCTCACTCAGACCCAGACTAAATCACTCAGACCTGCACTCACTCACTCAGACCCCCACTCACTGACTCAGACCCTCACTCCCTCCCGCAGACCCTGACTCCCTCACTCAGACCCGCACTCCCTCAATCAGACCCGCACTCACTCACTCAGACCCTCACTCTCACTCAGACCTTCACTCACTTACTCAGACCCGCACTCCCTCTCTCACACCCGCGATCCCTCACTCAGACCTGCACTCCCTCACTCATACCCTCACTCCCTCACTCAGACCCTCACTCCCACTCAGACCTGCACTCCCTCACTCAGACCCTCACTCACTCAGACCTGCACTCCCTCATTCAGACCCTCACTCACTCACTCAGACCTGCACTCCCTCACTCAGACCAACACTCAATCACTCAGACCCTCACTCCCTCACTCAGACCCGCACTCCCTCACTCAGACCCACACTCACTCACTCAGACCCTCACTCTCTCACTCAGACCCACACTCACTCACTCAGACCCTCACTCCCACTCAGACCTGCACTCCCTCAACCAGACCCTCACTCACTCAGACCTGCACTCCCTCACTCAGACCCTCACTCACTCACTCAGACCCTCACTCACTCACTCAGACCTGCACTCCCTCACTTAGACCCACACTCACTAAGACCCGCAGTCCCTCACTCCGACCCGCTCTCACTCAGACCCGCACTCGCTCACTCAGACCCTCACCCCCTCACCCAGGCCATCACTCACTCACTCAGACCCTCACTCACTCACTCAGACCCTCGCTCCCTCACTCAGGACCTCACTCACTCACTCAGACCTGCACTCCCTCACTCAGACCCTCACTCACTCACACAGCCCTGCACTCCCTCACTCAGACCCTCACTCACTCACTCAGACCCGCACTCCCCCACTCAGGCCCTCACTCCCTCACTCAGACCCACACTCACTCACACAGACCCCCACTCACTCACTCAGACACCAACTCACTCACTCAGAACCTCACTCCCCAACTCAGACCCCCACTCACTCACTCAGACCCTCAATCACACTCAGACCCGCACTCACTCACTCAGTCCCGCACTCACTCACTAAGACCCCCACTCACTCACTCAGACCCGCACTCCCTCACTCAGACCCTCACTCCCTCACTCAGACCCCCACTCACTCACTCAGACCCTCACTCCAACTCAGACCCTCACTCACTCAGAACCGCACTCCCTCACTCAGACACCCACTCGCTCACTCAGACCTGCATTCACTCACTCAGACCCCCACTCCCTCACTCAGACCTGCACTCCCTCACTCAGACCCAGACTAAATCACTCAGACCTGCACTCACTCACTCAGACCCCCACTCACTCACTCAGACCCTCACTCCCTCCCTCAGACCCTGACTCCCTCACTCAGACCCGCACTCCCTCAATCAGACCCGCACTCACTCACTCAGACCCTCACTCTCACTCAGGCCTTCAATCACTTACTCAGACCCGCACTCCCTCTCTCACACCCGTGATCCCTCACTCAGACCCACACTCCCTCACTCAGACCCTCACTCCCTCACTCAGACCCTCACTCCCACTCAGACCTGCACTCCCTCACTCAGACCCTCACTCACTCAGACCTGCACTCCCTCATTCAGACCCTCACTCACTCACTCGGACCTGCACTCCCTCACTCAGACCATCACTCACTCACTCAGACCGTCACTCACTCACTCAGACCTGCACTCCCTCACTTAGACCCGCACTCCCTCACTTAGACCCTCACTCACTCACTCACTCAGACCCTCACTCACTCACTTAGACCAACACTCACTTACTCAGACCCGCACTCACTCACTAAGACCCCCACTCACTCACTCAGACCCGCACTCCCGCTCTCAGAACCCCATTCACACACTCAGACCCTCACTCCCACTCAGACCCGCACTCACTCAGAACCGCACTCCCTCACTCAGACCGCCACTCACTCACTCAGACCCGCACTCACTCACTAAGACCCGCATCCCTCACTCAGACCTGCACTCCCTCACACAGACCCGCACTCAATCACTCAGACCCTCACTCCCTCACTCAGACCCTGACTCCCTCATTCAGACCCGCACTCCCTCAATCAGACCCGCACTCACTCACTGAGACCCTCACTCACTCACTCAGACCTTTACTCACTCACTCAGACCCACACTCCATCTCTCAGAACCACGATCCCTCACTCAGACCCGCACTCCGTCACTCAGCCCATCACTCACTCACTCAGACCCTCACTCACTCACTCAGACCTGCACTCCCTCACTTAGACCCGCACTCCCTCACTTATACCCTCACTCACTCACTCAGACCCTCACTCACACACTTAGACCAACAGTCACCCACTCAGACCCGCACTCAATCACGAAGACACCCACTCACTCACTCAGACCCGCACTCCCTCACTCAGACCACTACTCACTCACTCAGACCCTCACTCCCACTCAGACCCACACTCACTCAGAGCCGCACACCCTCACTCAGACCCACACTCCCTCACTCAGACCCGCACTCACTCACTCAGACCCGCACTCAATCATTCAGACGCTCACTCCCTCACTCAGACCCTGACTCCCTCACTCAGACCCCCACTCACTCACTCAGACCCGCACTCCCTCACTCAGACACCAACTCACTCACTCAGACCTGCAATCACTCACTCGGTCCCCCACTCACTCACTCAGACCCGCACTCACTCACTCAGACCCCCACTCACTCACTCAGACCCGCACTCACTCACTCAGACCCGCATTCCCTCACTCAGACCCGCACTCACTCACTCAGACCCTCACTCCCTCACTCAGACCCCCACTCATTCACTCAGACCCTCACACACACTCAGACACCCACTCACTTACTCAGACCCGCAATCACTCACTCAGACCCCCACTCACTCACTCAGACCCCCACTCACTCACTCAGACCCTCACTCCCTCACTCAGACCCGCACTCACTCACTCAGACCCCCACTCACTCACTCAGACACACGATCCCACACTCAGACCCTCACTCCCTCACTCAGACCCCCACTCACTCACTCAGACCCTCACTCCCACTCAGAACCGCACTCACTCAGAACCGCACTCCCTCACTCAGACCCCCACTCGCTCACTCAGACCCGCATTCACTCACTCAGACCCCCACTCCCTTACTCAGACCTGCACTCCCTCACTCAGAGCTGGACTAAATCACTCAGACCTGCACTCACTCACTCAGACCCCCACTCACTCACTCAGACCCTCACTCTCACTCAGACCTTCCTTCACTTACTCAGACCCGCTCTCCCTCTCTCACACCCGCGATCCCTCACTCAGACCCACACTCCCTCACTCAGACCCTCACTCCCTCACTCAGACCCTCACTCCCACTCAGACCTGCACTCCCTCACTCAGACCCTCACTCACTCAGACCTGCACTCCCTCATTCAGACCCTCACTCACTCACTCAGTCCTGCACTCCCTCACTCAGACCATCACTCACTCACTCAGAACCTCACTCACTCACTCAGACCTGCACTCCCTCACTTAGACCCGTACTCCCTCACTTAGACCCTCACTCACTCACTCACTCAGACCCTCACTCACTCACTTAGACCAACACTCACTTACTCAGACCCGCACTCACTCACTAAGACCCCCACTCACTCACTCAGACCCGCACTCCCGCTCCCAGAACCCCATTCACACACTCAGACCCTCACTCCCACTCAGACCCGCACTCACTCAGAACCGCACTCCCTCACTCAGACCCCCACTCACTCACTCAGACCCGCACTCACTCACTAAGAAGCGCATCCCTCACTCAGACCTGCACTCCCTCACACAGACCTGCACTCAATCACTCAGACCCTCACTCCCTCACTCAGACCCTGACTCCCTCATTCAGACCCGCACTCCCTCAATCAGACCCGCACTCACTCACTGAGACCCTCACTCACTCACTCAGACCCTCACTCTCTCACTCAGACCCTCACTCACTCAATCAGATGCACACTACCTCACTCAGACCCACACTCACTCACTCAGACCCTCACTCCCACTCAGACCTGCACTCCCTCACTCAGACCCTCACTCACTCAGACCTGCACTCCCTCACTCAGACCCTCACTCACTCCCTGAGACCCTCACTCACTCACTCAGACCTGCACTCCCTCACTTAGACCCGCACTCACTCAGACCCGCGCTCCCTCACTCCGACACCCACTCACTCAGAACCGCACTCAGAATGCACTCGCTCACTCAGGCCCTCACTCACTCACTCAGACCCTCACTCACTCACTCAGACCCGCACTCACTCACTCAGACCCTCACTCCCTCTCTCTGACCCCCACTAACTCACTCAGAGCCGCACTCACTCACTCAGACACCCACGCCCTCACTCAGACCCGCACTCCCTCACTCAGACCCGCACTCACTCACTCAGACACTCACTCCCTCACTCAGACCCTCACTCCCTCACTCAGACCCGCACTCCCTCACTCAGAACGGCACTCCCTCACTCAGGCCCGCACTCACTCACTCAGACCCGGACTCCCTCACTTAGACCAACACTCACTCACTCACTCAGACCCTCACTCACTCACTTAGACCAACACTCACTTACTCAGACCCGCACTCACTCACTAAGACCCCCACTCACTCACTCAGACCCGCACTCCCGCTCTCAGAACCCCATTCACACACTCAGACCCTCACTCCCACTCAGACCCGCACTCACTCAGAATCGCACTCCCTCACTCAGACCGCCACTCACTCACTCAGACCCGCACTCACTCACTAAGACCCGCATCCCTCACTCAGACCTGCACTCCCTCACACAGACCCGCACTCAATCACTCAGACCCTCACTCCCTCACTCAGACCCTGACTCCCTCATTCAGACCCGCACTCCCTCAATCAGACCCGCACTTACTCACTGAGACCCTCACTCACTCAATCAGACCTTTACTCACTCACTCAGACCCACACTCCATCTCTCAGAACCGCGATCCCTCACTCAGACCTGCACTCCCTCACTTAGACCCGCACTCCCTCACTTATACCCTCACTCACTCACTCAGACCCTCACTCCCACACTTAGACCAACAGTCACCCACTCAGACCCGCACTCAATCACGAAGACACCCACTCACTCACTCAGACCCGCACTCCCTCACTCAGACCACTACTCACTCACTCAGACCCTCACTCCCACTCAGACCCACACTCACTCAGAGCCGCACACCCTCACTCAGACCCACACTCCCTCACTCAGACCCGCACTCACTCACTCAGACCCGCACTCAATCATTCAGACGCTCACTCCCTCACTCAGACCCTGACTCCCTCACTCAGACCCCCACTCACTCACTCAGACCCGCACTCCCTCACTCAGACACCAACTCACTCACTCAGACCTGCAATCACTCACTCGGTCCCCCACTCACTCACTCAGACCCGCACTCACTCACTCAGACCCCCACTCACTCACTCAGACCCGCACTCACTCACTCAGACCCGCATTCCCTGACTCAGACCCGCACTCACTCACTCAGACCCTCACTCCCTCACTCAGACCCCCACTCATTCACTCAGACCCTCACACACACTCAGACACCCACTCACTTACTCAGACCCGCAATCACTCACTCAGACCGCCACTCACTCACTCAGACCCCCACTCACTCACTCAGACCCTCACTCCCTCACTCAGACCCGCACTCACTCACTCAGACCCCCACTCACTCACTCAGACACACGATCCCACACTCAGACCCTCACTCCCTCACTCAGACCCCCACTCACTCACTCAGACCCTCACTCCCACTCAGAACCGCACTCCCTCACTCAGACCCCCACTCGCTCACTCAGACCCGCATTCACTCACTCAGACCCCCACTCCCTTACTCAGACCTGCACTCCCTCACTCAGACCCGGACTAAATCACTCAGACCTGCACTCACTCACTCAGACCCCCACTCACTCACTCAGACCCTCACTCTCACTCAGACCTTCCTTCACTTACTCAGACCCGCTCTCCCTCTCTCACACCCGCGATCCCTCACTCAGACCCACACTCCCTCACTCAGACCCTCACTCCCTCACTCAGACCCTCACTCCCACTCAGACCTGCACTCCCTCACTCAGACCCTCACTCACTCAGACCTGCACTCCCTCATTCAGACCCTCACTCACTCACTCAGACCTGCACTCCCTCACTCAGACCATCACTCACTCACTCAGAACCTCACTCACTCACTCAGACCTGCACTCCCTCACTTAGACCCGCACTCCCTCACTTAGACCCTCACTCACTCACTCACTCAGACCCTCACTCACTCACTTAGACCAACACTCACTTACTCAGACCCGCACTCACTCACTAAGACCCCCACTCACTCACTCAGACCCGCACTCCCGCTCTCAGAACCCCATTCACACACTCAGACCCTCACTCCCACTCAGACCCGCACTCACTCAGAACCGCACTCCCTCACTCAGACCCCCACTCACTCACTCAGACCCGCACTCACTCACTAAGAAGCGCATCCCTCACTCAGACCTGCACTCCCTCACACAGACCTGCACTCAATCACTCAGACCCTCACTCCCTCACTCAGACCCTGACTCCCTCATTCAGACCCGCACTCACTCAATCAGACCCGCACTCACTCACTGAGACCCTCACTCACTCACTCAGACCCTCACTCTCTCACTCAGACCCTCACTCACTCAATCAGATGCACACTACCTCACTCAGACCCACACTCACTCACTCAGACCCTCACTCCCACTCAGACCTGCACTCCCTCACTCAGACCCTCACTCACTCAGACCTGCACTCCCTCACTCAGACCCTCACTCACTCCCTGAGACCCTCACTCACTCACTCAGACCTGCACTCCCTCACTTAGACCCGCACTCACTCAGACCCGCGCTCCCTCACTCCGACCCCCACTCACTCAGAACCGCACTCACTCACTCAGAATGCACTCGCTCACTCAGGCCCTCACTCACTCACTCAGACCCTCACTCACTCACTCAGACCCGCACTCACTCACTCAGACCCTCACTCCCTCTCTCTGACCCCCACTAACTCACTCAGAGCCGCACTCACTCACTCAGACTCCCACTCCCTCACTCAGACCCGCACTCCCTCACTCAGACCCGCACTCACTCACTCAGACACTCACTCCCTCACTCAGACCCTCACTCCCTCACTCAGACCCGCATCCCTCACTCAGAACGGCACTCCCTCACTCAGGCCCGCACTCACTCACTCAGACCCGGACTCCCTCACTTAGACCAACACTCACTCACTCACACAGACCCTCACTCACTCACTTAGACCAACACTCACTTACTCAGACCCGCACTCACTCACTAAGACCCCCACTCACTCACTCAGACCCGCACTCCCGCTCTCAGAACCCCATTCACACACTCAGACCCTCACTCCCACTCAGACCCGCACTCACTCAGAACCGCACTCCCTCACTCAGACCGCCACTCACTCACTCAGACCCGCACTCACTCACTAAGACCCGCATCCCTCACTCAGACCTGCACTCCCTCACACAGACCCGCACTCAATCACTCAGACCCTCACTCCCTCACTCAGACCCTGACTCCCTCATTCAGACCCGCACTCCCTCAATCAGACCCGCACTCACTCACTGAGACCCTCACTCACTCACTCAGACCTTTACTCACTCACTCAGACCCACACTCCATCTCTCAGAACCGCGATCCCTCACTCAGACCCGCACTCTGTCACTCAGACCATCACTCACTCACTCAGACCCTCACTCACTCACTCAGACCTGCACTCCCTCACTTAGACCCGCACTCCCTCACTTATACCCTCACTCACTCACTCAGACCCTCACTCACACACTTAGACCAACAGTCACCCACTCAGACCCGCACTCAATCACGAAGACACCCACTCACTCACTCAGACCCGCACTCCCTCACTCAGACCACTACTCACTCACTCAGACCCTCACTCCCACTCAGACCCACACTCACTCAGAGCCGCACTCCCTCACTCAGACCCCCACTCACTCACTCAGACCCGCACTCACTCACTCAGACCCGCACTCAAACATTCAGATGCTCACTCCCTCACTCAGACCCTGACTCCCTCACTCAGACCCCCACTCACTCACTCAGACCCGCACTCCCTCACTCAGACACCAACTCACTCACTCAGACCTGCAATCACTCACTCGGTCCCCCACTCACTCACTCAGACCTGCAATCACTCACTCGGACCCCCACTCACTCACTCAGACCCGCACTCACTCACTCAAACCCGCACTCACTCACTCAGACCCGCATTCCCTCACTCAGACCCGCACTCCCTCACTCAGACCCTCACTCCCTCACTCAGACCCCCACTCATTCACTCAGACCCTCACACACACTCAGACCCGCACTCACTTACTCAGACCCGCAATCACTCACTCAGACCCCCACTCACTCACTCAGACCCCCACTCACTCACTCAGACCCGCACTCACTCACTCAGACCCCCACTCACTCACTCAGACACACGATCCCACACTCAGACCCTCACTCCCTCACTCAGACACCCACACACTCACTCAGACCCTCATTCCAACTGAGAACCGCATTAACTCAGACCCGCACTCCCTCGCTCAGACCCCCACTCACTCACTCAGATGCGCACTCACTCACTCAGACACCCACTCACTCACTCAGACACTCACTCCCTCACTCAGACCCTCACTCCCTCACTCAGACCCGCACTCCCTCACTCAGAACGGCACTCCCTCACTCAGGCCCGCACTCACTCACTCAGACCCGGACTCCCTCTCTCAGACCGTCACTCCCTCACTCAGACCATCACTCGCTCACTCAGACCCTCACTACCACTCAGACCTGAACTCCCTCACGCAGACCCTCACTCACTCAATCAGACCCTCACTCACTCAGACCCTCACTCCCTCAATCAGTCCCGCACTCCCTCACTCTGGCCCACACTCCCTCACTCAGGCCCTCACTCACTCACTCAGACATGCACTCCCTAACTCAGACCTTCAATCACTCACTCAGACCTGCACTCGCTCAATCAGACCCTCACTCACTCACTCAAACCCGCACACACTCAGACCCGCACTCCCTCACTCAGACCATCACTCACTCAGTCAGACCCACACTCACTCACTCAGACCCGCACTCCCTCACTCAGTCCCCCACTCACTCACTCAGACCCACACTCACTCACTCAGGCCCTCACTCCCTCACTCAGACCTGCACTCAAACACTCAGACCCGCACTCACTCACTCAGACCCTCACTCCCTCACTCAGACCCTCACTCACTCAATCAGATGCACACTACCTCACTCAGACCCACACTCACTCACTCAGACCCTCACTCACTCAGACCTGCACTCCCTCACTCAGACCCTCACTCACTCCCTGAGACCCTCACTCACTCACTCAGACCTGCACTCCCTCACTTAGACCCGCACTCACTCAGACCCGCGCTCCCTCACTCCGACACCCACTCACTCAGAACCGCACTCACTCACTCAGAATGCACTCGCTCACTCAGTCCCTCACTCACTCACTCAGACCCTCACTCACTCACTCAGACCCGCACTCACTCACTCAGACCCTCACTCCCTCTCTCTGACCCCCACTAACTCACTCAGAGCCGCACTCACTCACTCAGACTCCCACTCCCTCACTCAGACCCGCACTCCCTCACTCAGACCCGCACTCACTCACTCAGACCCGCACTCACTCACTCAGACCCTCACTCCCTCACTCAGACACCCACACACTCACTCAGACCCTCATTCCCACTGAGAACCGCACTAACTCAGACCCGCACTCCCTCGCTCAGACCCCCACTCACTCACTCAGATGCGCACTCACTCACTCAGACACCCACTCACTCACTCAGACACCCATTCCCTCACTCAGACCCTCACTCCCTCACTCAGACCCGCACTCCCTCACTCAGAACGGCACTCCCTCACTCAGGCCCGCACTCACTCACTCAGACCCGGACTCCCTCTCTCAGACCGTCACTCCCTCACTCAGACCATCACTCGCTCACTCTGTCCCTCACTACCACTCAGACCTGAACTCCCTCACCCAGACCCTCACTCACTCAATCAGACCCTCACTCACTCAGACCCTCACTCCCTCAATCAGGCCCGCACTCCCTCACTCTGGCCCGCACTCCCTCACTCAGGCCCTCACTCACTGACTCACACATGCACTCCCTAACTCAGACCCTCAATCACTCACTCAGACCTGCACTCGCTCACTCAGACCCTCACTCACTCACTCAAACCCGCACACACTCAGACCCGCACTCCCTCACTCAGACCATCACTCACTCAGTCAGACCCACACTCACTCACTCAGACCCGCACTCCCTCACTCAGTCCCCCACTCACTCACTCAGACCCACACTCACTCACTCAGGCCCTCACTCCCTCACTCAGACCTGCACTCAAACACTCAGACCCGCACTCACTCACTCAGACCCTCACTCCCTCACTCAGAGCCGCGATCCCTCACTCAGACCCTCACTCCCTCACTCAGACCCCTACTCCCTCACTCAGACCCACACTCCCTCACTCAGACACCAAATCACTCACTCAGACCTGCAATCACTCACTCGGACCCCCACTCACTCACTCAGACCTGCACTCACTCACACAGACCCTCACTCACTCACTCAGACCCGCACTCACTCACTCAGACCCACATTCCCTCACTCAGTCCTGCGCTCCCTCACTCAGACCCGCACTCACTCACTCAGACCCGCACTCACTCACTCAGACCCTCACTCTCTCACTCAGACCCTCACTCACTCAATCAGATGCACACTACCTCACTCAGACCCACACTCACTCACTCAGACCCTCACTCCCACTCAGACCTGCACTCCCTCACTCAGACCCTCACACACTCAGACCTGCACTCCCTCACTCAGACCCTCACTCACTCCCTGAGACCCTCACTCACTCACTCAGACCTGCACTCCCTCACTTAGACCCGCACTCACTCAGACGCGCGTTCCCTCACTCAGACCCCCACTCACTCAGAACCACACTCGCTCACTCAGAACGCACGTGCTCACTCAGGCCCTCACTCACTCACTCAGACCCTCACTCCCTCACCCAGGCCATCACTCACTCACTCAGATCCTCGCTCACTCACTCAGACCCTCACTCCCTCACTCAGGCCATCAATCACTCACTCAGACCTGCACTCCCTCACTCAGACCCTCACTCACTCACACAGCCCTGCACTCCCTCACTCAGACCCTCAATCACTCACTCAGACCCGCACTCACTCAGACCCACACTCCCCCACTCAGGCCCTCACTCCCTCACTCAAACCCACACTCACTCACTCAGACCCCCACTCCCTCACTCAGACACCAACTCACTCACTCAGACCCTCACTCCCTCAATCAGACCCCCACTCACTCACTCAGACCATCAATCCCACTCAGACCCGCACTCACTCACTCAGACCCGCACTCACTCACTAAGACCCTAACTCATTCACTCAGACCCGCACTCCTTCAATCAGACCCGCATTCACTCACTCAGACCCTCACTCACTCACTCAGACCTTCACTCACTTACTCAGACCTGCACTCCCTCTCTCACACCTGCGATCCCTCACTCAGACCCTCACTCTCTCACTCAGACCCTCACTCCCTCACTCAGACCCTCACTCCCACTCAGACCTGCACTCCCTCACTCAGACCATCACTCACTCACTCAGACCCTCACTCACTCAGTCAGACCTGCACTCCCTCACTTAGATCCGCACTCCCTCACTTAGATGCTCACTCACTCACTCACTCAGACCCTCACTCACTCACTTAGACCAACACTCACTTACTCAGACCCGCACTCACTCACTAAGACCCCCACTCACTCACTCAGACCCGCACTCCCGCTCTCAGAACCCCATTCACTCACTCAGACCCTCACTCTCTCACTCAGACCCTCACTCACTCAATCAGATGCACACTACCTCACTCAGACCCACACTCACTCATTCAGACCCTCACTCCCACTCAGACCTGCACTCCCTCACTCAGACACTCACTCACTCCCTGAGACCCTCACTCACTCACTCAGACCTGCACGCCCTCACTTAGACCCGCACTCCCTCACTTAAACCCTCACTCACTCAATCAGACCCTCACTCACTCACTTAGACCCACACTCACTCTCTCAGACCTGCACTTACTCACTCAGACCCCCACTCACTCACTCAGACCCTCCCTTCCTCGCTCAGACCCGCACTCCCTCACTCAGACACCAACTCACTCACTCAGACCTGCAATCACTCACTCGGTCCCCCACTCACTCACTCAGACCCGCACTCACTCACTCAGACACCCACTCACTCACTCAGACCCGCACTCACTCACTCAGACCCGCATTCCCTCACTCAGACCCGCACTCACTCACTCAGACCCACACTCCCTCACTCAGACCCCCACTCATTCACTCAGACCCTCACACACACTCAGACCCCCACTCACTTAATCAGACCCGCAATCACTCACTCAGACCCCCACTCACTCACTCAGACCCCCACTCACTCACTCAGACCCTCACTCCCTCACTCAGACCCGCACTCACTCACTCAGACCCCCACTCACTCACTCAGACACACGATCCCACACTCAGACCCTCACTCCCTCACTCAGACCCCCACTCACTCACTCAGACCCTCACTCCCACTCAGACCCGCACTCACTCAGAACCGCACTCCCTCACTCAGACCCCCACTCGCTCACTCAGACCCGCATTCACTCACTCAGACCCCCACTCCCTCACTCAGACCTGCACTCCCTCACTCAGACCCGGACTAAATCACTCAGACCTGCACTCACTCACTCAGACCCCCACTCACTCACTCAGACCCTCACTCTCACTCAGACCTTCCCTCACTTACTCAGACCCGCTCTCCCTCTCTCACACCCGCGATCCCTCACTCAGACCCACACTCCCTCACTCAGACCCTCACTCCCTCACTCAGACCCTCACTCCCACTCAGACCTGCACTCCCTCACTCAGACCCTCACTCACTCAGACCTGCACTCCCTCATTCAGACCCTCACTCACTCACTCAGACCTGCACTCCCTCACTCAGACCATCACTCACTCACTCAGAACCTCACTCACTCACTCAGACCTGCACTCCCTCACGTAGACCCGCACTCCCTCACTTAGACCCTCACTCACTCACTCACTCAGACCCTCACTCACTCACTTAGACCAACACTCACTTACTCAGACCCGCACTCACTCACTAAGACCCCCACTCACTCACTCAGACCCGCACTCCCGCTCTCAGAACCCCATTCACACACTCAGACCCTCACTCCCACTCAGACCCGCACTCACTCAGAACCGCACTCCCTCACTCAGACCCCCACTCACTCACTCAGACCCGCACTCACTCACTAAGAACCGCATCCCTCACTCAGACCTGCACCCCCTCACACAGACCTGCACTCAATCACTCAGACCCTCACTCCCTCTCTCAGACCCTGACTCCCTCATTCAGACCCGCACTCCCTCAATCAGACCCGCACTCACTCACTGAGACCCTCACTCACTCACTCAGACCTTCACTCACTCACTCAGACCCACACTCCATCTCTCAGAACTGCGATCCCTAACTCAGACCTGCACTCCGTCACTCAGACCATCACTCACTCACTCAGACCCGCACTCACTCACTCAGACCTGCACTCCCTCACTTAGACCCGCACTCCCTCACTTATACCCTCACTCACTCACTCAGACCCTCACTCACACACTTAGACCAACAGTCACCCACTCAGACCCGCACTTAATCATGAAGACACCCACTCACTCACTCAGACCCGCAATCCCTCACTCAGACCACTACCCACTCACTCAGACCCTCAATCCCACTCAGACCCACACTCACTCAGAGCCGCACTCCCTCACTCAGACCCCCACTCACTCACTCAGACCCGCACTCAATCATTCAGACGCTCACTCCCTCACTCAGACCCTGACTCCCTCACTCAGACCACCACTCACTCACTCAGACCCGCACTCCCTCACTCAGACACCAACTCACTCACTCAGACCTGCAATCACTCACTCGGACCCCCACTCACTCACTCAGACCCGCACTCACTCACTCAGACCCTCACTCACTCACTCAGACCCGCACTCACTCACTCAGACCTGCATTCCCTCACTCAGACCCGCACTCCCTCACTCAGACCCTCACTCCCTCACTCAGACCCCCACTCATTCACTCAGACCCTCACACACACTCAGACCCGCACTCTCTTACTCAGACCCGCAATCACTCACTCAGACCCCCACTCACTCACTCAGACCCCCACTCACTCACTCAGACCCGCACTCACTCACTCAGACCCGCACTCACTCACTCAGACCTGCATTCCCTCACTCAGACCCGCACTCCCTCACTCAGACCCTCACTCCCTCACTCAGACCCCCACTCATTCACTCAGACCCTCACACACACTCAGACCCGCACTCTCTTACTCAGACCCGCATTCACTCACTCAGACCCCCACTCACTCACTCAGACCCCCACTCACTCACTCAGACACACGATCCCACACTCAGACCCTCACTCCCTCACTCAGACACCCACACACTCACTCAGACCGTCATTCCCACGGAGACCCGCACTAACTCAGACCCGCACTCCCTCGCTCAGACCCCCACTCACTCACTCAGATGCGCACTCACTCACTCAGACACCCACTCACTCACTCAGACACTCACTCCCTCACTCAGACCCGCACTTCCTCACTCAGAACGGCACTCCCTCACTCAGGCCCGCACTCACTCACTCAGACCCGGACTCCCTCTCTCAGACCGTCACTCCCTCACTCAGACCATCACTCGCTCACTCAGACCCTCACTACCACTCAGACCTGAACTCCCTCACCCAGACCCTCACTCACTCAATCAGACCCTCACTCACTCAGACCCTCACTCCCTCAATCAGGCCCGCACTCCCTCACTCTGGCCCGCACTCCCTCACTCAGGCCCTCACTCACTCACTCACACATGCATTCCCTAACTCAGACCTTCAATCACTCACTCAGACCTGCACTCGCTCACTCAGACCCTCACTCACTCACTCAAACCCGCACACACTCAGACCCGCACTCCCTCACTCAGACCATCACTCACTCAGTCAGACCCACACTCACTCACTCAGACCCGCACTCCCTCACTCAGTCCCCCACTCACTCACTCAGACCCACACTCACTCACTCAGGCCCTCACTCCCTCACTCAGACCTGCACTCAAACACTCAGACCCGCACTCACTCACTCACACCCTCACTCCCTCACTCAGAGCCACGATCCCTCACTCAGACCCTCACTCCCTCACTCAGACCCCCACTTCCTCACTCAGACCCGCACTCCCTCACTCAGACACCAACTCACTCACTCAGACCTGCAATCACTCACTCGGACCCCCACTCACTCACTCAGACCCGCACTCACTCACTCAGACCCTCACTCACTCACTCAGACCCGCACTCACTCACTCAGACCCGCATTCCCTCACTCAGTCCTGCACTCCCTCACTCAGACCCGCACTCACTCACTCAGACCCGCACTCACTCACTCAGACCCTCACTCTCTCACTCAGACCCCCACTCACTCAATCAGATGCACACTACCTCACTCAGACCCTAACTCACTCACTCAGACCCTCACTCCCACTCAGACCTGCACTCCCTCACTCAGACCCTCACTCACTCAGACCTGCACTCCCTCACTCAGACCCTCACTCACTCCCTGAGACCCTCACTCACTCACTCAGACCTGCACTCCCTCACTTAGACCCGCACTCACTCAGACCCGTGCTCCCTCACTCCAACACCCACTCACTCAGAACCGCACTCACTCAGTCAGAACGCACTCGCTCACTCAGGCCCTCACTCACTCACTCAGACCCTCACTCACTCACTCAGACCCGCACTCACTCACTCAGACCCTCACTCCCTCTCTCTGACCCCCACTAACTCACTCAGAGCCGCACTCACTCACTCAGACTCCCACTCCCTCACTCAGACCCGCACTCCCTCACTCAGACCCGCACTCACTCACTCAGACCCGCACTCACTCACTCAGACCCTCACTCCCTCACTCAGACACCCACACACTCACTCAGACCCTCATTCCCACTGAGACCCGCACTAACTCAGACCCGCACTCCCTCGCTCAGAACGGCACTCCCTCACTCAGGCCCGCACTCACTCACTCAGACCCGGACTCCCTCTCTCAGACCGTCACTCCCTCACCCAGACCATCACTCGCTCACTCTGCCCCTCACTACCACTCAGACCTGAACTCCCTCACCCAGACCCTCACTCACTCAATCAGACCCTCACTCACTCAGACCCTCACTCCCTCAATCAGGCCCGCACTCCCTCACTCTGGCCCGCACTCCCTCACTCAGGCCCTCACTCACTCACTCACACATGCATTCCCTAACTCAGACCTTCAATCACTCAATCAGACCTGCACTCGCTCACTCAGACCCTCACTCACTCACTCAAACCCGCACACACTCAGACCCGCACTCCCTCACTTAGACCCGCACTCACTCAGACCCGCGTTCCCTCACTCAGACCCCCACTCACTCAGAACCCACACTCGCTCACTCAGAACGCACGTGCTCACTCAGTCCCTCACTCACTCACTCAGACCCTCACTCCCTCATCCAGGCCATCACTCCCTCACTCAGACCCTCACTCACTCACACAGCCCTGCACTCCCTCACTCAGACCCTCAATCACTCACTCAGACCCGCACTCACTCAGACCCACACTCCCCCACTCAGGCCCTCACTCCCTCACTCAGACCCACACTCACTCACTCAGACCCCCACTCCCTCACTCAGACACCAACTCACTCACTCAGACCCTCACTCCCTCAATCAGACCCCCACTCACTCACTCAGACCCTCAATCCCACTCAGACCCGCACTCACTCACTCAGACCCGCACTCACTCACTAAGACCCTAACTCATTCACTCAGAACCGCACTCCCTCAATCAGACCCGCATTCACTCACTCAGACCCTCACTCACTCACTCAGACCTTCACTCACTTACTCAGACCTGCACTCCCTCTCTCACACCCGCGATCCCTCACTCAGACCCTCACTCTCTCACTCAGACCCTCACTCCCTCACTCAGACCCTCACTCCCACTCAGACCTGCACTCCCTCACTCAGACCCTCACTCACTCAGACCTGCACTCCCTCACTCAGACCCTCACTCACTCACTCAGACCTGCACTCCCTCACTCAGACCATCACTCACTCACTCAGACCCTCACTCACTCTGTCAGACCTGCACTCCCTCACTTAGATCCGCACTCCCTCACTTAGACGCTCACTCACGCACTCACTCAGACCCTCACTCACTCACTTAGACCAACACTCACTTACTCAGACCCGCACTCACTCACTAAGACCCCCACTCACTCACTCAGACCCGCATCCCCACTCTCAGAACCCCATTCACTCACTCAGACCCTCACTCTCTCACTCAGACCCTCACTCACTCAATCAGATGCACACTACCTCACTCAGACCCACACTCACTCATTCAGACCCTCACTCCCACTCATACCTGCACTCCCTCACTCAGACACTCACTCACTTCCTGAGACCCTCACTCACTCACTCAGACCTGCACGCCCTCACTTAGACCCGCACTCCCTCACTTAAACCCTCACTCACTCACTCAGACCCTCACTCACTCACTTAGACCCACACTCACTCTCTCAGACCTGCACCTACTCACTCAGACCCCCACTCACTCACTCAGACCCTCCCTTCCTCGCTCAGACCCGCACTCCCTCACTCAGACACCAACTCACTCACTCAGACCTGCAATCACTCACTCGGTCCCCCACTCACTCACTCAGACCCGCACTCACTCACTCAGACCCCCACTCACTCACTCAGACCCGCACTCACTCACTCAGACCCGCATTCCCTCACTCAGACCCGCACTCACTCACTCAGACCCACACTCCCTCACTCAGACCCCCACTCATTCACTCAGACCCTCACACACACTCAGACCCCCACTCACTTAATCAGACCCGCAATCACTCACTCAGACCCCCACTCACTCACTCAGACCCCCACTCACTCACTCAGACCCTCACTCCCTCACTCAGACCCGCACTCACTCACTCAGACCCCCACTCACTCACTCAGACACACGATCCCACACTCAGACCCTCACTCCCTCACTCAGACCCCCACTCACTCACTCAGACCCTCACTCCCACTCAGACCCGCACTCACTCAGAACCGCACTCCCTCACTCAGACCCCCACTCGCTCACTCAGACCCGCATTCACTCACTCAGACCCCCACTCCCTCACTCAGACCTGCACTCCCTCACTCAGACCCGGACTAAATCACTCAGACCTGCACTCACTCACTCAGATCCCCACTCACACACTCAGACCCTCACTCTCACTCAGACCTTCCCTCACTTACTCAGACCCACTCTCCCTCTCTCACACCCGCGATCCCTCACTCAGACCCACACTCCCTCACTCAGACCCTCACTCCCTCACTCAGACCCTCACTCACTCAGACCTGCACTCCCTCATTCAGACCCTCACTCACTCACTCAGACCTGCACTCCCTCACTCAGACCCGCACTCCCTCACTTAGACCCTCACTCACTCACTCACTCAGACCCTCACTCACTCACTTAGACCAACACTCACTTACTCAGACCCGCACTCACTCACTAAGACCCCCACTCACTCACTCAGACCCGCACTCCCGCTCTTAGAACCCCATTCACACACTCAGACCCTCACTCCCACTCAGACCCGCACTTACTCAGAACCGCACTCCCTCACTCAGACCGCCACTCACTTACTCAGACCCGCACTCACTCACTAAGACCCCCACTCACTCACTCAGACCCGCACTCCCGCTCTCTGAACCCCATTCACACACTCAGACCCTCACTCCCACTCAGACCCGCACTCACTCAGAACCGCACTCCCTCACTCAGACCCCCACTCACTCACTCAGACCCGCACTCACTCACTAAGAACCGCATCCCTCACTCAGACCTGCACCCCCTCACACAGACCTGCACTCAATCACTCAGACCCTCACTCCCTCACTCAGACCCTGACTCCCTCATTCAGACCCGCACTCCCTCAATCAGACCCGCACTCACTCACTGAGACCCTCACTCACTCACTCAGACCTTCACTCACTCACTCAGACCCACACTCCATCTCTCAGAACTGCGATCCCTAACTCAGACCTGCACTCCGTCACTCAGACCATCACTCACTCACTCAGACCCGCACTCACTCACTCAGACCTGCACTCCCTCACTTAGACCCGCACTCCCTCACTTATACCCTCACTCACTCACTCAGACCCTCACTCACACACTTAGACCAACAGTCACCCACTCAGACCCGCACTTAATCATGAAGACACCCACTCACTCACTCAGACCCGCACTCCCTCACTCAGACCACTACCCACTCACTCAGACCCTCAATCCCACTCAGACCCACACTCACTCAGAGCTGCACTCCCTCACTCAGACCCCCACTCACTCACTCAGACCCGCACTCAATCATTCAGACGCTCACTCCCTCACTCAGACCCTGACTCCCTCACTCAGACCACCACTCACTCACTCAGACCCGCACTCCCTCACTCAGACACCAACTCACTCACTCAGACCTGCAATCACTCACTCGGACCCCCACTCACTCACTCAGACCCGCACTCACTCACTCAGACCCTCACTCACTCACTCAGACCCGCACTCACTCACTCAGACCTGCATTCCCTCACTCAGACCCACACTCCCTCACTCAGACCCTCACTCCCTCACTCAGACCCGCACTCACTCACTCAGACCCTCACTCACTCACTCAGACCCGCACTCTCTTACTCAGACCCGCAATCACTCACTCAGACCCCCACTCACTCACTCGGACCCCCACTCACTCACTCAGACCCGCACTCACTCACTCAGACCCCCACTCACTCACTCAGACACACGATCCCACACTCAGACCCTCACTCCCTCACTCAGACACCCACACACTCACTCAGACCCTCATTCCCACGGAGACCCACACTAACTCAGACCCGCACTCCCTCGCTCAGACCCCCACTCACTCACTCAGATGCGCACTCACTCACTCAGACACCCACTCACTCACTCAGACACTCACTCCCTCACTCAGACCCTCACTCCCTCACTCAGACCCGCACTCCCTCACTCAGAACGGCACTCCCTCACTCAGGCCCGCACTCACTCACTCAGACCCGGACTCCCTCTCTCAGACCGTCACTCCCTCACTCAGACCATCACTCGCTCACTCAGACCCTCACTACCACTCAGACCTGAACTCCCTCACCCAGACCCTCACTCACTCAATCAGACCCTCACTCACTCAGACCCTCACTCCCTCACTCAGACCCCCACTCCCTCACTCAGACCCGCACTCGCTCACTCAGACACCAACTCACTCACTCAGACCTGCAATCACTCACTCGGACCCCCACTCACTCACTCAGACCCGCACTCACTCACTCAGACCCTCACTCACTCACTCAGACCCGCACTCACTCACTCAGACCCACATTCCCTCACTCAGTCCTGCGCTCCCTCACTCAGACCCGCACTCACTCACTCAGACCCGCACTCACTCACTCAGACCCTCACTCTCTCACTCAGACCCTCACTCACTCAATCAGATGCACACTACCTCACTCAGACCCACACTCACTCACTCAGACCCTCACTCCCACTCAGACCTGCACTCCCTCACTCAGACCCTCACTCACTCAGACCTGCACTCCCTCACTCAGACCCTCACTCACTCCCTGAGACCCTCACTCACTCACTCAGACCTGCACTCCCTCACTTAGACCCGCACTCACTCAGACCCGCGTTCCCTCACTCAGACCCCCACTCACTCAGAACCACACTCGCTCACTCAGAACGCACTTGCTCACTCAGGCCCTCGCTAACTCACTCAGACCCTCACTCCCTCACTCAGGCCCTCACTCACTCACTCAGATCTGCACTCCCTCACTCAGACCCTCACTCACTCACACAGCCCTGCACTCCCTCACTCAGACCCTCAATCACTCACTCAGACCCGCACTCACTCAGACCCACACTCACTCACTCAGACCCCCACTCCCTCACTCAGACACCAACTCACTCACTCAGACCCTCACTCCCTCAATCAGACCCCCACGCACTCACTCAGACCCTCAATCCCACTCAGACCCGCACTCACTCACTCAGACCCGCACTCACTCACTAAGACCCTAACTCACTCACTCAGACCCGCACTCCCTCAATCAGACCCGCATTCACTCACTCAGACCCTCACTCACTCACTCAGACCTTCACTCACTTACTCAGACCTGCACTCCCTCTCTCACACCCGCGATCCCTCACTCAGACCCTCACTCTCTCACTCAGACCCTCACTCCCTCACTCAGACCTGCACTCCCACTCAGACCTGCACTCCCTCACTCAGACCCTCACTCACTCAGACCTGCACTCCCTCACTCAGACCCTCACTCACTCACTCAGACCTGCACTCCCTCACTCAGACCATCACTCACTCACTCAGACCCTCACTCACTCAGTCAGACCTGCACTCCCTCACTTAGACCCGCACTCCCTCACTTAGACGCTCACTCACTCACTCACTCAGACCCTCACTCACTCACTTAGACCAACACTCACTTACTCAGACCCGCACTCACTCACTAAGACCCCCACTCACTCACTCAGACCCGCACTCCCACTCTCAGAACCCCATTCACTCACTCAGACCCTCACTCTCTCACTCAGACCCTCACTCACTCAATCAGATGCACACTACCTCACTCAGACCCACACTCACTCACTCAGACCCTCTCTCCCACTCAGACCTGCACTCCCTCACTCAGACCCTCACTCACTCAGACCTGCACTCCCTCACTCAGACCCTCACTCACTCCCTGAGTCCCTCACTCACTCACTCAGACCTGCACGCCCTCACTTAGACCCACACTCCCTCACTTAAACCCTCACTCACTCACTCAAACCCTCACTCACTCACTAGACCCACACTCACTCTCTCAGACCTGCACTCACTCACTCAGACCCCCACTCACTCACTCAGACCCTCCCTCCCTCGCTCAGACCCGCACTCCCTCACTCAGACCCACACTCACTCATTCAGACCCTCACTCTCTCACTCAGACCCTCACTCACTCAATCAGACGCACACTACCTCACTCAGACCCACACTCACTCACTCAGACCCTCACTCCCACTCAGACCTGCACTCCCTCACTCAGACCCTCACTCAGGCAGACCTGCAATCCCTCACTCAGACCCTCACTCACTCACTCAGACCCTCACTCACTCACTCTGACCTGCACTCCCTCAAATAGACCCGCACTCACTCAGACCTGCACTCCCTCACTCCGACCCGCACTCACTCAGACCCGCACTCGCTCACTCAGACCCGCACTCGCTCACTCAGGCCCTCACTCACTCACTCAGACCCTCACTCCCTCACCCAGGCCATCACTCACTCACTCAGACCCTCACTCACTCACTCAGAACCTCACTCCCTCACTCAGGCCCTCACTCACTCACTCAGACCTGCACTCCCTCACTCAGACCCTCACTCACTCACACAGCCCTCACTCCCTCACTCAGACCCTCACTCACTCACTCAGACCCGCAATCACTCAGACCCGCACTCCCCCACTCTGGCCTTCACTCCCTCACTCAGACCCACATTCACTCACTCAGACCCCCACTCACTCACTCAGACACCAACTCACTCACTCAGACCCTCACTCCCTCACTCAGACCCCCACTTCCTCACTCAGACCCGCACTCCCTCACTCAGACACCAACTCACTCACTCAGACCTGCAATCACTCACTCGGACCCCCACTCACTCACTCAGACCCGCACTCACGCACTCAGACCCTCACTCACTCACTCAGACCCGCACTCACTCACTCAGACCCGCATTCCCTCACACAGTCCTGCACTCCCTCACTCAGACCCACACTCACTCACTCAGACCCGCACTCACTCACTCAGACCCTCACTCTCTCACTCAGACCCCCACTCACTCAATCAGATGCACACTACCTCACTCAGACCCTAACTCACTCACTCAGACCCTCACTCCCACTCAGACCTGCACTCCCTCACTCAGACCCTCACTCACTCAGACCTGCACTCCCTCACTCAGACCCTCACTCACTCCCTGAGACCCTCACTCACTCACTCAGACCTGCACTCCCTCACTTAGACCCGCACTCACTCAGACCCGCGCTCCCTCACTCCGACCCCCACTCACTCAGAACCGCACTCACTCACTCAGAATGCACTCGCTCACTCAGGCCCTCACTCACTCACTCAGACCCTCACTCACTCACTCAGACCCACACTCACTCACTCAGACCCTCACTCCCTCTCTCTGACCCCCACTAACTCACTCAGAGCCGCACTCACTCACTCAGACTCCCACTCCCTCACTCAGACCCGCACTCCCTCACTCAGACCCGCACTCACTCACTCAGACCCGCACTCACTCACTCAGACCCTCACTCCCTCACTCAGACACCCACACACTCACTCAGACCCTCATTCCCACTGAGACCCGCACTAACTCAGACCCGCACTCCCTCGCTCAGAACGGCACTCCCTCACTCAGGCCCGCACTCACTCACTCAGACCCGGACTCCCTCTCTCAGACCGTCACTCCCTCACCCAGACCATCACTCGCTCACTCTGTCCCTCACTACCACTCAGACCTGAACTCCCTCACCCAGACCCTCACTCACTCAATCAGACCCTCACTCACTCAGACCCTCACTCCCTCAATCAGGCCCGCACTCCCTCGCTCTGGCCCACACTCCCTCACTCAGGCCCTCACTCACTCACTCACACATGCATTCCCTAACTCAGACCTTCAATCACTCACTCAGACCTGCACTCGCTCACTCAGACCCTCACTCACTCACTCAAACCCGCACACACTCAGACCCGCACTCCCTCACTCAGACCATCACTCACTCAGTCAGACCCACACTCACTCACTCAGACCCGCACTCCCTCACTCAGTCCCCCACTCACTCACTCAGACCCACACTCACTCACTCAGGCCCTCACTCCCTCACTCAGACCTGCACTCAAACACTCAGACCCGCACTCACTCACTCAGACCCTCACTCCCTCACTCAGAGCCACGATCCCTCACTCAGACCCCCACTCCCTCACTCAGACCCGCACTCCCTCACTCAGACACCAACTCACTCACTCAGACCTGCAATCACTCACTCGGACCCCCACTCACTCACTCAGACCCGCACTCACTCACTCAGACCCTCACTCACTCACTCAGACCCGCACTCACTCACTCAGACCCACATTCCCTCACTCAGTCCTGCGCTCCCTCACTCAGACCCGCACTCACTCACTCAGACCCGCACTCACTCACTCAGACCCTCACTCTCTCACTCAGACCCTCACTCACTCAATCAGATGCACACTACCTCACTCAGACCCACACTCACTCACTCAGACCCTCACTCCCACTCAGACCTGCACTCCCTCACTCAGACCCTCACTCACTCAGACCTGCACTCCCTCACTCAGACCCTCACTCACTCCCTGAGACCCTCACTCACTCACTCAGACCTGCACTCCCTCACTTAGACCCGCACTCACTCAGACCCGCGTTCCCTCACTCAGACCCCCACTCACTCAGAACCACACTCGCTCACTCAGAACGCACTTGCTCACTCAGGCCCTCGCTAACTCACTCAGACCCTCACTCCCTCACTCAGGCCCTCACTCACTCACTCAGATCTGCACTCCCTCACTCAGACCCTCACTCACTCACACAGCCCTGCACTCCCTCACTCAGACCCTCAATCACTCACTCAGACCCGCACTCACTCAGACCCACACTCACTCACTCAGACCCCCACTCCCTCACTCAGACACCAACTCACTCACTCAGACCCTCACTCCCTCAATCAGACCCCCACTCACTCACTCAGACCCTCAATCCCACTCAGACCCGCACTCACTCACTCAGACCCGCACTCACTCACTAAGACCCTAACTCACTCACTCAGACCCGCACTCCCTCAATCAGACCCGCATTCACTCACTCAGACCCTCACTCACTCACTCAGACCTTCACTCACTTACTCAGACCTGCACTCCCTCTCTCACACCCGCGATCCCTCACTCAGACCCTCACTCTCTCACTCAGACCCTCACTCCCTCACTCAGACCCTCACTCCCACTCAGACCTGCACTCCCTCACTCAGACCCTCACTCACTCAGACCTGCACTCCCTCACTCAGACCCTCACTCACTCACTCAGACCTGCACTCCCTCACTCAGACCATCACTCACTCACTCAGACCCTCACTCACTCAGTCAGACCTGCACTCCCTCACTTAGACCCGCACTCCCTCACTTAGACGCTCACTCACTCACTCACTCAGACCCTCACTCACTCACTTAGACCAACACTCACTTACTCAGACCCGCACTCACTCACTAAGACCCCCACTCACTCACTCAGACCCGCACTCCCACTCTCAGAACCCCATTCACTCACTCAGACCCTCACTCTCTCACTCAGACCCTCACTCACTCAATCAGATGCACACTACCTCACTCAGACCCACACTCACTCACTCAGACCCTCTCTCCCTCTCAGACCTGCACTCCCTCACTCAGACACTCACTCACTCAGACCTGCACTCCCTCACTCAGACCCTCACTCACTCCCTGAGTCCCTCACTCACTCACTCAGACCTGCACGCCCTCACTTAGACCCACACTCCCTCACTTAAACCCTCACTCACTCACTCAAACCCTCACTCACTCACTAGACCCACACTCACTCTCTCAGACCTGCACTCACTCACTCAGACCCCCACTCACTCACTCAGACCCTCCCTCCCTCGCTCAGACCCGCACTCCCTCACTCAGACCCACACTCACTCATTCAGACCCTCACTCTCTCACTCAGACCCTCACTCACTCAATCAGACGCGCACTACCTCACTCAGACCCACACTCACTCACTCAGACCCTCACTCCCACTCAGACCTGCACTCCCTCACTCAGACCCTCACTCAGGCAGACCTGCAATCCCTCACTCAGACCCTCACTCACTCACTCAGACCCTCACTCACTCACTCTGACCTGCACTCCCTCACTTAGACCCGCACTCACTCAGACCTGCACTCCCTCACTCCGACCCGCACTCACTCAGACCCGCACTCGCTCACTCAGACCCGCACTTGCTCACTCAGGCCCTCACTCACTCACTCAGACCCTCACTCCCTCACCCAGGCCATCACTCACTCACTCAGACCCTCACTCACTCACTCAGAACCTCACTCCCTCACTCAGGCCCTCACTCACTCACTCAGACCTGCACTCCCTCACTCAGACCCTCACTCACTCACACAGCCCTGCACTCCCTCACTCAGACCCTCACTCACTCACTCAGACCCGCAATCACTCAGACCCGCACTCCCCCACTCTGGCCTTCACTCCCTCACTCAGACCCACATTCACTCACTCAGACCCCCACTCACTCACTCAGACACCAACTCACTCACTCAGACCCTCACTCCCTCAATCAGACCCCCACTAACTCACTCAGACCCTCAATCCCACTCAGAACCGCACTCACTCACTCAGACCCGCACTCACTCACTAAGACCCCCACTTACTCACTCAGACCCGCACTCCCTCACTCAGACGCCCACTCACTCACTCAGACCCTCACTCCCACTCAGACCTGCACTCACTCAGACCTGCACTCCCTCACTCAGACCCGGACTCAATCACTCAGACCTGCACTCACTCACTCAGACCCCCACTCACTCACTCAGACCCTCACTCAGACCCTGACTCCCTCACTCAGACCCGCACTCCGTCAATCAGACCCGCATTCACTCACTCAGACCCTCACTCACTCACTCAGACCTTTACTCACTCACTCAGCCCCGCACTCCCTCACTCAGACCCTCACTCCCACTCAGACCTGCACTCCCTCACTCAGACCCTCACTGACTCAGACCTGCACTCCCTCACTCAGACCCTCACTCACTCACTCAGACCTGCACTCCCTCACTCAGACCATCACTCACTCACTCAGACCCTCACTCACTCAGACCTGCACTCCCTCACTTACACCCGCACTCCCTCACTTAGGCCCTCACTCACTCACTCACTCAGACCCTCACTCACTCACTTAGACCAACACTCACTTACTCAGACCCGCGCTCACTCACTAAGACCCCCACTCACTCACTCAGACCCGCACTCACTCACTAAGACCCCCACTCACTCACTCAGACCTGCACTCCCTCACACAGACAATCACTCAATCACGCAGTCCCTCACTCCCTCACTCAGACCCTGACTCCCTCATTCAGACCCGCACTCCCTCAATCAGACCCGCACTCACTCACTGAGACCCTCACTCACTCACTCAGACCTTCACTCACTCACTCAGACCCTCACTCCCTCTCTCAGAACTGCGATCCCTCACTCAGACCCGCAATCCGTCACTCAGACCATCACTCACTCACTCAGACCCTCACTCGCTCACTCTGAACTGCACTCCCTCACTTAGACCCGCACTCCCTCACTTATACCCTTACTCACTCACTCAGACCCTCACTCACACACTTAGACCAACACTCACCCACTCAGACCCGCACTCAATCATGAAGACACCCACTCACTCACTCAGACCCGCACTTCCTCACTCAGACCACTACTCACTCACTCAGACCCTCACTCCCACTCAGACCCGCACTCACTCAGAGCCGCACTTCCTCACTCAGACCCCCACTCACTCACTCAGACCCGCACTCACTCACTCAGACCCGCACTCACTCACTCAGACCCTCACTCCCTCACTCAGACCCCCACTCATTCACTCAGACCCTCACTCCCACTCAGACCCGCACTCACTTACTGAGACCCGCAATCACTCACTCAGACCCCCACTCACTCACTCAGACCCCCACTCACTCACACAGACCCTCACTCCCTCACTCAGACCCCCACTCACTCACTCAGACCCTCACTCCCACTCAGACCCGCACTCACTCACTCAGACCCGCACTCACTCACTCAGACCTGGACTCCCTCTCTCAGACCCGCGATCCATCACTCAGACCCCCATTCCCTCACTCAGACCATCACTCCCTCACTCAGACCCTCACTCCCACTCAGACCTGAACTCCCTCACCCAGACCCTCACTCACTCAATCAGACCCTCACTCACTCAGACCCTCACTACCTCAATCAGGCACGCACTCCCTCACTCTGGCCCGCACTCCCGCACTCAGGCCCTCACGCACTCACTCAGACATGCACTCCCTCAATCAGACCCTCAATCACTCACTCAGACCCGCACTCGCTCACTCAGACCCTCACTCACTCACTCAAACCCGCACACACTCAGACCCGCACTCCCTCACTCAGACCATCACTCACTCAGTCAGACCCCCACTCACTCACTCAGACCCACACTCACTCTACAGGCCCTCACACCCTCACTCAGAACCGCACTCAAACACTCAGACCCCCACTCACAAACTCAGACCCCCACTGTCTCACTCAGACCCCCACTCACACACTCAGAGCCGCGATCCCTCCCTCAGCCACTCACGTCCTCACTCAGACCCCCACTCACTCACTCAGACCTGCACTCACTCACTCAGACCCCCATTCCCTCACTCAGAACCGCACACCCTCAAACAGACCCCAACTCAATCACTCAGACCCTCACTCACTCACTCAGACCTTTACTCACTCACTCAGACCCGCACTCCCTCACTCAGACCCTCACTCCCTCACTCAGACCCTCACTCCCACTCAGATCTGCACTCCCTCACTCAGACCCTCACTCACTCAGACCTGCACTCCCTCACTCAGACCCTCACTCACTCACTCAGACCTGCACTCCCTCACTCAGACCATCACTCACTCACTCAGACCCTCACTCACTCACTCAGACCTGCACTCCCTCACTTAGACCCGCACTACCTCACTTAGACCCTCACTCACTCACTCACTCAGACCCTTACTCACTCACTTAGACCAACACTCACTTACTCAGACCCGCACTCACTCACTAAGAACCCCATTCACTCACTCAGACCCTCACTCCCACTCAGACCCGCACTCACTCAGAACCGCACTCCCTCACTCAGACCCACACTCAGTCACTCAGACCCTCACTCCATCACTCAGACCCCCACTCATTCACTCAGACCCTCACTCCCACTCAGACCTGCACTCACTTACTCAGACCCGCAAACACTCACTCAGACCCCCACTCACTCACTCAGACCCCCACTCACTCACTCAGACCCTCACCCCCTCACTCAGACCCCCAGTCACTCACTCAGACCCTCACTCCCTCACTCAGGCCCTCACTCACTCACTCAGACCTGCACTCCCTCACACAGACCCTCACTCACTCATACAGCCCTGTACTCCCTCACTCAGACCCTCACTCACTCACTCAGACCCGCACTCACTCAGACCCGCACTCCCCCACTCAGGCCCTCACTCCCTCACTCAGACCCACATTCACTCACTCAGACCCCCACTCACTCACTCAGACACCAACTCACTCACTCAGACCCTCACCCCCTCAATCAGACCCCCACTCACTCACTCAGACCCTCAATCCCACTCAGACCCGCACTCACTCACTCAGACCCCCATTCACTCACTCAGACCCGCACTCACTCACTCAGACCCCCACTCACTCATTCAGACCCGCACTCCCTCACTCAGACCCCCACTCACTCACTCAGACCCTCACTCCCACTCAGACCCGCACTCACTCAGAACCGCACTCCCTCACTCAGACCCCCACTCGCTCACTCAGACCCGCACTCACTCACTCAGACCCCCACTGCCTCACTCAGACCTGCACTCCCTCACTCAGACCCGGACTCAATCACTCAGACCTGCACTCACTCACTCAGACCCCCACTCACTCACTCAGACCCTCATTCCCTCACTCAGACCCTGACTCCCTCACTCAGAACCGCACTCCCTCAATCAGACCCGCCTTCCCTCACTCAGACCCTCACTCACTCACTCAGACCTTTACTCACTCACTCAGACCCGCACTCCCTCACTCAGACCCTCACTCCCTCACTCAGACCCTCACTCCCACTCAGATCTGCACTCCCTCACTCAGACTCTCACTCACCCAGACCTGCACTCCCTCACTCAGACCCTCACTCACTCACTCAGACCCGCACTCCCTCACTCAGACCATCACTCACTCACTCAGACCCTCACTCACTCACTCAGACCTGCACTCCCTCACTTAGACCCGCACTACCTCACTTAGACCCACACTCACTCACTCACTCAGACCCTCACTCACTCACTTAGACCAACACTCACTTACTCAGACCCGCACTCACTCACTAAGAACCCCATTCACTCACTCAGACCCTCACTCCCACTCAGACCCGCACTCACTCAGAACCGCACTCCGTCACTCAGACCCCCACTCACTCACTCAGACCCGCACTCACTCATTAAGACCCGCACACCCTCACTCAGACCTGCACTCCCTCACACAGACCCGCACTCAATCACTCAGACCCTCACTCCCTCACTCAGACCCTGACTCCCACATTCAGACCCGCACTCCCTCAATCAGACCCGCACTCACTCACTAAGACCTTCACTCACTCACTCAGATCCGCACTCCCTCTCTCAGAACCACGATCCCTCACTCAGACCCGCACGCCGTCACTCAGACCATCACTCACTCACTCAGACCCTCACTCACTCACTCAGACCTGCACTCCCTCACTTAGACCCGCACTCCCTCACTTATACTCTCACTCCCTCACTCAGACCCGCACTCAATCACGAAGACACCCACTCACTCACTCAGACCCGCACTCCCTCACTCAGACCACTACTCACTCACTCAGACCCTCACTCCCACTCAGACCCGCACTCACTCAGAACCGCACTCCGTCACTCAGACCCCCACTCACTCACTCAGACCCGCACTCACTCATTAAGACCCGCACACCCTCACTCAGACCTGCACTCCCTCACACAGACCCGCACTCAATCACTCAGACCCTCACTCCCTCACTCAGACCCTGACTCCCACATTCAGACCCGCACTCCCTCAATCAGACCCGCACTCACTCACTAAGACCTTCACTCACTCACTCAGATCCGCACTCCCTCTCTCAGAACCACGATCCCTCACTCAGACCCGCACGCCGTCACTCAGACCATCACTCACTCACTCAGACCCTCACTCACTCACTCAGACCTGCACTCCCTCACTTAGACCCGCACTCCCTCACTTATACTCTCACTCCCTCACTCAGACCCGCACTCAATCACGAAGACACCCACTCACTCACTCAGACCCGCACTCCCTCACTCAGACCACTACTCACTCACTCAGACCCTCACTCCCACTCAGACCCGCACTCACTCAGAGCTGCACTCCCTCACTCAGAACCCCACTCACTCACTCAGAACCGCACTCACTCACTCAGACCCGCACTCAATCACTCAGACGCTCACTCCCTCACTCAGACCCTGACTCCCTCACTCAGACCCCCACTCACTCACTCAGACCCTCACTCCCACTCAGACCCGCACTCACTCACTCAGACCCACACTCAGTCACTCAGACCCTCACTCCCTCACTCAGAACCCCACTCATTCACTCAGACCCTCACTCCCACTCAGACCCGCACTCTCTTACTCAGACCTGCAATCACTCACTCAGACCCCCACTCACTCACTCAGACCCCCACTCACTCACTCAGACCCTCACTCCCTCACTCAGACCCCCACTCACTCACTCAGACCCTCACTCCCACTCAGACCAGCACTCACTCACTCAGACCCGCACTCACTCACTCATTCCCCACTCACTCACTCACACACACGATCCCACACTCAGACCCTCACTCCCTCACTCAGACACCCACACACTCACTCAGACCCTCATTCCAACTGAGACCCGCACTAACTCATACCCGCACTCCCTCGCTCAGACCCTCACTCACTCACTCAGACGCGCACTCACTCACTCAGACCTGCACTCCTTCACTCAGACCCACAGTCATGCACTCAGACACCCACTCACTCAGTCAGAAACTCACTTCCTCACTCAGACCCTCACTCCCTCACTCAGACCCGCACTCACTCAATCAGACCCACACTCACTTACTCAGACCCCCACTCACTCACTCAGACCCTCAATCCCTCACTCAGACCCGCAATCCCTCACTCAGACCCGCACTCCCTCAGTCAGACCCTCACTCCCTCACTCAGACCCTCACTCACTCACTCAGACCCCCACTCACTCACTCAGTGCCACGATCCCTCACTCAGACCTTCACTCCCTCACTCAGACCCGCACGCACTCACTCAGACCCCCACTCCCTCACTCAGACCCACACTCCCTCACTCAGACCCGCACCCACTCACTCAGACCCACACTCACTAACTCAGACCCCCACTCACTCACTCGGACCCTCAATCCCTCACTCAGACCTGCACTCCCTCACTCAGACCCGCACTCCCTCATTCAGACCCTCAGTCCCTCACTCAGACCCTCTCTCCCACTCAGACCTGCACTCCCAACTCAGACACTCACTCACTCACTCAGACCCTCACTCACTCACTCAGACCCTCACTCACTCACTCAGACCCACACTCACTCACTCAGACCTTGACTCACTCACTCAGACCCGCACTCCCTCTCTCACATCCGCGATCCCTCACTCAGACCCGCACGTCCTCACTCAGGCCCTCACTCCCTCACTCAGACCCTCACTCCCACTCAGACCTGCACTCCCTCACTCAGACCCTCACTGACTCAGACCTGCACTCCCTCACTCAGACCCTCACTCACTCACTCAGACCTGCACTCCCTCACTCAGACCATCACTCACTCACTCAGACCCTCACTCACTCTCTCAGACCTGCACTCCCTCACTTAGACCCGCACTCCCTCACCTAGACCCTCACTCACTCACTCACTCACACCCTCACTCACTCACGCAGACCCGCACTCACTCACGAAGACCCCCACTCACTCACTCAGACCTGCACTCACTCACTAAGACCCCCACTCACTCACTCAGACCCGCACTCACTCACTAAGACCCCCACTCCCTCACTCAGACCCGCACTCACTCACTCAGACCCCCACTCACTCACTCAGTGCCACGATCCCTCACTCAGACCTTCACTCCCTCACTCAGACCCGCACTCACTCACTCAGACCCCCACTCCCTCACTCAGACCCGCACTCCCTCACTCAGACCCGCACCCACTCACTCAGACCCACACTCACTAACTCAGACCCCCACTCACTCACTCGGACCCTCAATCCCTCACTCAGACCTGCACTCCCTCACTCAGACCCGCACTCCCTCAGTCAGACCCTCACTCCCTCACTCAGACCCTCTCTCCCACTCAGACCTGCACTCCCTCACTCAGACCCTCACTCACTCACTCAGACCCTCACTCACTCACTCAGACCCGCACTCCCTCACTCAGACCCCCACTCACTCACTCAGACCTTTACTCACTCACTCAGACCCGCACTCCCTCACTCAGACCCTCACTCCCTCACTCAGACCCTCACTCCCACTCAGATATGCACTCCCTCACTCAGACCCTCACTCACTCAGACCTGCACTCCCTCACTCAGACCCTCACTCACTCACTCAGACCTGCACTCCCTCACTCAGACCATCACTCACTCACTCAGACCCTCACTCACTCACTCAGACCTGCACTCCCTCACTTAGACCCGCACTACCTCACTTAGACCCTCACTCACTCACTCACTCAGACCCTCACTCACTCACTTAGACCAACACTCACTTACTCAGACCCGCACTCACTCACTAAGAACCCCATTCACTCACTCAGACCCTCACTCCCACTCAGACCCGCACTCACTCAGAACCGCACTCCCTCACTCAGACCCACACTCAGTCACTCAGACCCTCACTCCATCACTCAGACCCCCACTCATTCACTCAGACCCTCACTCCCACTCAGACCTGCACTCACTTACTCAGACCCGCAAACACTCACTCAGACCCCCACTCACTCACTCAGACCCCCACTCACTCACTCAGACCCTCACTCCCTCACTCAGACCCCCAGTCACTCACTCAGACCCTCACTCCTTAACTCAGGCCCTCACTCACTCACTCAGACCTGCACTCCCTCACACAGACCCTCACTCACTCATACAGCCCTGTACTCCCTCACTCAGACCCTCACTCACTCACTCAGACCCGCACTCACTCAGACCCGCACTCCCCCACTCAGGCCCTCACTCCCTCACTCAGACCCACATTCACTCACTCAGACCCCCACTCACTCACTCAGACACCAGCTCACTCACTCAGACCCTCACCCCCTCAATCAGACCCCCACTCACTCAATCAGACCCTCAATCCCACTCAGACCCGCACTCACTCACTCAGACCCCCACTCACTCACTCAGACCCGCACTCACTCACTCAGACCCCCACTCACTCATTCAGACCCACACTCCCTCACTCAGACCCCCACTCACTCACTCAGACCCTCACTCCCACTCAGACCCGCACTCACTCAGAACCGCACTCCCTCACTCAGACCCCCACTCGCTCACTCAGACCCGCACTCACTCACTCAGACCCCCACTGCCTCACTCAGACCTGCACTCCCTCACTCAGACCCGGACTCAATCACTCAGACCTGCACTCACTCACTCAGACCCCCACTCACTCACTCAGACCCTCATTCCCTCACTCAGACCCTGACTCCCTCACTTAGAACCGCACTCCCTCAATCAGACCCGCCTTCCCTCACTCAGACCCTCACTCACTCACTCAGACCTTTACTCACTCACTCAGACCCGCACTCCCTCACTCAGACCCTCACTCCCTCACTCAGACCCTCACTCCCACTCAGATCTGCACTCCCTCACTCAGACTCTCACTCACTCAGACCTGCACTCCCTCACTCAGACCCTCACTCACTCACTCAGACTCGCACTCCCTCACTCAGACCATCACTCACTCACTCAGACCCTCACTCACTCACTCAGACCTGCACTCCCTCACTTAGACCCGCACTACCTTCTTAGACCCTCACTCACTCACTCACTCAGACCCTCACTCACTCACTTAGACCAACACTCACTTACTCAGACCCGCACTCACTCACTAAGAACCCCATTCACTCACTCAGACCCTCACTCCCACTCAGACCCGCACTCACTCAGAACCGCACTCCATCACTCAGACCCCCACTCACTCACTCAGACCCGCACTCACTCATTAAGACCCGCACACCCTCACTCAGACCTGCACTCCCTCACACAGACCCGCACTCAATCACTCAGACCCTCACTCCCTCACTCAGACCCTGACTCCCACATTCAGACCCGCACTCCCTCAATCAGACCCGCACTCACTCACTAAGACCTTCACTCACTCACTCAGATCCGCACTCCCTCTCTCAGAACCGCGATCCCTCACTCAGACCCGCACGCCGTCACTCAGACCATCACTCACTCACTCAGACCCTCACTCACTCACTCAGACCTGCACTCCCTCACTTAGACCCGCACTCCCTCACTTATACCCTCACTCCCTCACTCAGACCCGCACTCAATCACGAAGACACCCACTCACTCACTCAGACCCGCACTCCCTCACTCAGACCACTACTCACTCACTCAGACCCTCACTCCCACTCAGACCCGCACTCACTCAGAGCTGCACTCCCTCACTCAGACCCCCACTCACTCACTCAGAACCGCACTCACTCACTCAGACCCGCACTCAATCACTCAGACGCTCACTCCCTCACTCAGACCCTGACTCCCTCACTCAGACCCCCACTCACTCACTCAGACCCTCACTCCCACTCAGACCCGCACTCACTCACTCAGACCCACACTCAGTCACTCAGACCCTCACTCCCTCACTCAGAACCCCACTCATTCACTCAGACCCTCACTCCCACTCAGACCCGCACTCTCTTACTCAGACCTGCAATCACTCACTCAGACCCCCACTCACTCACTCAGACCCCCACTCACTCACTCAGACCCTCACTCCCTCACTCAGACCCCCACTCACTCACTCAGACCCTCACTCCCACTCAGACCAGCACTCACTCACTCAGACCCGCACTCACTCACTCATTCCCCACTCACTCACTCACACACACGATCCCACACTCAGACCCTCACTCCCTCACTCAGACACCCACACACTCACTCAGACCCTCATTCCAACTGAGACCCGCACTAACTCAGACCCGCACTCCCTCGCTCAGACCCTCACTCACTCACTCAGACGCGCACTCACTCACTCAGACCTGCACTCCTTCACTCAGACCCACAGTCATGCACTCAGACACCCACTCACTCAGTCAGACACTCACTTCCTCACTCAGACCCTCACTCCCTCACTCAGACCCGCACTCACTCAATCAGACCCACACTCACTTACTCAGACCCCCACTCACTCACTCAGACCCTCAATCCCTCACTCAGACCCGCAATCCCTCACTCAGACCCGCACTCCCTCAGTCAGACCCTCACTCCCTCACTCAGACCCTCACTCACTCACTCAGACCCCCACTCACTCACTCAGTGCCACGATCCCTCACTCAGACCTTCACTCCCTCACTCAGACCCGCACTCACTCACTCAGACCCCCACTCCCTCACTCAGACCCACACTCCCTCACTCAGACCCGCACCCACTCACTCAGACCCACACTCACTAACTCAGACCCCCACTCACTCACTCGGACCCTCAATCCCTCACTCAGGCCTGCACTCCCTCACTCAGACCCGCACTCCCTCAGTCAGACCCTCACTCCCTCACTCAGACCCTCTCTCCCACTCAGACCTGCACTCCCAACTCAGACACTCACTCACTCACTCAGACCCTCACTCACTCACTCAGACCCTCACTCACTCACTCAGACCCACACTCACTCACTCAGACCTTGACTCACTCACTCAGACCCGCACTCCCTCTCTCACATCCGCGATCCCTCACTCAGACCCGCACGTCCTCACTCAGGCCCTCACTCCCTCACTCAGACCCTCACTCCCACTCAGACCTGCACTCCCTCACTCAGACCCTCACTGACTCAGACCTGCACTCCCTCACTCAGACCCTCATTCACTCACTCAGACCTGCACTCCCTCACTCAGACCATCACTCACTCACTCAGACCCTCACTCACTCTCTCAGACCTGCACTCCCTCACTTAGACCCGCACTCCCTCACCTAGACCCTCACTCACTCACTCACTCACACCCTCACTCACTCACGCAGACCCGCACTCACTCACGAAGACCCCCACTTACTCACTCAGACCTGCACTCACTCAATAAGACCCCCACTCACTCACTCAGACCCGCACTCACTCACTAAGACCCCCACTCCCTCACTCAGACCCGCACTCACTCACTCAGACCCCCACTCACTCACTCAGTGCCACGATCCCTCACTCAGACCTTCACTCCCTCACTCAGACCTGCACTCACTCACTCAGACCCCCACTCCCTCACTCAGACCCGCACTCCCTCACTCAGACCCGCACCCACTCACTCAGACCCACACTCACTAACTCAGACCCCCACTCACTCACTCGGACCCTCAATCCCTCACTCAGACCTGCACTCCCTCACTCAGACCCACACTCCCTCAGTCAGACCCTCACTCCCTCACTCAGACCCTCTCTCCCACTCAGACCTGCACTCCCTCACTCAGACCCTCACTCACTCACTCAGACCCTCACTCACTCACTCAGACCCTCACTCACTCACTCAGACCCACACTCACTCACTCAGACCTTGACTCACTCACTCAGACCCGCACTCCCTCTCTCACATCCGCGATCCCTCTCTCAGACCCGCACTTCCTCACTCAGACCCTCACTCCCTCACTCAGACCCTCACTCCCACTCAGACCTGCACTCCCTCACTCAGAACCTCACTGACTCAGACCTGCACTCCCTCACTCAGACCCTCACTCACTCACTCAGACCTGCACTCCCTCACTCAGACCATCACTCACTCACTCAGACCCTCACTCACTCTCTCAGACCTGCACTCCCTCACTTAGACCCGCACTCCCTCACCTAGACCCTCACTCACTCACTCACTCACACCCTCACTCACTCACGCAGACCCGCACTCACTCACTAAGACCCCCACTCCCTCACTCAGACCCGCACCCACTCACTCAGACCCATACTCACTAACTCAGACCCCCACTCACTCACTCAGACCCTCAATCCCTCACTCAGACCTGCACTCCCTCACTCAGACCCGCACTCCCTCAGTCAGACCCTCACTCCCTCACTCAGACCCTCTCTCCCACTCAGACCTGCACTCTCTCACTCAGACCCTCACTCACTCACTCAGACCCTCACTCCCTCACTCAGACCCGCACCCACTCACTCAGACCCATACTCACTAACTCAGACCCCCACTCACTCACTCAGACCCTCAATCCCTCACTCAGACCCGCACTCCCTCTCTCACATCCGTGATCCCTCACTCAGACCCGCACTCCCTCACTCAGACCCTCACTCCCTCACTCAGACCCTCACTCCCACTCAGACCTGCACTCCCTCACTCAGACCCTCACTGACTCAGACCTGCACTCCCTCACTCAGACCCTCACTCGCTCTCTCAGACCTGCACTCCCTCACTCAGACCATCACTCACTCACTCAGACCCTCACTCACTCACTCAGACCTGCACTCCCTCACTTAGACCCGCACTCCCTCACCTAGACCCTCACTCACTCACTCACTCACACCCTCACACTCACGCAGACCCGCACTCACTCACTAAGACCCCCACTCACTCACTCAGACCTGCACTCACTCACTAAGACCCCCACTCACTCACTCAGACCCGCACTCACTCACTAAGACCCCCACTCAGTCACTCAGACTCGCACTCCCGCTCTCAGAACCCCATTCACTCACTCAGACCCTCACTCCTATTCAGACCCGCACTCACTCACTAAGACCATCACTCACTCACTCAGACCCTCACTCACTCACTCAGACCTGCACTCCCTCACTCAGACCTGCACTCACTCACTCAGACCCCCACTCCCTCACTCAGACCCGCACTCCCTCACTCAGACCCGCACCCACTCACTCAGACCCACACTCACTAACTCAGACCCCCACTCACTCACTCGGACCCTCAATCCCTCACTCAGACCTGCACTCCCTCACTCAGACCCGCACTCCCTCAGTCAGACCCTCAGTCCCTCACTCAGACCCTCTCTCCCACTCAGACCTGCACTCCCAACTCAGACACTCACTCACTCACTCAGACCCTCACTCACTCACTCAGACCCTCACTCACTCACTCAGACCCACACTCACTCACTCAGACCTTGACTCACTCACTCAGACCCGCACTCCCTCTCTCACATCCGCGATCCCTCACTCAGACCCGCACGTCCTCACTCAGGCCCTCACTCCCTCACTCAGACCCTCACTCCCACTCAGACCTGCACTCCCTCACTCAGACCCTCCCTGACTCAGACCTGCACTCCCTCACTCAGACCCTCACTCACTCACTCAGACCTGCACTCCCTCACTCAGACCATCACTCACTCACTCAGACCCTCACTCACTCTCTCAGACCTGCACTCCCTCACTTAGACCCGCACTCCCTCACCTAGACCCTCACTCACTCACTCACTCACACCCTCACTCACTCACGCAGACCCGCACTCACTCACGAAGACCCCCACTCACTCACTCAGACCTGCACTCACTCACTAAGACCCCCACTCACTCACTCAGACCCGCACTCACTCACTAAGACCCCCACTCCCTCACTCAGACCCGCACTCACTCACTCAGACCCCCACTCACTCACTCAGTGCCACGATCCCTCACTCAGACCTTCACTCCCTCACTCAGACCCGCACTCCCTCACTCAGACCCGCACCCACTCACTCAGACCCACACTCACTAACTCAGACCCCCACTCACTCACTCGGACCCTCAATCCCTCACTCAGACCTGCACTCCCTCACTCAGACCCGCACTCCCTCAGTCAGACCCTCACTCCCTCACTCAGACCCTCTCTCCCACTCAGACCTGCACTCCCTCACTCAGACCCTCACTCACTCACTCAGACCCTCACTCACTCACTCAGACCCGCACTCCCTCACTCAGACCCCCACTCACTCACTCAGACCTTTACTCACTCACTCAGACCCGCACTCCCTCACTCAGACCCTCACTCCCTCACTCAGACCCTCACTCCCACTCAGATCTGCACTCCCTCACTCAGACCCTCACTCACTCAGACCTGCACTCCCTCACTCAGACCCTCACTCACTCACTCAGACCTGCACTCCCTCACTCAGACCATCACTCACTCACTCAGACCCTCACTCACTCACTCAGACCTGCACTCCCTCACTTAGACCCGCACTACCTCACTTAGACCCTCACTCACTCACTCACTCAGACCCTCACTCACTCACTTAGACCAACACTCACTTACTCAGACCCGCACTCACTCACTAAGAACCCCATTCACTCACTCAGACCCTCACTCCCACTCAGACCCGCACTCACTCAGAACCGCACTCCCTCACTCAGACCCACACTCAGTCACTCAGACCCTCACTCCATCACTCAGACCCCCACTCATTCACTCAGACCCTCACTCCCACTCAGACCTGCACTCACTTACTCAGACCCGCAAACACTCACTCAGACCCCCACTCACTCACTCAGACCCCCACTCACTCACTCAGACCCTCACTCCCTCACTCAGACCCCCAGTCACTCACTCAGACCCTCACTCCTTAACTCAGGCCCTCACTCACTCACTCAGACCTGCACTCCCTCACACAGACCCTCACTCACTCATACAGCCCTGTACTCCCTCACTCAGACCCTCACTCACTCACTCAGACCCGCACTCACTCAGACCCGCACTCCCCCACTCAGGCCCTCACTCCCTCACTCAGACCCACATTCACTCACTCAGACCCCCACTCACTCACTCAGACACCAACTCACTCACTCAGACCCTCACCCCCTCAATCAGACCCCCACTCACTCAATCAGACCCTCAATCCCACTCAGACCCGCACTCACTCACTCAGACCCCCACTCACTCACTCAGACCCGCACTCACTCACTCAGACCCCCACTCACTCATTCAGACCCGCACTCCCTCACTCAGACCCCCACTCACTCACTCAGACCCTCACTCCCACTCAGACCCGCACTCACTCAGAACCGCACTCCCTCACTCAGACCCCCACTCGCTCACTCAGACCCGCACTCACTCACTCAGACCCCCACTGCCTCACTCAGACCTGCACTCCCTCACTCAGACCCGGACTCAATCACTCAGACCTGCACTCACTCACTCAGACCCCCACTCACTCACTCAGACCCTCATTCCCTCACTCAGACCCTGACTCCCTCACTTAGAACCGCACTCCCTCAATCAGACCCGCCTTCCCTCACTCAGACCCTCACTCACTCACTCAGACCTTTACTCACTCACTCAGACCCGCACTCCCTCACTCAGACCCTCACTCCCTCACTCAGACCCTCACTCCCACTCAGATCTGCACTCCCTCACTCAGACTCTCACTCACTCAGACCTGCACTCCCTCACTCAGACCCTCACTCACTCACTCAGACTCGCACTCCCTCACTCAGACCATCACTCACTCACTCAGACCCTCACTCACTCACTCAGACCTGCACTCCCTCACTTAGACCCGCACTACCTTCTTAGACCCTCACTCACTCACTCACTCAGACCCTCACTCACTCACTTAGACCAACACTCACTTACTCAGACCCGCACTCACTCACTAAGAACCCCATTCACTCACTCAGACCCTCACTCCCACTCAGACCCGCACTCACTCAGAACCGCACTCCATCACTCAGACCCCCACTCACTCACTCAGACCCGCACTCACTCATTAAGACCCGCACACCCTCACTCAGACCTGCACTCCCTCACACAGACCCGCACTCAATCACTCAGACCCTCACTCCCTCACTCAGACCCTGACTCCCACATTCAGACCCGCACTCCCTCAATCAGACCCGCACTCACTCACTAAGACCTTCACTCACTCACTCAGATCCGCACTCCCTCTCTCAGAACCGCGATCCCTCACTCAGACCCGCACGCCGTCACTCAGACCATCACTCACTCACTCAGACCCTCACTCACTCACTCAGACCTGCACTCCCTCACTTAGACCCGCACTCCCTCACTTATACCCTCACTCCCTCACTCAGACCCGCACTCAATCACGAAGACACCCACTCACTCACTCAGACCCGCACTCCCTCACTCAGACCACTACTCACTCACTCAGACCCTCACTCCCACTCAGACCCGCACTCACTCAGAGCTGCACTCCCTCACTCAGACCCCCACTCACTCACTCAGAACCGCACTCACTCACTCAGACCCGCACTCAATCACTCAGACGCTCACTCCCTCACTCAGAACCTGACTCCCTCACTCAGACCCCCACTCACTCACTCAGACCCTCACTCCCACTCAGACCCGCACTCACTCACTCAGACCCACACTCAGTCACTCAGACCCTCACTCCCTCACTCAGAACCCCACTCATTCACTCAGACCCTCACTCCCACTCAGACCCGCACTCTCTTACTCAGACCTGCAATCACTCACTCAGACCCCCACTCACTCACTCAGACCCCCACTCACTCACTCAGACCCTCACTCCCTCACTCAGACCCCCACTCACTCACTCAGACCCTCACTCCCACTCAGACCAGCACTCACTCACTCAGACCCGCACTCACTCACTCATTCCCCACTCACTCACTCACACACACGATCCCACACTCAGACCCTCACTCCCTCACTCAGACACCCACACACTCACTCAGACCCTCATTCCAACTGAGACCCGCACTAACTCAGACCCGCACTCCCTCGCTCAGACCCTCACTCACTCACTCAGACGCGCACTCACTCACTCAGACCTGCACTCCTTCACTCAGACCCACAGTCATGCACTCAGACACCCACTCACTCAGTCAGACACTCACTTCCTCACTCAGACCCTCACTCCCTCACTCAGACCCGCACTCACTCAATCAGACCCACACTCACTTACTCAGACCCCCACTCACTCACTCAGACCCTCAATCCCTCACTCAGACCCGCAATCCCTCACTCAGACCCGCACTCCCTCAGTCAGACCCTCACTCCCTCACTCAGACCCTCACTCACTCACTCAGACCCCCACTCACTCACTCAGTGCCACGATCCCTCACTCAGACCTTCACTCCCTCACTCAGACCCGCACTCACTCACTCAGACCCCCACTCCCTCACTCAGACCCACACTCCCTCACTCAGACCCGCACCCACTCACTCAGACCCACACTCACTAACTCAGACCCCCACTCACTCACTCGGACCCTCAATCCCTCACTCAGGCCTGCACTCCCTCACTCAGACCCGCACTCCCTCAGTCAGACCCTCACTCCCTCACTCAGACCCTCTCTCCCACTCAGACCTGCACTCCCAACTCAGACACTCACTCACTCACTCAGACCCTCACTCACTCACTCAGACCCTCACTCACTCACTCAGACCCACACTCACTCACTCAGACCTTGACTCACTCACTCAGACCCGCACTCCCTCTCTCACATCCGCGATCCCTCACTCAGACCCGCACGTCCTCACTCAGGCCCTCACTCCCTCACTCAGACCCTCACTCCCACTCAGACCTGCACTCCCTCACTCAGACCCTCACTGACTCAGACCTGCACTCCCTCACTCAGACCCTCATTCACTCACTCAGACCTGCACTCCCTCACTCAGACCATCACTCACTCACTCAGACCCTCACTCACTCTCTCAGACCTGCACTCCCTCACTTAGACCCGCACTCCCTCACCTAGACCCTCACTCACTCACTCACTCACACCCTCACTCACTCACGCAGACCCGCACTCACTCACGAAGACCCCCACTTACTCACTCAGACCTGCGCTCACTCAATAAGACCCCCACTCACTCACTCAGACCCGCACTCACTCACTAAGACCCCCACTCCCTCACTCAGACCCGCACTCACTCACTCAGACCCCCACTCACTCACTCAGTGCCACGATCCCTCACTCAGACCTTCACTCCCTCACTCAGACCTGCACTCACTCACTCAGACCCCCACTCCCTCACTCAGACCCGCACTCCCTCACTCAGACCCGCACCCACTCACTCAGACCCACACTCACTAACTCAGACCCCCACTCACTCACTCGGACCCTCAATCCCTCACTCAGACCTGCACTCCCTCACTCAGACCCACACTCCCTCAGTCAGACCCTCACTCCCTCACTCAGACCCTCTCTCCCACTCAGACCTGCACTCCCTCACTCAGACCCTCACTCACTCACTCAGACCCTCACTCACTCACTCAGACCCTCACTCACTCACTCAGACCCACACTCACTCACTCAGACCTTGACTCACTCACTCAGACCCGCACTCCCTCTCTCACATCCGCGATCCCTCTCTCAGACCCGCACTTCCTCACTCAGACCCTCACTCCCTCACTCAGACCCTCACTCCCACTCAGACCTGCACTCCCTCACTCAGAACCTCACTGACTCAGACCTGCACTCCCTCACTCAGACCCTCACTCACTCACTCAGACCTGCACTCCCTCACTCAGACCATCACTCACTCACTCAGACCCTCACTCACTCTCTCAGACCTGCACTCCCTCACTTAGACCCGCACTCCCTCACCTAGACCCTCACTCACTCACTCACTCACACCCTCACTCACTCACGCACACCCGCACTCACTCACTAAGACCCCCACTCCCTCACTCAGACCCGCACCCACTCACTCAGACCCATACTCACTAACTCAGACCCCCACTCACTCACTCAGACCCTCAATCCCTCACTCAGACCTGCACTCCCTCACTCAGACCCGCACTCCCTCAGTCAGACCCTCACTCCCTCACTCAGACCCTCTCTCCCACTCAGACCTGCACTCCCTCACTCAGACCCTCACTCACTCACTCAGACCCTCACTCACTCACTCAGACCTTGACTCACTCACTCAGACCCGCACTCCCTCTCTCACATCCGTGATCCCTCACTCAGACCCGCACTCCCTCACTCAGACCCTCACTCCCTCACTCAGACCCTCACTCCCACTCAGACCTGCACTCCCTCACTCAGACCCTCACTGACTCAGACCTGCACTCCCTCACTCAGACCCTCACTCGCTCTCTCAGACCTGCACTCCCTCACTCAGACCATCACTCACTCACTCAGACCCTCACTCACTCACTCAGACCTGCACTCCCTCACTTAGACCCGCACTCCCTCACCTAGACCCTCACTCACTCACTCACTCACACCCTCACACTCACGCAGACCCGCACTCACTCACTAAGACCCCCACTCACTCACTCAGACCTGCACTCACTCACTAAGACCCCCACTCACTCACTCAGACCCGCACTCACTCACTAAGACCCCCACTCAGTCACTCAGACTCGCACTCACGCTCTCAAATCCCCATTCACTCACTCAGACCCTCACTCCCATTCAGACCCGCACTCACTCACTAAGACCATCACTCACTCACTCAGACCCTCACTCACTCACTCAGACCTGCACTCCCTCACTTAGACCCGCACTCCCTCACTTAGACCCACACTCCCTCACTCAGACCCGCACTCAATCACGAAGACACCCACTCACTCACTCAGACCCGCACTCCCTCACTCATACCACTACTCACTCACTCAGACCCTCACTCCCACTCAGACCCGCACTCACTCAGAGCCGCACTCCCTCACTCAGACCCCCACTCACTCACTCAGACGCGCACTCACTCACTCAGACCCGCACTCAATCACTCAGATGCTCACTCCCTCACTCAGACCCTCACTCACTCACTCAGACCCACACTCACTCACTCAGACCTTGACTCACTCAGTCAGACCCGCACTCTCTCTCTCACATCCGCGATCACTCACTCAGACCCGCACTCCCTCACTCAGACCCTCACTCCCTCACTCAGACCCTCACTCCCACTCAGACCCGCACTCACTCACTCAGACCCACACTCAGTCACTCAGACCCTCACTCCCTCACTCAGACCCCCACTCATTCACTCAGACCGTCACTCCCACTCAGACCCGTACTCTCTTACTCAGACCTGCAATCACTCACTCAGACCCCCACTCACTCACTCAAACCCCCACTCACTCACCGAGACCCTCACTCACTCACTCAGACCTTCACTCACTCACTCAGACCTGCACTCCCCCTCTCAGACCATCACTCACTCACTCAGACCTTCACTCACTCACTCAGACCCGCGATCCCTCACTCAGACCCGCACTCCGTCACTCAGACCATCACTCACTCACTCAGACCCGCACTCACTCACTCAGTGCCGCGATCCCTCACTCAGACCTTCACTCCCTCACTCAGACCCCCACTCACTCACTCAGACCTGCACTCACTCACTCAGACCCCCACTCTCTCACTCAGACCCGCACCCACTCACTCAGACCCACACTCACTAACTCAGACCCCCACTCACTCACTCAGACCCTCAATCCCTCACTCAGACCCGCACTCCCTCACTCAGACCCGCACTCCCTCAGTCAGACCCTCACTCCCTCACTCAGACCCTCTCTCCCACTCAGACCTGCACTCCCTCACTCAGACCCTCACTCACTCACTCAGACCCTCACTCACTCACTCAGACCCTCACTCACTCACTCAGACCCACAGTCACTCACTCAGACCTTGACTCACTCACTCAGACCCACACTCCCTCTCTCACATCCGCGATCCCTCACTCAGACCCGCACTCCCTCACTCAGACCCTCACTCCCTCACTCAGACCCTCACTCCCACTCAGACCCGCACTCACTCACTCAGACCCACACTCAGTCATTCAGACCCTCACTCCCTCACTCAGACCCCCACTCATTCACTCAAACCCTCACTCCCATTCAGACCTGCAATCTCTTACTCAGACCTGCAATCACTCACTCAGACCCCGACTCACTCACTCAGACCCCCACTCACTCACTCAGACCCTCACTCCCTCACTCAGACGCCCACTCACTCACTCAGACCCTCACTCCCACTCAGACCCGCACTCACTCACTCAGACCTGCACTCACTCACTCAGTCCCCCACTCACTCACTCAGACACACGATCCCACACTCAGACCCTCACTCCCTCACTCAGACACCCACACACTCACTCAGACCCTCATTCCCACTGAGACCCGCACTAACTCAGACCCGCACTCCCTTGCTCAGACCACCACTCACTCACTCAGACGCGCACTCACTCACTCAGACCTGCACTCCTTCACTCAGACCCGCACTCATGCACTCAGACACCCACTCACTCACTCAGACACTCACTCCCTCACTCAGACCCTCACTCCCTCACTCAGACCCGTACTCACTCACTCAGATCCGCACTCACTCAATCAGACCCGAACACCCTCTCTCAGACCCGCAATCCATCACTCAGACCCGCATTCCCTCACTCAGACCCTCACTCCCTCACTCAGACCCTCACTCCCACTCAGACCTGCACTCCCTCACCCAGACCCTCATTCACTCAATCAGACCCTCACTCACTCAGACCCTCACTCCCTCACTCAGACCCCCACTCACTCACTCAGACCCTCACTCCCACTGAGACCCGCACTCACTCACCCAGACCCTCACTCACTCAATCACACCCTCACTCACTCAGACCCTCACTCCCTCAATCAGGCCCCACACTCCCTCACACAGGCCCGCACTCCCTCACTCAGGCCCTCACTCACTCACACAGACCTGCACTCCCTCACTCAGACGCCCACTCACTCACTCAGACCCTCACTCCCACTCAGACCCGCACTCACTCACTCAGACCCGCACTCACTCACTCAGTCCCCCACTCACTCACTCAGACACACAATCCCACACTCAGACCCTCACTCCCTCACTCAGACACCCACACACTCACTCAGACCCTCATTCCCACTGAGACCCGCACTAACTCAGACCCGCACTCCCTCACTCAGACCCCAACTCACTCACTCAGACACTTATTCACACAGAGCAACGATCCCTCACTCAGACCCTCACTCCCTCACTCAGACCCCCACTCACTCACTCAGAAACTCACTCCCACTCAGACCGGCACTCACTCGCTCAGACCCGCCCTCACTCACTCAGACCCCCACTCACTCAGACCCACGATCCCTCACTCAGACCCTCACTCCCTCACTCAGACCCCCGCACACTCACTTGGACCCTCAATACAACTCAGACCAGCACTCACTCAGACCTGCACTCCCTCGCTCAGACCCCCACTCACTCACTCAGAACCGCACTCACTCACTCAGACCCCCACTCCCTCACTCAGACCCACACTCCCTCATTCAGACCCTCACCCCTCACTCAGACCCGCACTCCCTCTCTTAGACTCGCGAGCCATCACTCAGACCCGCACTCCCTCACTCAGACCCTCACTCCCTCACTCAGACCCTCACTCCCACTCAGACCTGCACTCCCTCACTCAGACCCTCACTCACTAACTCAGACCCTCACTCACTCACTCAGACCCTCACTCCCTCAATCAGGCCCACACTCCATCACTCAGGTCCACACCCCCTCACTCAGGTCCTCACTCACTCAATCAGACCTGCACTCTCTCACTCAGACCCTCACTCAATTACTCAGACCCACACTCACTCAGACCAGCAATCCCTCATTCAGACCCTCACTCACTCACTCAGACCCCCACTCACTCACTCAGACCCTCACTCCCACTCAGACCCGCACTCACTCACTCAGACCCTCACTCCCACTCAGACCTGCACTCACTCACTCAGACCCGCACTCACTCTCTCAGACCCCCACTCAATCACTCAGACCCGCGATCCCTCACTCCGACCCTCACTCCCTCACTCGGACCCCCACTCACTCACTCAGACACTCACTTCCACTCAGAACCTCACTCACTCAGACCCGCACTCCCTCACTCAGACCCCCACTCCCTCACTCAGACCCACACTCCCTCACCCAGTCCCGCATTTCCTCACTCAGACCCGCACTCACTCACCCAGACGCTCACTACCTCACTCAGACCCACACGCCCTCACTCAGACCTGCACTCACTCACTCAGACCCTCACTCACTCACTCAGACCCGCACTCCCGCTCTCAGAACCGGGATCCCTCACTCAGGCCCTAACTCCCTCATTCAGACCCTCACTCCCACTCAGACCTGCACTCCCTCACTCAGACCCTCACGCACTCACCCAGACCCCTACTCACTCACTCAGACCCGCACTCCCTCAATCAGGCCCGCACTCCCTCAATCAGGCCCACACTCCCTCACTCAGGCCCTCACTCACTCACTCAGACCTGCACTCCCTCACTCAGACCCTCACTCACTCACTCAGACCCGCACTCCCTCACTCAGACCCCCACTCACTCACTCAGACCCCCACTCACTCATTCAGGCCCTCACTCCCTCACTCAGACCTGCACTCACTCACACAGACCCCCACTCACTCACTCAGACCCTCACCCCTCAATCATACCCCAACTCACTCACTCAGACACTCACTCACTCAGAGCCGCGATCCCTCACTCAGACCCTCACTCCCTCACTCAGACCCCCACTCACTCACTCAGACACCCACTCACTCAGACCCACGATCCCTCACTCAGACCCTCACTCCCTCACTCAGACACCCACACACTCACTCGGACCCTCACTCCCACTCAGACCCGCACTCACTCAGACCTGCACTCCCTCGCTCAGACCCCCACTCACTCACTCAGAACCACACTCACTCACTCAGACCCCCACTCCCTCACTCAGACCCACACTCCCTCACTCAGACCCCCACTCACTCACTCAGACCCTCACTCCCACTCAGACCCGCACTCACTCACTCAGACCCACCCTCACTCACTCAGACCCCCACTCACTCACTCAGACCCGCGATCCCTCACTCAGACCCTCACTCCCTCACTCAGACCCCCACACACTCACTCGGACCCTCACTCCCACTCAGACCCGCACTCACTCAGACCTGCACTCCCTCGCTCAGACCCCCACTCACTCACTCAGAACCGCACTCAATCACTCAGACCCTCACTCCCACTCAGACCTGCACTCCCTCACTCAGACCCACACTCCCAAACTCAGACCCGCACTCCCTCACTCAGACCGTCACTCCCTCACTCAGACCCACACTCACTCACTCAGAACCTCACTCACTCACTCAGACCCGCACACCCTCTCTCAGACCCTCACACCCTCACTCAGACCCTCACACCCTCCCTCAGACCCTCACACCCTCACTCAGACCCTCACTCCCACTCAGACATGCACTCCCTCACTCAGACCCTCACTCACTCACTCAGACCCTCACTCACTCACTCAGACCCGCACTCCCTCACTCAGACCCCCACTCACTCAGACCCTCACTCCCACTCAAACCCGCACTCACTCACTCAGACCCGCACTCACTCACTCAGACACCCACTCACTCACACAGACCCACGATCCCTCACTCCGACCCTCACTCCATCACTCAGACCACCACTCACTCAGACCCTCACTCCCACTCAGACCCTCACTCACTCAGACCCGCACTCCCTCACTCAGAACCCCACTCTCTCACTCAGAACTGCTCTCACTCACTCAGACCCCCACTCCCTCACTCAGACCCGCACTCCCTCATTCAGTCCCGCACTCCCTCACTCAGACATGCACTCACTCACTCAGGCCCTTACTCACTCACTCAGACCTGCACTCCCTCACTCAGACCTTCACTCACTCACTCAGACCTGCACTCCCTCACTCAGACCCTCACTCACTCACTCAGACCCGCACTCACTCAGACCTGCACTCCCTCACTCAGACCCTCACTCACTCACTCAGACCCGCACTCCCTCACTCAGACCCACACTCACTCACTCAGACCCCTACTCACTCACACAGACCCCCACTCACTCACTCAGACCCTCACCCCCTCACTCAGACCCCAACTCACACACACAGACCCTCACTCCCACTCAGAACCGCACTCACTCACTCAGACCCGCACTCACTCACTCAGACACTCACTCAATCAGAGCCACGATGCCACACTCAGACCCTCACTCCCTCACTCAGAACCACACTCCCTCACTCAGGCCCTAACTCACTCACTCAGACCCTCACGCAATCACTCAGGCCCTCACTCACTCACCCAGACCCACACTCCCTCACTCAGAACCGCTTTCCATCACTCTGACCCGCACTCCCTCACTCACTCCCTCACTCCCTCACTCAGACCTGCAATCCCTCACTCAGACCTGCACTCCCTCACTCAGACCCTCACTCCCTCCCTCAGACCCGCACTCCCTCACTCAGACCCGCACTTCCTGACTCAGGCCCTCACTCCCTCACTCAGACCCTCACTCCCTCACTCAGACCCACACTCACTCACTCAGACACTCACTCACTCACTCAGACCCACACTCCCTCACTCAGACCCTCACTCCCTCACTCAGACCTGCACTCCCTCACTCAGACCTGCGCTCCCTCACTCAGACCCTTACTCCCTCACTCAGACCCGCACTCCCTCATTCAGACCCGCACTTCCTCACTCATGCCCTCACTCCCTCACTCAGACCCTCACTCCCTCACTCAGACCCACACTCACTCACTCAGACCCTCACTCACTCACTCAGACCCGCACTCCCTCACTCAGACCCTCACTCCCACTCAGACCTGCACTCCCTCACTCAGACCCTTACTCACTCACTCAGACCCTCAGTCACTCACTCAGAGCCTCACTACCTCAATCAGGCCCACACTCCCTCACTCAGACGCCCACTCACTCACACAGACCAAAACTCACTCACTCAGACCCCAACTAACACACTCAGACCCTCACTCCCACTCAGACCCACACTCACTCACTTAGACCCTCACTCACTCACTCAGAACCTCACTCACTCACTCAGACCAGCACTCCCTCTCCCAAACCCGCGATCCCTCACTCAGAACCACACTCACTCACTCAGACCCTCACTCACTCACTCAGACCTGCACTCCCTCACTTAGACCCTCACTCACTCTCTCAGTGCCTCACTCAATCACTTAGACCCACACTCACTCACTCAGACCCGCACTCACTCACTCAGACCCTCACTCACTCAGACCCTCACTCACTCACTCAGACCCACACTCACTCACTCAGACCCGCACTTACTCAGACCCACACTCAATCAGACCCTCACTCCCTCACCCAGGCCCTCACTCACTCACTCAGACCCACACTCCCTCACTCAGGCCCTCTCTCACTCACCCAGACCCACACTCCCTCACTCAGACACGCACTCCCTCACTCAGACCCTCACTCACTCACTCAGACCCTCACTCCCTCACTCAGAACTGCACTCCCTCACTCAGACCCTCACTCCCTCACTCAGACCCCCACTCACTCACTCAGAACCGCACTTCCTCACTCAGGCCCTCACTCCCTCACTCAGACCCGCACTCCCTCACTCAGACCCGCACTCCCTCACTCAGACCTGCACTTCCTCACTCAGGCCCTCACTCCCTCACTCAGACCCCCACTCACTCACTCAGACCCACACCCCCTCACTCAGACCCACACTCACTCACTCAGACACTCACTCACTCACTCAGACCCGCACTCCCTCACTCAGACCCTCACTCTCATTCAGACCTGCACTCCCTCACTCAGACCCTCACTCACTCACTCAGACACTCGCTCACTCACTCAGACCCTCACTACCTCAGTCAGGCCCACACTCCCTCACTCAGACCCCCAATCACTCACACAGACCCCCACTCACTCACTCAGACCCTCACACCTCACTGAGACCCCAACTCACTCACTCAGACCCTCACTCCCACTCAGACCCACACTCACTCACTCAAACACGCAATCACTCACTCAGATGCCCACTCACTCACTCAGACCCTCACTCCCACTCAGACCCACACTCACTCACTCAGGCCCGCCCTCACTCATTCAGACCCCCACTCACTCACTCAGACCCGCGATCCCTCACTCAGACCCTCACTCCCTCACTCAGACCCCCACACACTCACTCGGACCCTCACTCCCACACAGACCCGCACACACGCAGACCTGCACTCACTCACTCAGACCCACACTCCCTCACTCAGACCTGCACTCCCTCGCCCAGACCCCCACTCACTCACTCAGACCCGCACTCACTCACTCAGACCCGCACTCACTCACTCAGACCCTCACTCGCACTCAGACCTGCACTCCCTCACTCAGACCCTCACTCACTTCTCATATCCGCACTCACTCACTCAAACCCCCACTCAATCACTCAGACCCTCACTCCCACTCAGACCCGCACTCCCTCACTCAGACCCACACTCCAAACTCAGACCCGCACTCCCTCACTCAGACCCTCACTCCCTCACTCAGACCCACACTCACTCACTCAGAACCTCACTCACTCACTCAGACCCGCACACCCTCTCTCAGACCCTCACTCCCTCACTCAGACCCTCACAACCTCCCTCAGACCCTCACACCCTCACTCAGACCCTCACTCCCACTCAGACCTGCACTCCCTCACTCAGACCCTCACTCACTCACTCAGACCCTCACTCACTCACTCAGACCCTCACTCCCTCATTCAGGCCCGCACTCCCTCAATCAGGTCCACTCCCCCTCACACAGGCCCTCACTCACTCAGACCTGCACTCCCTCACTCAGACCCTCACTCACTCACTCAGATCTGCACTCCCTCACTCAGACCCTCACTCAATCACAGACCCGCACTTACTCAGACCCGCACTCACTCACTCTGACCCCCACTCCCTCACTCAGACCCGCACTCCCTCACCCAGTCCCGCACTTCCTCACTCAGACCCGCACTCACTCACTCAGACCCTCACTCACTCACTCAGACCCACACGCCCTCACTCAGACCCGCACTCACTCACTCAGACCCTCACTCACTCACTCAGACCCGCACTCCCTCACTCAGACCCTCACTCTCATTCAGACCTGCACTCCCTCACTCAGACCCTCACTCACTCACTCAGACACTCGCTCACTCACTCAGACCCTCACTACCTCAATCAGGCCCACACTCCCTCACTCAGACCCCCAATCACTCACACAGACCCCCACTCACTCACTCAGACCCTCACCCCTCACTCAGACCCCAACTCACTCACTCAGACCCTCACTCCCACTCAGACCCACACTCACTCACTCAGACACGCGATCCCTCACTCAGACCCTCACTCCCTCACTCAGACCCCCACTCACTCACTCAGACCCTCACTCCCACTCAGACCCGCACTCACTCACTCAGGACCGCCCTCACTCACTCAGACCCCCACTCACTCACTCAGACCCGCGATCCCTCACTCAGACCCTCACTCCCTCACTCAGACCCCCACACACTCACTCGGACCCTCACTCCCACTCAGACCCGCACACACTCAGACCCGCCCTCACTCACTCAGACCCCCACTCACTCACTCAGACCCGCGATCCCTCACTCAGACCCTCACTCCCTCACTCAGACCCCCACACACTCACTCGGACCCTCACTCCCACACAGACCCGCACACACGCAGACCTGCACTCACTCACTCAGACCCACACTCCCTCACTCAGACCTGCACTCCCTCGCCCAGACCCCCACTCACTTCTCATATCCGCACTCACTCACTCAAACCCCCACTCAATCACTCAGACCTTCACTCCCTCACTCAGACCCACACTCCCAAACTCAGACCCGCACTCCCTCACTCAGACCCTCACACCCTCACTCAGACCCACACTCACTCACTCAGAACCTCACTCACTCACTCAGACCCGCACACCCTCTCTCAGACCCTCACTCCCTCACTCAGACCCCCACAACCTCCCTCAGACCCTCACACCCTCACTCAGACCCTCACTCCCACTCAGACCTGCACTCCCTCACTCAGACCCTCACTCACTCACTCAGACCCTCACTCACTCACTCAGACCCTCACTCCCTCAATCAGGCCCACACTGCCTCATTCAGGTCCGCACCCCCTCACACAGGCCCTCACTCACTCACTCAGACCTGCACTCCCTCACTCAGACCCTCACTCACTCACTCAGATCTGCACTCCCTCACTCAGACCCTCACTCAATCACAGACCCGCACTTACTCAGACCCGCACTCACTCACTCAGACCCCCAATCCCACACTCAGACCCGCACTCCCTCACCCAGTCCCGCACTTCCTCACTCAGACCCGCACTCACTCACTCAGACACTCACTACCTCACTCAGACCCACACGCCCTCACTCAGACCCGCACTCACTCACTCAGACCCTCACTCACTCACTCAGACCCGCACTGCCTCACTCAGACCCTCACTCTCATTCAGACCTGCACTCCCTCACTCAGACCCTCACTCACTCACTCAGACCCTCGCTCACTCACTCAGACCCTCACTACCTCAATCAGGCCCACACTCCCTCACTCAGACCCCCAATCACTCACACAGACCCCCACTCACTCACTCAGACCCTCACCCCTCACTCAGACCCCAACTCACTCACTCAGACCCTCATTCCCACTCAGACCCACACTCACTCACTCAGACAAGCAATCACTCACTCAGACACTCACTCACTCAGAGCCGCGATCCCTCACTCAGACCCTCACGCCCTCACTCAGACCCCCACTCACTCACTCAGACCCTCACTCCCACTCAGACCCGCACTCACTCACTCAGGCCCGCCCTCACTCACTCAGACCCCCACTCACTCACTCAGACCCGCGATCCCTCACTCAGACCCTCACTCCCTCACTCAGACCCCCACGCACTCACTCGGTCCCTCACTCCCACACAGACCCGCACACACGCAGACCTGCACTCACTCACTCAGACCCACACTCCCTCACTCAGACCTGCACTCCCTCGCCCAGACCCCCACTCACTCACTCAGACCCGCACTCACTCACTCAGACCCGCACTCACTCACTCAGACCCTCACTCCCACTCAGACCTGCACTCCCTCACTCAGACCCCCACTCACTTCTCATATCCGCACTCATTCACTCACACCCCCACTCAATCACTCAGACCCTCACTCCCACTCAGACCCACACTCCCTCACTCAGACCCTCACACCCTCACTCAGACCCACACTCACTCACTCAGAACCTCACTCACTCACTCAGACCCGCACACCCTCTCTCAGACCCTCACTCCCTCACTCAGACCCTCACAACCTCCCTCAGACCCTCACACCCTCACTCAGACCCTCACTCCCACTCAGACCTGCACTCCCTCACTCAGACCCTCACTCACTCACTCAGACCCTCACTCACTCACTCAGACCCTCACTCCCTCAATCAGGCCCACACTCCCTCATTCAGGTCCACACCCCCTCACACAGGCCCTCACTCACTCACTCAGACCGGCACTCCCTCACTCAGACCCTCACTCACTCACTCAGATCTGCACTCCCTCACTCAGACCCTCAATCAATCACAGACCCGCACTTACTCAGACCCGCACTCACTCACTCAGACCCTCACTCACTCACTCAGACCCGCACTGCCTCACTCAGACCCTCACTCTCATTCAGACCTGCACTCCCTCACTCAGACCCTCACTCACTCACTCAGACCCTCGCTCACTCACTCAGACCCTCACTACCTCAATCAGGCCCACACTCCCTCACTCAGACCCCCAATCACTCACACAGACCCCCACTCACTCACTCAGACCCTCACCCCTCACTCAGACCCCAACTCACTCACTCAGACCCTCATTCCCACTCAGACCCACACTCACTCACTCAGACACGCAATCACTCACTCAGACACTCACTCACTCAGAGCCGCGATCCCTCACTCAGACCCTCACGCCCTCACTCAGACCCCCACTCACTCACTCAGACCCTCACTCCCACTCAGACCCGCACTCACTCACTCAGGCCCGCCCTCACTCACTCAGACCCCCACTCACTCACTCAGACCCGCGATCCCTCACTCAGACCCTCACTCCCTCACTCAGACCCCCACGCACTCACTCGGACCCTCACTCCCACACAGACCCGCACACACGCAGACCTGCACTCACTCACTCAGACCCACACTCCCTCACTCAGACCTGCACTCCCTCGCCCAGACCCCCACTCACTCACTCAGACCCGCACTCACTCACTCAGACCCGCACTCACTCACTCAGACCCTCACTCCCACTCAGACCTGCACTCCCTCACTCAGACCCCCACTCACTTCTCATATCCGCACTCATTCACTCACACCCCCACTCAATCACTCAGACCCTCACTCCCACTCAGACCCGCACTCCCTCACTCAGACCCTCACACCCTCACTCAGACCCACACTCACTCACTCAGAACCTCACTCACTCACTCAGACCCGCACACCCTCTCTCAGACCCTCACTCCCTCACTCAGACCCTCACAACCTCCCTCAGACCCTCACACCCTCACTCAGACCCTCACTCCCACTCAGACCTGCACTCCCTCACTCAGACCCTCACTCACTCACTCAGACCCTCACTCACTCACTCAGACCCTCACTCCCTCAATCAGGCCCACACTCCCTCATTCAGGTCCACACCCCCTCACACAGGCCCTCACTCACTCACTCAGACCGGCACTCCCTCACTCAGACCCTCACTCACTCACTCAGATCTGCACTCCCTCACTCAGACCCTCAATCAATCACAGACCCGCACTTACTCAGACCCGCACTCACTCACTCAGACCCGCACTCACTCACTCAGACCCTCACTACCTCACTCAGACCCACACACCCTCACTCAGACCCGCACTCACTCACTCAGACCCTCACTCACTCACTCAGACCCTCACTCACTCACTCAGACCTGCACTCCCGCTCTCAGAACCGCGATCCCTCACTCAGGCCCACACTCCCTCATTCAGACCCTCACTCCCACTCAGACCTGCACTCCCTCACTCAGACCCTCACTCACTCACTCAGACCCCTACTCACTCACTCAGAACCTCACTCCCTCAATCAGGCCCACACTCCCTGACGCAGGCCCGCACTCCCTCACTCAGGCCCTCACTCACTCACTCAGACCTGCACTCCCTCACTCAGACCCTCACTCACTCACTCAGACCCGCACTCCTTCACTCAGACCCCCACTCACTCACTCAGACCTGCACTCACTCATTCAGGCCCTCACTCCCTCACTCAGACCCGCACTCACTCACTCAGACCCCCACTCACTCACACAGACCCCCACTCACTCACTCAGACCCTCACCCCTCACTCAGACCCCAACTCACTCACTCAGAGACTCACTCACTCAGAGCCGCGATCCCTCACTCAGACCCTCACTCCCTCACTCAGACCCCCACTCACTCACTCAGACCCACATTCCCTCACTCAGACCCTCACTCCCACTCAGACCCGCACTCACTCACTCAGACCCGCACTCACTCACTCAGACCCCCACTCAATCACTCAGACCCGCGATCCCTCACTCCGCCCCTCACTCCCTCACTCAGACCCCCACTCACTCACTCAGACACTCACTCCCACTCAGAACCTCACTCACTCAGACCCGCACTCCCTCACTCAGACCCCCACTCTCTCACTCAGACCCGCACTCACTCACTCAGACCCCCACTCCCTCACTCAGACCCGCACTCCCTCACCCAGTCCCGCATTTCCTCACTCAGTCCCGCACTCACTCACCCAGACCCTCACTACCTCACTCAGACCCACACGCCCTCACTCAGACCTGCACTCACTCACTCAGACCCTCACTCACTCACTCAGACCCTCACTCACTCACTCAGACCCACACTCCCGCTCTCAGAACCACGATCCCTCACTCAGACCCTAACTCCCTCATTCAGACCCTCACTCCCTCATTCAGACCCTCACTCCCACTCAGACCTGCACTCCCTCACTCAGACCCTCACTCACTCACCCAGACCCCTACTCACTCACTCAGACCCCCACTCCCTCAATCAGGCCCGCACTCCCTGAATCAGGCCCACACTCCCTCACTCAGGCCCTCACTCACACACTCAGACCTGCACTCCCTCACTCAGACCCTCACCCAATCACTCAGACCCGCACTCCCTCACTCAGACCCCCACTCACTCACGCAGGCCCGCACTCCCTCACTCAGGCCCTCACTCACTCACTCAGACCTGCACTCCCTCACTCAGACCCTCACTCACTCACTCAGACCCGCACTCCTTCACTCAGACCCCCACTCACTCACTCAGACCTGCACTCACTCATTCAGGCCCTCACTCCCTCACTCAGACCCGCACTCACTCACTCAGACCCCCACTCACTCACACAGACCCCCACTCACTCACTCAGACCCTCACCCCTCACTCAGACCCCAACTCACTCACTCAGAGACTCACTCACTCAGAGCCGCGATCCCTCACTCAGACCCTCACTCCCTCACTCAGACCCCCACTCACTCACTCAGACCCACACTCCCTCACTCAGACCCCCACTCACTCACTCAGAACGGCACTCACTCACTCAGGCCCTCACTCCCTCACTCAGAACCGCACTCACTCACTCAGACCACCACTCACTCACTCAGACCCTCACTCCCACTCAGACCCGCACTCACTCACTCAGACCCGCACTCACTCACTCAGACCCCCACTCAATCACTCAGACCCACGATCCCTCACTCCGCCCCTCACTCCCTCACTCAGACCCCCACTCACTCACTCAGACACTCACTCCCACTCAGAACCTCACTCACTCAGACCCGCACTCCCTCACTCAGACCCCCACTCTCTCACTCAGACCCACACTCACTCACTCAGACCCCCACTCCCTCACTCAGACCCGCACTCCCTCACCCAGTCCCGCATTTCCTCACTCAGTCCCGCACTCACTCACCCAGACCCTCACTACCTCACTCAGACCCACACGCCCTCACTCAGACCTGCACTCACTCACTCAGACCCTCACTCACTCACTCAGACCCTCACTCACTCACTCAGACCCACACTCCCGCTCTCAGAACCACGATCCCTCACTCAGACCCTAACTCCCTCATTCAGACCCTCACTCCCTCATTCAGACCCTCACTCCCACTCAGACCTGCACTCCCTCACTCAGACCCTCACTCACTCACCCAGACCCCTACTCACTCACTCAGACCCTCACTCCCTCAATCAGGCCCGCACTCCCTGAATCAGGCCCACACTCCCTCACTCAGGCCCTCACTCACACACTCAGACCTGCACTCCCTCACTCAGACCCTCACTCACTCACTCAGACCCGCACTCCCTCACTCAGACCCCCACTCACTCACTCAGACCCGCACTCACTCATTCAGGCCCTCACTCCCTCACTCAGACCCGCACTCACTCACTCAGGCCCTCACAACCTCCCTCAGACCCTCATACCCTCACTCAGACCCTCACTCCCACTCAGACCTGCACTCCCTCACTCAGACCCTCACTCACTCACTCAGACCCTCACTCACTCACTCAGACCCTCACTCCCTCAATCAGGCCCACACTGCCTCATTCAGGTCCGCACCCCCTCACACAGGCCCTCACTCACTCACTCAGACCTGCACTCCCTCACTCAGACCCTCACTCACTCACTCAGATCTGCACTCCCTCACTCAGACCCTCACTCAATCACAGACCCGCACTTACTCAGACCCGCACTCACTCACTCAGACCCCCAATCCCACACTCAGACCCGCACTCCCTCACCCAGTCCCGCACTTCCTCACTCAGACCCGCACTCACTCACTCAGACACTCACTACCTCACTCAGATCCACACGCCCTCACTCAGACCCGCACTCACTCACTCAGACCCTCACTCACTCACTCAGACCCGCACTGCCTCACTCAGACCCTCACTCTCATTCAGACCTGCACTCCCTCACTCAGACCCTCACTCACTCACTCAGACCCTCGCTCACTCACTCAGACCCTCACTACCTCAATCAGGCCCACACTCCCTCACTCAGACCCCCAATCACTCACACAGACCCCCACTCACTCACTCAGACCCTCACCCCTCACTCAGACCCCAACTCACTCACTCAGACCCTCATTCCCACTCAGACCCACACTCACTCACTCAGACACGCAATCACTCACTCAGACACTCACTCACTCAGAGCCGCGATCCCTCACTCAGACCCTCACGCCCTCACTCAGACCCCCACTCACTCACTCAGACCCTCACTCCCACTCAGACCCGCACTCACTCACTCAGGCCCGCCCACACTCATTCAAACCCCCACTCACTCACTCAGACCCGCGATCCCTCACTCAGACCCTCACTCCCTCACTCAGACCCCAACACACTCACTCGGACCCTCACTCCCACTCAGACCCGCACACACTCAGACCCGCGCTCACTCACTCACACCCCCACTCACTCACTCAGACCCGCGATCCCTCACTCAGACCCTCACTCCCTCACTCAGACCCCCACACACTCACTCGGACCCTCACTCCCACACAGACCCGCACACACGCAGACCTGCACTCACTCACTCAGACCCACACTCCCTCACTCAGACCTGCACTCCCTCGCCCAGACCCCCACTCACTCACTCAGACCCGCACTCACTCACTCAGACCCGCACTCACTCACTCAGACCCTCACTCCCACTCAGACCTGCACTCCCTCACTCAGACCCCCACTCACTTCTCATATCCGGACTCATTCACTCACACCCCCACTCAATCACTCAGACCCTCACTCCCACTCAGACCCGCACTCCCTCACTCAGACCCTCACACCCTCACTCAGACCCACACTCACTCACTCAGAACCTCACTCACTCACTCAGACCCGCACACCCTCTCTCAGACCCTCACTCCCTCACTCAGACCCTCACAACCTCCCTCAGACCCTCACACCCTCACTCAGACCCTCACTCCCACTCAGACCTGCACTCCCTCACTCAGACCCTCACTCACTCACTCAGACCCTCACTCACTCACTCAGACCCTCACTCCCTCAATCAGGCCCACACTCCCTCATTCAGGTCCACACCCCCTCACACAGGCCCTCACTCACTCACTCAGACCGGCACTCCCTCACTCAGACCCTCACTCACTCACTCAGATCTGCACTCCCTCACTCAGACCCTCACTCAATCACAGACCCGCACTTACTCAGACCCGCACTCACTCACTCAGACCCGCACTCACTCACTCAGACCCTCACTACCTCACTCAGACCCACACACCCTCACTCAGACCCGCACTCACTCACTCAGACCCTCACTCACTCACTCAGACCCTCACTCACTCACTCAGACCTGCACTCCCGCTCTCAGAACCGTGATCCCTCACTCAGGCCCACACTCCCTCATTCAGACCCTCACTCCCACTCAGACCTGCACTCCCTCACTCAGACCCTCACTCACTCACTCAGACCCCTACTCACTCACTCAGAACCTCACTCCCTCAATCAGGCCCACACTCCCTAACGCAGGCCCGCACTCCCTCACTCAGGCCCTCACTCACTCACTCAGACCTGCACTCCCTCACTCAGACCCCTACTCTCTCACTCAGACCCGCACTCACTCACTCAGACCCCCACTCCCTCACTCAGACCCGCACTCCCTCACCCAGTCCCGCATTTCCTCACTCAGTCCCGCACTCACTCACCCAGACCCTCACTACCTCACTCAGACCCACACGCCCTCACTCAGACCTGCACTCACTCACTCAGACCCTCACTCACTCACTCAGACCCTCACTCACTCACTCAGACCCACACTCCCGCTCTCAGAACCACGATCCCTCACTCAGACCCTAACTCCCTCATTCAGACCCTCACTCCCTCATTCAGACCCTCACTCCCACTTATACCTGCACTCCCTCACTCAGACCCTCACTCACTCACCCAGACCCCTACTCACTCACTCAGACCCTCACTCCCTCAATCAGGCCCGCACTCCCTGAATCAGGCCCACACTCCCTCACTCAGGCCCTCACTCACACACTCAGACCTGCACTCCCTCACTCAGACCCTCACTCACTCACTCAGACCCGCACTCCCTCACTCAGACCCCCACTCACTCACTCAGACCCGCACTCACTCATTCAGGCCCTCACTCCCTCACTCAGACCCGCACTCACTCACTCAGACCCCAACTCACTCACTCAGACACTCACTCACTCAGAGCCGCAATCCCTCACTCAGACCCTCACTCCCTCACTCAGACCCCCACTCACTCACTCAGACCCCCACTCACTCAGAACCACGATCCCTCACTCAGACCCTCACTCCCTCACTCAGACCCCCACACACTCACTCGGACCCTCACTCCCACTCAGACCCGCACTCACTCAGACCTGCACTCCCTCGCTCAGACCCCCACTCACTCACTCAGAACCACACTCACTCACTCAGACCCCCACTCCCTCACTCAGACCCGCACTCCCTCACTCAGACCCTCACCCCTCACTCAGACCCACACTCACTTCTCAGACCTGCACTCCCTCGCTCAGACCCCCACTCACTTCTCAGACCCCCACTCACTCACTCAGACCCTCACTCCCACTCAGACCCGCACTCACTCACTCAGACACACCCTCACTCACTCAGACCCCCACTCACTCACTCAGACCTGCGATCCCTCACTCAGACCCTCACTCCCTCACTCAGACCCCCACACACTCACTCGGACCCTCACTCCCACTCAGACCCGCACTCACTCAGACCTGCACTCCCTCGCTCAGACCCCCACTCACTCACTCAGAACCACACTCAATCACTCAGACCCTCACTCCCTCACTCAGACCCACACTCCCAAACTCAGACCCGCACTCCCTCACTCAGACCGTCACTCCCTCACTCAGACCCACACTTACTCACTCAGACCCTCACTCACTCACTCAGACCCTCACTCCCTCAATCAGGCCCACACTCCCTCATTCAGGTCCGCACCCCCTCACTCAGGCCCTCACTCACTCACTCAGACCTGCACTCCCTCACTCAGACCCTCACTCACTCACTCAGATCTGCACTCCCTCACTCAGACCCTCACTCAATCACAGACCCGCACTTACTCAGACCCGCACTCACTCACTCAGACCCCCACTCCCTCACTCAGACCCGCACTCCCTCACCCAGTCCCGCACTTCCTCACTCAGACCCGCACTCACTCACTCAGACCCTCACTACCTCACTCAGACCCACACGCCCTCACTCAGACCCGCACTCACTCACTCAGACCCTCACTCACTCACTCAGACCCTCACTCACTCACTCAGACCTGCACTCCCGCTCTCAGAACCGCGATCCCTCACTCAGGCCCACACACCCTCATTCAGACCCTCACTCCCACTCAGACCTGCACTCCCTCACTCAGACCCTCACTCACTCACTCAGACCCCTACTCACTCACTCAGAACCTCACTCCCTCAATCAGGCCCACACTCCCTGACGCAGGCCCGCACTCCCTCACTCAGGCCCTCACTCACTCACTCAGACCTGCACCCCCTCACTCAGACCCTCACTCACTCACTCAGACCCGCACTCCTTCACTCAGACCCCCACTCACTCACTCAGACCTGCACTCACTCATTCAGGCCCTCACTCCCTCACTCAGACCCGCACTCACTCACTCAGACCCCCACTCACTCACACAGACCCCTACTCACTCACTCAGACCCTCACCCCTCACTCAGACCCCAACTCACTCACTCAGAGACTCACTCAATCAGAGCCACGATCCCTCACTCAGACCCTCACTCCCTCACTCAGACCCCCACTCACTCACTCAGACCCACACTCCCTCACTCAGACCCCCACTCACTCACTCAGAACGGCACTCACTCACTCAGGCCCTCACTCCCTCACTCAGAACCGCACTCACTCACTCAGACCCCCACTCACTCACTCAGACCCTCACTCCCACTCAGACCCGCACTCACTCACTCAGACCCGCACTCACTCACTCAGACCCCCACTCAATCACTCAGACCCGCGATCCCTCACTCCGCCCCTCACTCCCTCACTCAGACCCCCACTCACTCACTCAGACACTCACTCCCACTCAGAACCTCACTCACTCAGACCCGCACTCCCTCACTCAGACCCCCACTCTCTCACTCAGACCCGCACTCACTCACTCAGACCCCCACTCCCTCACTCAGACCCGCACTCCCTCACCCAGTCCCGCATTTCCTCACTCAGACCCGCACTCACTCACCCAGACCCTCACTACCTCACTCAGACCCACACGCCCTCACTCAGACCTGCACTCACTCACTCAGACCCTCACTCACTCACTCAGACCCTCACTCACTCACTCAGACCCACACTCCCGCTCTCAGAACCACGATCCCTCACTCAGACCCTAACTCCCTCATTCAGACCCTCACTCCCACTCAGACCTGCACTCCCTCACTCAGACCCTCACTCACTCACCCAGACCCCTACTCACTCACTCAGACCCTCACTCCCTCAATCAGGCCCGCACTCCCTGAATCAGGCCCACACTCCCTCACTCAGACCCTCACTCACTCACTCAGACCCACACTCCCTCACTCAGACCCCCACTCACTCTCTCAGACCCGCACTCCCTCACTCAGACCCACACTCACTCATTCAGGCCCTCACTCCCTCACTCAGACCCGCACTCACTCACACAGACCCCCACTCACTCACTCAGACCCTCACCCCTCACTCAGACCCCAACTCACTCACTCAGACACTCACTCACTCAGAGCCGCAATCCCTCACTCAGACCCTCACTCCCTAACTCAGACCCCCACTCACTCACTCAGACCCCCACTCACTCAGAACCACGATCCCTCACTCAGACCCTCACTCCCTCACTCAGACCTCCACTCACTCACTCAGACCCTCACTCCCACTCAGACCCACACTCAATCAGACCCGCACTCCCTCACTCAGACCCACACACACTCACTCAGACCCGCACTCACTCACTCAGACCCCCACTCCCTCACTCAGACCCGCACTATCTCACTCAGACCTGCACTCACTCTCTCAGACCCCCACTCACTCACACAGACCCCTACTCACTCACTCAGACCCTCACCCCTCACTCAGACCCCAACTCACTCACTCAGAGACTCACTCACTCAGAGCCACGATCCCTCACTCAGACCCTCACTCCCTCACTCAGACCCCCACTCACTCACTCAGACCCACACTCCCTCACTCAGACCCCCACTCACTCACTCAGAACGGCACTCACTCACTCAGGCCCTCACTCCCTCACTCAGAACCGCACTCACTCACTCAGACCCCCACTCACTCACTCAGACCCTCACTCCCACTCAGACCCACACTCACTCACTCAGACCCGCACTCACTCACTCAGACCCCCACTCAATCACTCAGACCCGCGATCCCTCACTCCGCCCCTCACTCCCTCACTCAGACCCCCACTCACTCACTCAGACCCGCAATCCCTCACTCAGACCCTCACTCCCTCACTCAGACCCCAACACACTCACTCGGACCCTCACTCCCACTCAGACCCGCACACACTCAGACCCGCCCTCACTCACTCAGAGCCTCACTCACTCACTCTGACCCGCGATCCCTCACTCAGCCCCTCACTCCCTCACTCAGACCCCCACACACTCACTCGGACCCTCACTCCCACACAGACCCGCACTCACTCACTCAGACCCACACTCCCTCACTCAGACCTGCACTCCCTCGCCCAGACCCCCACTCACTCACTCAGACCCGCACTCACTCACTCAGACCCGCACTCACTCACTCAGACCCTCACTCCCACTCAGACCCGCACTCCCTCACTCAGACCCACACTCCCAAACTCAGACCCGCACTCCCTCACTCAGACCCTCACACCCTCACTCAGACCCACACTCACTCACTCAGAACCTCACTCACTCACTCAGACCCGCACACCCTCTCTCAGACCCTCACTCCCTCACTCAGACCCTCACTCCCACTCAGACCTGCACTCCCTCACTCAGACCCTCACTCACTCACTCAGACCCTCACTCACTCCCTCAGACCCTCACTCCCTCAATCAGGCCCACACTGCCTCATTCAGGTCCACACCCCCTCACACAGGCCCTCACTCACTCACTCAGACCCCCACTCCCTCACTCAGACCCGCACTCCCTCACCCAGTCCCGCACTTCCTCACTCAGACCCGCACTCACTCACTCAGACCCTCACTACCTCACTCAGACCCACACGCCCTCACTCAGACCTGCACTCCCACTCAGACCCGCACTCACTCACTCAGACCCTCACTACCTCACTCAGACCCACACGCCCTCACTCAGACCCACACTCACTCAGTCAGACCCTCACTCACTCACTCAGACCCTCACTCAATCACTCAGACCTGCACTCCCGCTCTCAGAACCGCGATCCCTCACTCAGGCCCACACTCCCTCATTCAGACCCTCACTCCCACTCAGACCTGCACTCCCTCACTCAGACCCTCACTCACTCACTCAGACCCCTACTCACTCACTCAGAACCTCACTCCCTCAATCAGGCCCACACTCCCTGACGCATGCCCGCACTCCCTCACTCAGGCCCTCACTCACACACTCAGACCTGCACTCCCTCACTCAGACCCTCACTCACTCACTCAGACCCGCACTCCTTCACTCAGACCCCCACTCACTCACTCAGACCTGCACTCACTCATTCAGGCCCTCACTCCCTCACTCAGACCCGCACTCACTCACTCAGACCCCCACTCACTCACACAGACCCCCACTCACTCACTCAGACCCTCACCCCTCACTCAGACCCCAACTCACTCACTCAGAGACTCACTCACTCAGAGTCGCGATCCCTCACTCAGACCCTCACTCCCTCACTCAGACCCCCACTCACTCACTCAGTCCCACACTCCCTCACTCAGACCCCCACTCACTCACTCAGAACGGCACTCACTCACTCAGGCCCTCACTCCCTCACTCAGAACCGCACTCACTCACTCAGACCCCCACTCACTCACTCAGACCCTCACTCCCACTCAGACCCGCACTCACTCACTCAGACCCGCACTCACTCACTCAGACCCCCACTCAATCACTCAGACCCGTGATCCCTCACTCTGCCCCTCACTCCCTCACTCAGACCCCCACTCACTCACTCAGACACTCACTCCCACTCAGAACCTCACTCACTCAGACCCGCACTCCCTCACTCAGACCCCCACTCTCTCACTCAGACCCGCACTCACTCACTCAGACCCCCTCTCTCTCACTCAGACCCGCACTCACTCACTCAGACCCCCACTCTCTCACTCAGACCCGCACTCCCTCACTCAGACCCTCACTCCCTCACTCAGACCCGCACTCCCTCACCCAGTCCCGCATTTCCTCACTCAGACCCGCACTCACTCACCCAGACCCTCACTACCTCACTCAGACCCACACGCCCTCACTCAGACCTGCACTCACTCACTCAGACCCTCACTCACTCACTCAGACCCTCACTCACTCACTCAGACCCACACTCCCGCTCTCAGAACCACGATCCCTCACTCAGACCCTAACTCCCTCATTCAGACCCTCACTCCCACTCAGACCTGCACTCCCTCACTCAGACCCTCACTCACTCACCCAGACCCTCACTCCCTCAATCAGGCCCGCACTCCCTGAATCAGGCCCACACTCCCTCACTCAGGCCCTCACTCACACACTCAGACCTGCACTCACTCACTCAGACCCTCACTCACTCACTCAGACCCGCACTCCCTCACTCTGACCCCCACTCACTCACTCAGACCCGCACTCACTCATTCAGGCCCTCACTCCCTCACTCAGACCCACACTCACTCACTCAGACCCCAACTCACTCACTCAGACACTCACTCACTCAGAGCCGCAATCCCTCACTCAGACCCTCACTCCCTCACTCAGACCCCCACTCACTCACTCAGACCCCCACTCACTCAGAACCACGATCTCTCACTCAGACCCTCACTTCCTCACTCAGACCCCCACACACTCACTCGGACCCTCACTCCCACTCAGACCCGCACTCACTCAGACCTGCACTCCCTCGCTCAGACCCCCACTCACTCACTCAGAACCACACTCACTCACTCAGACCCCCACTCCCTCACACAGACCCGCACTCCCTCACTCAGACCCTCACCCCTCACTCAGACCCACACTCACTTCTCAGACCTGCACTCCCTCGCTCAGACCCCCACTCACTTCTCAGACCCCCACTCACTCACTCAGACTCTCACTCCCACTCAGACCCGCACTCACTCACTCAGACCCACCCTCACTCACTCAGACCCCCACTCACTCACTCAGACCTGCGATCCCTCACTCAGACCCTCACTCCCTCACTCAGACCCCCACACACTCACTCGGACCCTCACTCCCACTCAGACCCGCACTCACTCAGACCTGCACTCCCTCGCTCAGACCCGCACTCACTCACTCAGAACCACACTCAATCACTCAGACCCTCACTCCCACTCAGACCCGCACTCCCTCACTCAGACCCACACTCCCAAACTCAGACCCGCACTCCCTCACTCAGACCGTCACTCCCTCACTCAGACCCACACTCACTCACTCAGACCCTCACTCACTCACTCAGACCCTCACTCCCTCAATCAGGCCAACACTCCCTCATTCAGGTCCGCACCCCCTCACACAGGCCCTCACTCACTCACTCAGACCTGCACTCCTTCACTCAGACCCTCACTCACTCACTCAGATCTGCACTCCCTCACTCAGACCCTCACTCAATCACAGACCCGCACTTACTCAGACCCGCACTCACTCACTCAGACCCCCACTCCCTCACTCAGACCCGCACTCCCTCACCCAGTCCCGCACTTCCTCACTCAGACCCGCACTCACTCACTCAGACCCTCACTACCTCACTCAGACCCACACGCCCTCACTCAGACCCGCACTCACTCACTCAGACCCTCACTCACTCACTCAGACCCTCACTCACTCACTCAGACCTGCACTCCCGCTCTCAGAGCCGCGATCCCTCACTCAGGCCCACACTCCCTCATTCAGACCCTCACTCCCACTCAGACCTGCACTCCCTCACTCAGACCCTCACTCACTCACTCAGACCCCTACTCACTCACTCAGAACCTCACTCCCTCAATCAGGCCCACACTCCCTGACGCAGGCCCGCACTCCCTCACTCAGGCCCTCACTCACTCACTCAGACCTGCACCCCCTCACTCAGACCCTCACTCACTCACTCAGACCCGCACTCCTTCACTCAGACCCCCACTCACTCACTCAGACCTGCACTCACTCATTCAGGCCCTCACTCCCTCACTCAGACCCGCACTCCCTCACTCAGACCCCCACACACTCACACAGACCCCTACTCACTCACTCAGACCCTCACCCCTCACTCAGACCCCAACTCACTCACTCAGAGACTCACTCACTCAGAGCCACGATCCCTCACTCAGACCCTCACTCCCTCACTCAGACCCCCACTCACTCACTCAGACCCACACTCCCTCACTCAGACCCCCACTCACTCACTCAGAATGGCACTCACTCACTCAGGCCCTCACTCCCTCACTCAGAACCGCACTCACTCACTCAGACCCCCACTCACTCACTCAGACCCTCAGTCCCACTCAGACCCGCACTCACTCACTCAGAGCCGCACTCACTCACTCAGACCCCCACTCAATCAGTCAGACCCGCGATCCCTCACTCCGCCCCTCACTCCCTCACTCAGACCCCCACTCACTCACTCAGACACTCACTCCCACTCAGAACCTCACTCACTCAGACCCGCACTCCCTCACTCAGACCCCCACTCTCTCACTCAGACCCGCACTCACTCACTCAGACCCCCACTCCCTCACTCAGACCCGCACTCCCTCACCCAGTCCCGCATTTCCTCACTCAGTCCCGCACTCACTCACCCAGACCCTCACTACCTCACTCAGACCCACACGCCCTCACTCAGACCTGCACTCACTCACTCAGACCCTCACTCACTCACTCAGACCCTCACTCACTCACTCAGACCCACACTCCCGCTCTCAGAACCACGATCCCTCACTCAGACCCTAACTCCCTCATTCAGACCCTCACTCCCACTCAGACCTGCACTCCCTCACTCAGACCCTCACTCACTCACCCAGACCCCTACTCACTCACTCAGACCCTCACTCCCTCAATCAGGCCCGCACTCCCTGAATCAGGCCCACACTCCCTCACTCAGGCCCTCACTCACACACTCAGACCTGCAGTCCCTCACTCAGACCCTCACTCACTCACTCAGACCCTCACTCACTCACTCAGACCTGCACCCCCTCACTCAGACCCTCACTCACTCACTCAGACCCGCACTCCTTCACTCAGACCCCCACTCACTCACTCAGACCTGCACTCACTCATTCAGGCCCTCACTCCCTCACTCAGACCCGCACTCACTCACTCAGACCCCCACTCACTCACACAGACCCCTACTCACTCACTCAGACCCTCACCCCTCACTCAGACCCCAACTCACTCACTCAGAGACTCACTCACTCAGAGCCACGATCCCTCACTCAGACCCGCACTCCCTCACTCAGACCCCCACTCACTCACTCAGACCCACACTCCCTCACTCAGACCCCCACTCACTCACTCAGAACGGCACTCACTCACTCAGGCCCTCACTCCCTCACTCAGAACCGCACTCACTCACTCAGACCCCCACTCACTCACTCAGACCCTCACTCCCACTCAGACCCGCACTCACTCACTCAGACCCGCACTCACTCACTCAGACCCCCACTCAATCACTCAGACCCGCGATCCCTCACTCCGCCCCTCACTCCCTCACTCAGACCCCCACTCACTCACTCAGACACTCACTCCCACTCAGAACCTCACTCACTCAGACCCGCACTCCCTCACTCAGACCCCCACTCTCTCACTCAGACCCGCACTCACTCACTCAGACCCCCACTCCCTCACTCAGACCCGCACTCCCTCACCCAGTCCCGCATTTCCTCACTCAGACCCGCACTCACTCACCCAGACCCTCACTACCTCACTCAGACCCACACGCCCTCACTCAGACCTGCACTCACTCACTCAGACCCTCACTCACTCACTCAGACCCTCACTCACTCACTCAGACCCACACTCCCGCTCTCAGAACCACGATCCCTCACTCAGACCCTAACTCCCTCATTCAGACCCTCACTCCCACTCAGACCTGCACTCCCTCACTCAGACCCTCACTCACTCACCCAGACCCCTACTCACTCACTCAGACCCTCACTCCCTCAATCAGGCCCGCACTCCCTGAATCAGGCCCACACTCCCTCACTCAGGCCCTCACTCACACACTCAGACCTGCACTCCCTCACTCAGACCCTCACTCACTCACTCAGACCAGCACTCCCTCACTCAGACCCCCACTCACTCACTCAGACCCACACTCACTCATTCAGGCCCTCACTCCCTCACTCAGACCCGCACTCACTCACACAGACCCCCACTCACTCACTCAGACCCTCAGCCCTCACTCAGACCCCAACTCACTCACTCAGATACTCACTCACTCAGAGCCGCAATCCCTCACTCAGACCCTCACTCCCTCACTCAGACCCCCACTCACTCACTCAGACCCCCACTCACTCAGAACCACGATCCCTCACTCAGACCCTCACTCCCTCACTCAGACCCCCACTCACTCACTCAGACCCCCACTCACTCAGAACCACGATCCCTCACTCAGACCCTCACTCCCTCACTCAGACCTCCACTCACTCACTCAGACCCTCACTCCCACTCAGACCCGCACTCAATCAGACCCGCACTCCCTCACTCAGACCCACACACACTCACTCAGACCCACACTCCCTCACTCAGACCCCCACTCCCTCACTCAGACCCGCACTCCCTCACCCAGTCCCGCACTTCCTCACTCAGACCCGCACTCACTCACTCAGACCCTCACTACCTCACTCAGACCCACACGCCCTCACTCAGACCCGCACTCACTCACTCAGACCCTCACTCACTCACTCAGACCCTCACTCACTCACTCAGACCTGCACTCCCGCTCTCAGAACCGCGATCCCTCACTCAGGCCCACACTCCCTCATTCAGACCCTCACACCCACTCAGACCTGCACTCCCTCACTCAGACCCTCACTCACTCACTCAGACCCCTACTCACTCACTCAGAACCTCACTCCCTCAATCAGGCCCACACTCCCTGACGCAGGCCCGCACTCCCTCACTCAGGCCCTCACTCACTCACTCAGACCTGCACCCCCTCACTCAGACCCTCACTCACTCACTCAGACCCGCACTCCTTCACTCAGACCCCCACTCACTCACTCAGACCTGCACTCACTCATTCAGGCCCTCACTCCCTCACTCAGACCCGCACTCACTCACTCAGACCCCCACTCACTCACACAGACCCCTACTCACTCACTCAGACCCTCACCCCTCACTCAGACCCCAACTCACTCACTCAGAGACTCACTCACTCAGAGCCGCGATCCCTCACTCAGACCCTCACTCCCTCACTCAGACCCCCACTCACTCACTCAGACCCGCACTCCCTCACTCAGACCCCCACTCTCTCACTCAGACCCGCACTCACTCACTCAGACCCCCACTCCCTCACTCAGACCCGCACTCCCTCACCCAGTCCCGCATTTCCTCACTCAGACCCGCACTCACTCACCCAGACCCTCACTACCTCACTCAGACCCACACGCCCTCACTCAGACCTGCACTCACTCACTCAGACCCTCACTCACTCACTCAGACCCTCACTCACTCACTCAGACCCACACTCCCGCTCTCAGAACCACGATCCCTCACTCAGACCCTAACTCCCTCATTCAGACCCTCACTCCCACTCAGACCTGCACTCCCTCACTCAGACCCTCACTCACTCACCCAGACCCCTACTCACTCACTCAGACCCTCACTCCCTCAATCAGGCCCGCACTCCCTGAATCAGGCCCACACTCCCTCACTCAGGCCCTCACTCACACACTCAGACCTGCACTCCCTCACTCAGACCCTCACTCACTCACTCAGACCCGCACTCCCTCACTCAGACCCCCACTCACTCACTCAGACCCCCACTCACTCACTCAGACCCACACTCACTCATTCAGGCCCTCACTCCCTCACTCAGACCCGCACTCACTCACACAGACCCCCACTCACTCACTCAGACCCTCACCCCTCACTCAGACCCCAACTCACTCACTCAGACACTCACTCACTCAGAGCCGCAATCCCTCACTCAGACCCTCACTCCCTCACTCAGACCCGCACTCACTCACTCAGACCCCCACTCACTCACACAGACCCCTACTCACTCACTCAGACCCTCACCCCTCACTCAGACCCCAACTCACTCACTCAGAGACTCACTCACTCAGAGCCACGATCCCTCACTCAGACCCTCACTCCCTCACTGAGACCCCCACTCACTCACTCAGACCCGCACTCCCTCACTCAGACCCCCACTCTCTCACTCAGACCCGCACTCACTCACTCAGACCCCCACTCCCTCACTCAGACCCGCACTCCCTCACCCAGTCCCGCATTTCCTCACTCAGACCCGCACTCACTCACCCAGACCCTCACTACCTCACTCAGACCCACACGCCCTCACTCAGACCTGCACTCACTCACTCAGACCCTCACTCACTCACTCAGACCCTCACTCACTCACTCAGACCCACACTCCCGCTCTCAGAACCACGATCCCTCACTCAGACCCTAACTCCCTCATTCAGACCCTCACTCCCACTCAGACCTGCACTCCCTCACTCAGACCCTCACTCACTCACCCAGACCCCTACTCACTCACTCAGACCCTCACTCCCTCAATCAGGCCCGCACTCCCTGAATCAGGCCCACACTCCCTCACTCAGGCCCTCACTCACACACTCAGACCTGCACTCCCTCACTCAGACCCTCACTCACTCACTCAGACCCGCACTCCCTCACTCAGACCCCCACTCACTCACTCAGACCCCCACTCACTCACTCAGACCCACACTCACTCATTCAGGCCCTCACTCCCTCACTCAGACCCGCACTCACTCACACAGACCCCCACTCACTCACTCAGACCCTCACCCCTCACTCAGACCCCAACTCACTCACTCAGACACTCACTCACTCAGAGCCGCAATCCCTCACTCAGACCCTCACTCCCTCACTCAGACCCGCACTCACTCACTCAGACCCCCACTCACTCACACAGACCCCTACTCACTCACTCAGACCCTCACCCCTCACTCAGACCCCAACTCACTCACTCAGAGACTCACTCACTCAGAGCCACGATCCCTCACTCAGACCCTCACTCCCTCACTGAGACCCCCACTCACTCACTCAGACCCGCACTCCCTCACTCAGACCCCCACTCTCTCACTCAGACCCGCACTCACTCACTCAGACCCCCACTCCCTCACTCAGACCCGCACTCCCTCACCCAGTCCCGCATTTCCTCACTCAGACCCGCACTCACTCACCCAGACCCTCACTACCTCACTCAGACCCACACGCCCTCACTCAGACCTGCACTCACTCACTCAGACCCTCACTCACTCACTCAGACCCTCACTCACTCACTCAGACCCACACTCCCGCTCTCAGAACCACGATCCCTCACTCAGACCCTAACTCCCTCATTCAGACCCTCACTCCCACTCAGACCTGCACTCCCTCACTCAGACCCTCACTCACTCACCCAGACCCCTACTCACTCACTCAGACCCTCACTCCCTCAATCAGGCCCGCACTCCCTGAATCAGGCCCACACTCCCTCACTCAGGCCCTCACTCACACACTCAGACCTGCACTCCCTCACTCAGACCCTCACTCACTCACTCAGACCCACACTCCCTCACTCAGACCCCCACTCACTCACTCAGACCCCCACTCACTCACTCAGACCCACACTCACTCATTCAGGCCCTCACTCCCTCACTCAGACCCGCACTCACTCACACAGACCCCCACTCACTCACTCAGACCCTCACCCCTCACTCAGACCCCAACTCACTCACTCAGACACTCACTCACTCAGAGCCGCAATCCCTCACTCAGACCCTCACTCCCTCACTCAGACCCCCACTCACTCACTCAGACCCCCACTCACTCAGAACCACGATCCCTCACTCAGACCCTCACTCCCTCACTCAGACCTCCACTCACTCACTCAGACCCTCACTCCCACTCAGACCCGCACTCAATCAGACCCGCACTCCCTCACTCAGACCCACACACACTCACTCAGACCCGCACTCACTCACTCAGACCCCCACTCCCTCACTCAGACCCGCACTATCTCACTCAGACCTGCACTCACTCTCTCAGACCCGCACTCACTCACTCAGATCCCCAAACACTCACTCAGACCCTCACTCCCTCACTCAGACCTTCACTCCCTCACTCAGACACGCACTCACTCACTTAGACCTGCACTCACTCAATCAGACCCTCACTCACTCACTCAGATTCGCACTCCATCACTCAGACCCTCACTCACTCACTCAGACCCTCTCTCACTCACTCACTCAGACCAGCACTCCTTCACTTAGACCCACACTCCCTCACTTAGACCCTCACTCACTCACTCAGGCCCTCACTCCCTCACTCAGACCCGCACTCACTCACACAGACCCCCACTCACTCACTCAGACCCTCACCCCTCACTCAGACCCCAACTCACTCACTCAGACACTCACTCACTCAGAGCCGCAATCCCTCACTCAGACCCTCACTCCCTCACTCAGACCCTCGCTCACTCACTCAGACCCCCACTCACTCACTCAGACCCGCACTCCCTCACTCAGACCCCCACTCACTCACTCAGACACTCACTCCCACTCAGACCCCCACTCACTCACTCAGACCCTCACTCCCTCACTCAGAACCGCACTCACTCACTCAGGCCCTCACTCCCTCACTCAGAACCGCACTCACTCACTCAGACCCCCACTCACTCACTCAGACCCTCACTCCCACTCAGACCCTCACTCCCTCACTCAGACCCGCACTCACTCAGTCAGACCCGCACTCCCTCACTCAGACCCCCACTCACTCACTCAGACCCCCACTCCCTCACTCAGACCCACACTCCCTCACCCAGCCCCGCACTTCCTCACTCAGACCCGCACTCACTCACTCAGACCCTCACTACCTCACTCAGACCCACACGCCCTCACTCAGACCCGCACTAACTCACTCAGACCCTCTCTCACTCAATCAGACCCTCCCTCACTCACTCAGACCTGCACTCCATCATTCAGACCCTCACTCCCACTCTGACCTGCACTCCCTCACTCAGACCCTCACTCACTCACTCAGACCCCTACTCACTCACTCAGACCTGCACTCCCTCACTCAGACCCTCACTCACTCACTCAGACACGCACTCCCTCACTCAGACCCCCACTCACTCACTCAGACCTGCACTCACTCATTCAGGCCCTCACTCCCTCACTCAGAACAGCACTCACTCACTCAGACCCCCACTCACTCACTCAGACACTCACTCACTCAGAGCCGCGATCCCTCACTCAGACCCTCACTCCCTCACTCAGACCCCCACTCACTCACTCAGCCCCTCACTCCCACTCAGACCCGCACTCACTCACTCAGACCCGCACTCACTCAGACCTGCATTCCCTCGCCCAGACCCCCACTCACTCACTCAGAACCGCACTCACTCACTCAGACCCCCACTCACTTCTCAGACCCGCACTCACTCACTCAGACCCCCACTCAATCACTCAGACCCTCACTCCCACTCAGACCTGCACTCCCTCACTCAGACTCTCACTCACTCACTCAGACCCTCACTCACTCACTCAGACTCTCACTCCCTCAATCAGACCCACACTCCCTCACTCAGACCCCCACTCCCTCACTCAGACCCCACTCACTCACTCAGGACCGCACTCACTCACTCAGACCCACACTCCCTCACTCAGACCCACACTCCCTCACTCAGACCACCACTCACTTCTCAGATCCGCACTCACTCACTCAAACCCCCACTCAATCACTCAGACCCTCACTCGCTCACTCAGACCCAAACTCCCAAACTCAGACCCGCGATCCATCACTCAGACCCTCACTCCCTCACTCAGACCTTCACTGCCACTCAGACCCGCACTCCCTCACTCAGACACTCACTCCACACTCAGACCCACACTCCCAAACTCAGACCCGCGATCCATCACTCAGAACCGCACTCCCTCACTCAGACCCTCACTGCCACTCAGACCCGCACTCCCTCACTCAGACACTCACTCCACACTCAGACCCACACTCCCAAACTCAGACCCGCGATCCATCACTCAGAACCGCACTCCCTCACTCAGACCCTCAGTCACTCACTCAGACCCTCACTCCCTCAATCAGGCCCGCACTCCCACACTCAGGTCCGCACACCCTCACTCAGGCCCTCACTCACTCACTCAGACCTGCACTCCCTAACTCAGACCCTCAGTCAATCACTCAGATCTGCACTCCCTCACTCAGACCCTCACTCAATCACTCAGACCCGCACTCACTCAGACCCGCACTCCCTCACTCAGACCCTCACTCACTCACTCAGACCCCCACTCACTCACTCAGACCCGCACTCCCTCACTCAGACCCCCACTCACTCACTCAGACCCTCACTCCCACTCAGACCCGCACTCACTCACTCAGACCCTCACTCCCTCACTCAGAACCGCACTCACTCACTCAGGCCCTCACTCCCTCACTCAGAACTGCACTCACTCACTCAGAACCCCACTCACTCACTCGGACCCTCACTCCCACTCAGACCCGCACTCACTCACTCAGAGCCGCACTCACTCACTCAGACTCCACTCAATCACTCAGACCCACGATCCCTCACTCTGACCCTCACTCCCTCACTCAGACCCGCACTCACTCACTCAGACCCGCACTCCCTCACTCACACCCTCACGCCCTCACTCAGACCCGCACTCACTCACTCAGACCCTCTCTCACTCACTCAGACCCTCACTCACTCACTCAGACCTGCACTCCCTCCTTCAGACCCTCACTCCCACTCAGACCTGCACTCCCTCACTCAGACCCTCACTCACTCACTCAGACCCCTACTCACTCATTCAGACCCTCACTCCCTCAATCAGGCCCGCACTCCCTGACTCAGGCCCACACTCCCTCACTCAGGCCCTCACTCCCTCACTCAGACCCCCACTCACTCACACAGACCCCCACTCACTCACTCAGACCCCAACTCACTCAATCAGACACTCACTCACTCAGAGCCGCGATCCCTCACTCAGACCCTCACTCCCTCACTAAGACCCGCACTCACTCACTCAGACCTGCACTCACTCAGACCTGCACTCCCTCGCCCAGACCCCCAATCACTCACTCAGAACCGCACTCACTCACTCAGACCCCCACTCACTTCTCAGACCCGCACTCACTCACTCAGACCCACACTCCCAAACTCAGACACGCACTCCCTCACTCAGACCCTCACTCCCTCACTCAGACATGCACTCACTCACTCAGAACCTCACTCACTCACTCAGACCTTCACTCACTCACTCAGACCCGCACTCCCTCTCTCTGACCCGCGATCCATCACTCAGACCCGCGCTCCCTCACTCAGACCCTCATTCCCTCACTCAGACCCTCACTCCCACTCAGACCTGCACTCCCTCACTCAGACCCTCACTCACTCACTCAGACCCTCACTCACTCACTCAGACCCTCACTCCCTCAATCAGGCCCACACTCCCTCACTCAGGTCCACACCCCCTCACTCAGGCCCTCACTCACTCACTCAGACCCTCTCTCAATCACTCAGACCCGCACTCACTCAGACCAACAATCCCTCATACAGACCCTCACTCACTCACTCAGACCCGCACTCACTCACACAGACCCCCACTCACTCACTCAGACGCCCACTCTCTCACTCAGACCCTCATTCCCTCACTCAGACCCCCACTCACTCACTCAGATCCTCACTCCCACTCAGACCCACACTCACTCACTCAGACCCACACTCACTCACTCAGACACCCACTCACTCACTCAGACCCACGATCCCTCACTCCGACCCTCACTCCATCACTCAGACCACCACTCACACACTCAGACCCTCACTCCCACTCAGACCCTCACTCAATCAGACCCGCACTCCCTCACTCAGAACCCCACTCACTCACTCAGACCCACTCTCACTCACTCAGACCCCCACTCCCTCACTCAGACCCGCACTCCCTCATTCAGTCCTGCACTCCCTCACTCAGACACGCACTCACTCACTCAGACCCTCACTACCTCACTCAGACCCGCACACCCTCACTCAGACCCGCACTCACGCACTCAGACCCTCACTCACTCACTCAGACCCTCACTCACTCACTCAGACCCGCACTCCCTCTCTCAGAACTGCGATCCCTCAATCAGACACTCACTCCCTCACTCAGACCCTCACTCCCACTCAGACCCTCACTCCCTCACTCAGGCCCTCACTCACTCACTCAGACCTGCACTCCCTCACTCAGACCCTCATTCACTCACTCAGACCTGCACTCCCTCACTCAGACCCTCACTCAGTCACTCAGACCCGCACTCACTCAAACCTGCACTCCCTCACTCAGACCCTCACTTACTCACTCAGACCCGCACGCACTCACTCAGACCCCCAACCACTCACTCATACCTGCACTCACTCATTCAGGCCCTCACTCCCTCACTCAGACCCACACTCACTCACTCAGACCCCACTCACTCACACAGACCCCCACTCACTCACTCAGACCCTCACCCCCTCACTCAGACCCCAACTCACTCACACAGACCCTCACTCCCACTCAGACCCACACTCACTCACTCAGACCCGCACTCACTCAGTCAGACACTCACTCACTCAGAGCAGCGATCCCACACTCAGACCCTCACTCCCTCACTCAGACCCCCACTCACTCACTCAGACCCTCACTCCCACTCAGACCCGCAGTCAATCAGACCCGCACTCCCTCACTCAGACCCCCACACACTCACTCAGACCTGCACTCACTCACTCAGACCCACACTCATTCACTCAGACCCTCACTCACTCACTCAGACCCTCACTCACTCACTCAGACCCGCACTCCCTCTCTCAGACACGCGGTCCCTCACTCAGACCCACACTCACTCACTCAGACCCTCACTCTCACTCAGACCTGCACTCCCTCACTCAGACCCGCACTCACTCACTCAGACCTGCACTCCCTCACTCAGACCCACACTCACTCACTCAGACCCTCACTCACTCACTCAGACCTGCACTACTTCACTTGGACCCGAACTCCCTCACTTAGACCCTCACTCACTCACTCAGACCCTCACTCACTCACTCAGACCCTCACTCCCTCAATCAGGCCCACACTCCCTCACTCAGGTCCACACCCCCTCACTCAGGCCCTCACTCACTCACTCAGACCCTCTCTCAATCACTCAGACCCGCACTCACTCAGACCAACAATCCCTCATACAGACCCTCACTCACTCACTCAGACCCGCACTCACTCACACAGACCCCCACTCACTCACTCAGACGCCCACTCTCTCACTCAGACCCTCATTCCCTCACTCAGACCCCCACTCACTCACTCAGACCCTCACTCCCACTCAGACCCACACTCACTCACTCAGACCCACACTCACTCACTCAGACACCCACTCACTCACTCAGACCCACGATCCCTCACTCTGACCCTCACTCCATCACTCAGACCACCACTCACACACTCAGACCCTCACTCCCACTCAGACCCTCACTCGATCAGACCCGCACTCCCTCACTCAGAACCCCACTCACTCACTCAGACCCACTCTCACTCACTCAGACCCCCACTCCCTCACTCAGACCCGCACTCCCTCATTCAGTCCTGCACTCCCTCACTCAGACACGCACTCACTCACTCAGACCCTCACTACCTCACTCAGACCCGCACACCCTCACTCAGACCCGCACTCACGCACTCAGACCCTCACTCACTCACTCAGACCCTCACTCACTCACTCAGACCCGCACTCCCTCTCTCAGAACTGCGATCCCTCAATCAAACACTCACTCCCTCACTCAGACCCTCACTCCCACTCAGACCCACACTCCCTCACTCAGGCCCTCACTCACTCACTCAGACCTGCACTCCCTCACTCAGACCCTCATTCACTCACTCAGACCTGCACTCCCTCACTCAGACCCTCACTCAGTCACTCAGACCCGCACTCACTCAAACCTGCACTCCCTCACTCAGACCCTCACTTACTCACTCAGACCCGCACGCACTCACTCAGACCCCCAACCACTCACTCATACCTGCACTCACTCATTCAGGCCCTCACTCCCTCACTCAGACCCACACTCACTCACTCAGACCCCACTCACTCACACAGACCCCCACTCACTCACTCAGACCCTCACCCCCTCACTCAGACCCCAACTCACTCACACAGACCCTCACTCCCACTCAGACCCACACTCACTCACTCAGACCCGCACTCACTCAGTCCCTCACTCACTCACTCAGACCCACACTCACTCAGACCCTCACTCACTCGGAGCAGCGATCCCACACTCAGACCCTCACTCCCTCACTCAGACCCCCACTCACTCACTCAGACCCTCACTCCCACTCAGACCCGCAGTCAATCAGACCCGCACTCCCTCACTCAGACCCCCACACACTCACTCAGACCTGCACTCACTCACTCAGACCCACACTCATTCACTCAGACCCTCACTCACTCACTCAGACCCTCACTCACTCACTCAGACCCGCACTCCCTCTCTCAGACACGCGGTCCCTCACTCGGACCCACACTCACTCACTCAGACCCTCACTCTCACTCAGACCTGCACTCCCTCACTCAGACCCGCACTCACTCACTCAGACCTGCACTCCCTCACTCAGACCCACACTCACTCACTCAGACCCTCACTCACTCACTCAGACCTGCACTACTTCACTTGGACCTGAACTCCCTCACTTAGACCCTCACTCACTCACTCAGACCCTCACTCACTCACTTAGACCCACACTCACTCACACAGACCCTCACTCACTCACTCAGACCCTCACTCACTCACTTAGACCCACACTCACTCACTCAGACCCACACTCACTCACTGAGACTCGCACTCACTCAGACCCGCACTCCCTCACTCAGACTAAAGCTCCCTCACTCAGACCCACACTCACTCAATCAGACCCGCACTCCCTCACTCAGACCCTCACTCACTTACTCAGACCCTCACTCACTCACTCAGACCCTCACTTACTCAGACCCTCACACACTCACTCAGGCCCTCACTCACTCACTCAGACCCTCACTCCCTCAATCAGGCCCGCACTCCCTCACTCAGGCCCGCACTCCCTCACTCAGGCCCTCACTCACTCACTCAGACCTTCACTCCCTCAATCAGACCCTCAATCACTCACTCAGACCTGCAATCCCTCACTCAGACCCTCAATCACTCACTCAGACCCGCACTCACTCTGACCCACACTCCCTCACTCAGGCCCTCACTCCCTCACACAGACCCGCACTCACTCACTCAGACCCTCACTCACTCAGACCCTCACTCACTCACTCAGACCTGCACTCCCTCACGTAGACCCGCACTCCATTACTTAGACCTTCACTCACTCTCTCAGACCCTCACTCAATCACTTAGACCCACACTCACTCAGACCCGCACTCACTCAGACCCTCACTCACTCACTCAGACCCGCACTCACTCAGACCCTCACTCACTCACTCAGGCCCACACTCCCTCACTCAGACCCTCACTCCCTTACTCAGACCCACACTCACTCACTCAGAACCGCACGTACTCAGACCCACACTCAATCAGACCCTCACTCCCTCACTCAGGCCCTCACTCACTCACTAAGGTTCGCACTGCCTCACTCAGACCCTCACTCACTCACTCAGACCCTCACTCACTCACTCACAGCCCCGCACTGTCTCACCCAGACCCTCACTCACTCACTCAGACCCACACTCCCTCACTCAGGCCCTCACTCATTCACTCAGGCCCGCACTCACACACTCAGACCCTCACTCACTCACTCAGGCCCTCACTCACTCACCCAGACCCACACTCCCTCACTCAGACCCGCACTCCCTCACTCTGACACGCACTCCCTCAATCAGACCCTCACTCCCTCACTCAGACCTGCACTCCCACACTCAGACCCTCACGCACTCACTCAGAGCCTCACTCACTCACTCAGACCCCCACTCACTCACTCAGACCTTCACTTCCTCACTCAGACCCGCACTCCCTCACTCAGAACCCCACTCACTCACACAGACCCCCACTCACTCACTCAGACCCTCACCCCTCAGTCAGACCCAACTCACTCACTCAGACCCGCACTCAATCACTCAGACACACTCTCACTCAGAGCCGTGATCCCTTACTCAGACCCTCACTCCCTCACTCAGACCCCCACTCCCTCGCTCAGACCCCCACTCACTCACTCAGAACCACACTCACCCACTCAGACCCACACTCCCTCACTCAGACCCTCACTCCCTCACTCAGACCCCCACTCACTCACTCAGACCCGCACTCACTCACTCAGACCCCCACTCACTCACTCAGACCTGCACTCACTCATTCAGGCCCTCACTCCCTCACTCAGACCCGCAGTCACTCACTCAGACCCTCACTCACTCAGAGCTGCGATCCCTCACTCAGACCCTCACTCCCTCACTCAGACCCCCACTCACTCACTCAGACCCTCACTCCCACTCAGACCCACACTCACTCACTCAGTCCCGCCCTCACTCACTCAGACCCCCACTCACTCACTCAGACCCTCACTCCCACTCAGACCCGCAATCACTCAGACCTGCACTCCCTCGCTCAGACCCTCACTCACTCACTCAGACCCAAACACCCTCACTCAGACCCGCAGTCCCTCACGCAGACCCACACTCACTTCTCAGACCCGCACTCACTCATTCAGACCCCCACTCAATCACTCAGACCCTCACTCCCTCATTCAGACCCACACTCCCAAACTCAGACCCGCACTCCCTCACTCAGACCCTCACTCCCTCAGTCAGACCCGCACTCACTCACTCAGACCCTCACTCCCTCTCTCAGACCCGCGATCCATCACTCAGACCCGCACTCCCTAACTCAGACCCTCACTCACTCAGACCCTCACTCACTCGCTCAGACCCTCACTCACTCAATCAGACCCTCACTCACTCACTCAGACCCTCACTCCCTCAATCAGGCCCGCACTCTCTAACTCAGGTCCGCACCCCCTCACTCAGGCCCTCACTCACTCACTCAGACCTGCACTCCCTCTCTCAGACCCTCACTCACTCACTCAGACCCCCACTCACTCACTCAGACCTTCACTTCCTCACTCAGACCCGCACTCCCTCACTCAGACCTGCACGCCCTCACTCAGACCCGCACTCCCTCACTCAGAACCCCACTCACTCACACAGACCCCCACTCACTCACTCAGACCCTCACCCCTCAGTCAGACCCAACTCACTCACTCAGACCCGCACTCAATCACTCAGACACACTCTCACTCAGAGCCGTGATCCCTCACTCAGACCCTCACTCCCTCACTCAGACCCCCACTCCCTCGCTCAGACCCCCACTCACTCACTCAGAACCACACTCACCCACTCAGACCCACACTCCCTCACTCAGACCCTCACTCCCTCACTCAGACCCCCACTCACTCACTCAGACCCGCACTCACTCACTCAGACCCCCACTCACTCACTCAGACCTGCACTCACTCATTCAGGCCCTCACTCCCTCACTCAGACCCGCAGTCACTCACTCAGACCCTCACTCACTCAGAGCTGCGATCCCTCACTCAGACCCTCACTCCCTCACTCAGACCCCCACTCACTCACTCAGACCCTCACTCCCACTCAGACCCGCACTCACTCACTCAGTCCCGCCCTCACTCACTCAGACCCCCACTCACTCACTCAGACCCTCACTCCCACTCAGACCCGCAATCACTCAGACCTGCACTCCCTCGCTCAGACCCTCACTCACTCACTCAGACCCAAACACCCTCACTCAGACCCGCACTCCCTCACGCAGACCCACACTCACTTCTCAGGCCCGCACTCACTCATTCAGACCCCCACTCAATCACTCAGACCCTCACTCCCTCATTCAGACCCACACTCCCAAACTCAGACCCGCACTCCCTCACTCAGACCCTCACTCCCTCAGTCAGACCCGCACTCACTCACTCAGACCCACACTCCCTCTCTCAGACCCGCGATCCATCACTCAGACCCGCACTCCCTAACTCAGACCCTCACTCACTCAGACCCTCACTCACTCGCTCAGACCCTCACTCACTCAATCAGACCCTCACTCACTCACTCAGACCCTCACTCCCTCAATCAGGCCCGCACTCTCTAACTCAGGTCCGCACCCCCTCACTCAGGCCCTCACTCACTCACTCAGACCTGCACTCCCTCTCTCAGACCCTCACTCACTCACTCAGACCCCCACTCACTCACTCAGACCTTCACTTCCTCACTCAGACCCGCACTCCCTCACTCAGACCAGCACGCCCTCACTCAGACCCGCACTCCCTCACTCAGAACCCCACTCACTCACACAGACCCCCACTCACTCACTCAGACCCTCACCCCTCAGTCAGACCCAACTCACTCACTCAGACCCGCACTCAATCACTCAGACACACTCTCACTCAGAGCCGTGATCCCTCACTCAGACCCTCACTCCCTCACTCAGACCCCCACTCCCTCGCTCAGACCCCCACTCACTCACTCAGACCCTCACTCACTCACTCGGACCCTCACTCACTCAGACCCTCACACACTCACTCAGGCCCTCACTCACTCACTCAGACCCTCACTCCCTCAATCAGGCCCGCACTCCCTCACTCAGGCCCGCACTCCCTCACTCAGGCCCTCACTCACTCACTCAGACCTTCACTCCCTCAATCAGACCCTCAATCACTCACTCAGTCCCGCACTCACTCTGACCCACACTCCCTCACTCAGGCCCTCACTCCCTCACACAGGCCCGCACTCACTCACTCAGACCCTCACTCACTCACTCAGACCCTCACTCACTCACTCAGACCTGCACTCCCTCACATAGACCCGCACTCCATTACTTAGACCTTCACTCACTCTCTCAGACCCTCACTCAATCACTTAGACCCACACTCACTCACTCAGACCTGCACTCACTCAGACCCTCACTCACTCACTCAGGCCCACACTCCCTCACTCAGACCCTCACTCCCTTACTCAGACCCACACTCACTCACTCAGAACCGCACGTACTCAGACCCACACTCAATCAGACCCTCACTCCCTCACTCAGGCCCTCACTCACTCACTAAGGTTCGCACTGCCTCACTCAGACCCTCACTCACTCACTCAGACCCTCACTCACTCACTCACAGCCCCGCACTGTCTCACCCAGACCCTCACTCACTCACTCAGACCCACACTCCCTCACTCAGGCCCTCACTCATTCACTCAGGCCCGCACTCACACACTCAGACCCTCACTCACTCACTCAGGCCCTCACTCACTCACCCAGACCCACACTCCCTCACTCAGACCCGCACTCCCTCACTCTGACACGCACTCCCTCAATCAGACCCTCACTCCCTCACTCAGACCTGCACTCCCACACTCAGACCCTCACGCACTCACTCAGACCCTCACTCACTCACTCAGACCCCCACTCACTCACTCAGACCTTCACTTCCTCACTCAGACCCGCACTCCCTCACTCAGACCTGCACCCCCTCCTTCAGACCCGCACTCCCTCACTCAGACCCCCACTCACTCACACAGACCCCCACTCACTCACTCAGACCATCACCCCTCACTCAGACCAAACTCACTCACTCAGACCCGCACTCAATCACTCAGACACACTCTCACTCAGAGCCGTGATCCCTCACTCAGACCCTCACTCCCTCACTCAGACCCCCACTCCCTCGCTCAGACCCCCACTCACTCACTCAGAACCACACTCACCCACTCAGACCCACACTCCCTCACTCAGACCCTCACTCCCTCACTCAGACCCCCACTCACTCACTCAGACCCACACTCACTCACTCAGACCCCCACTCACTCACTCAGACCTGCACTCACTCATTCAGGCCCTCACTCCCTCACTTAGACCCGCAGTCACTCACTCAGACCCTCACTCACTCAGAGCGGCGATCCCTCACTCAGACCCTCACTCCCTCACTCAGACCCCCACTCACTCACTCAGACCCTCACTCCCACTCAGACCCGCGCTCACTCACTCAGTCCCGCCCTCACTCACTCAGACCCCCACTCACTCACTCAGACCCTCACTCCCACTCAGACCCGCACTCACTCAGACCTGCACTCCCTCGCTCAGACCCTCACTCATTCACTCAGACCCAAACACCCTCACTCAGACCCGCACTCCCTCACGCAGACCCACACTCACTTCTCAGACCCGCACTCACTCATTCAGACCCCCATTCAATCACTCAGACCCTCACTCCCTCATTCAGACCCACACTCCCAAACTCAGACCCGCACTCCCTCACTCAGACCCTCACTCCCTCAGTCAGACCCGCACTCCCTAACTCAGACCCTCACTCACTCACTCAGACCCTCACTCACTCGCTCAGACCCTCACTCACTCACTCAGACCCTCACTCACTCACTCAGACCCTCACTCCCTCAATCAGGCCCGCACTCTATAACTCAGGTCCGCACCCCCTCACTCAGGCCCTCACTCACTCACTCAGACCTGCACTCCCTCACTCAGGCCCTCACTCACTCACTCAGACCTGCACTCCCTCTCTCAGACCCTCACTCACTCACTCACTCAGATCTGCACTCCCTCACTCAGACCCTCACTCAATCACTCAGACCCGCACTCACTCAGACCCACACTCCCTCACTCAGACCCTCACTCACTCACTCAGACCCCCACTCACTCACTCAGACCCGCACTCCCTCACTCAGACGCCCACTCACTCACTCAGAACCGCACTCACTCACTCAGGCCCTCACTCCCTCACTCAGAACAGCACCCACTCACTCAGACCGCCACTCACTCACTCAGACCCCCACTCTCTCACTCAGAAACTCACTCCCTCACTCAGACCCCCACTCACTCACTCAGACCCTCGCTCCCACTCAGACCCGCACTCACTCACTCAGTCCCGCCCTCACTCACTCTGACCCCCACTCACTCACTCAGACCCTCACTCCCACTCAGACCCACTCTCACTCAGACCGGCACTCCCTCGCTCAGACCCTCACTCGCTCACTCAGACCCAAACTCCCTCACTCAGACCCGCACTCCCTCACTCAGACCCTCACTCCCTCAGTCAGACCCGCACTCACTCACTCAGACCCTCACTCCCTCTCTCAGACCCGCGATCCATCACTCAGACCCGCACTCCCTAACTCAGACCCTCACTCACTCACTCAGACCCTCACTCACTCGCTCAGACCCTCACTCACTCACTCAGACCCTCACTCACTCACTCAGACCCTCACTCCCTCAATCAGGCCCGCACTCTCTAACTCAGGTCCGCACCCCCTCACTCAGGCCCTCACTCACTCACTCAGACCTGCACTCCCTCTCTCAGACCCTCACTCACTCACTCAGATCTGCACTCCCTCACTCAGACCCTCACTCAATCACTCAGACCCGCACTCACTCAGACCCACACTCCCTCACTCAGACCCTCACTCACTCACTCAGACCCCCACTCACTCACTCAGACCCGCACTCCCTCACTCAGACGCCCACTCACTCACTCAGAACCGCACTCACTCACTCAGGCCCTCACTCCCTCACTCAGAACAGCACTCACTCACTCAGACCCCCACTCACTCACTCAGACCCCCACTCTCTCACTCAGAAACTCACTCCCTCACTCAGACCCCCACTCACTCACTCAGACCCTCGCTCCCACTCAGACCCGCACTCACTCACTCAGTCCCGCCCTCACTCACTCAGAACCCCACTCACTCACTCAGACCCTCACTCCCACTCAGACCCACACTCACTCAGACCCGCACTCAATCATTCAGACCCCCACTCAATCACTCAGACCCTCACTCCCTCATTCAGACCCACACTCCTCAACCCAGACCCGCACTCCCTCACTCAGACCCTAACTCCCTCACTCAGACCCGCACTCACTCACTCAGACCCTCACTCCCTCTCTCAGACCCGCGATCCATCACTCAGACCCACACTCCCTCACTCAGACCCTCACGCACTCACTCAGAACCTCACTCACTCGCTCAGACCCTCACTCACTCACTCAGACCCTCACTCACTCACTCAGACCCTCACTCCCTCAATCAGGCCCGCACTCTCTAACTCAGGCCCGCACCCCCTCACTCAGGCCCTCACTCACTCACTCAGACCTGCACTCCCTCACTCAGACCCTCACTCACTCACTCAGATCTGCACTCCCTCACTCAGACCCTCACTCAATCACTCAAACCCGCACTCACTCAGACCCACACTCCCTCACTCAGACCCTCACTCTCTCACTCAGACCGCCACTCACTCACTCATACCCACACTCCCTCACTCAGACCCCCACTCACTCACTCAGAACCGCACTCACTCACTCAGGCCCTCATTCCCTCACTCAGAACAGCACTCACTCACTCAGACCCCCACTCACTCACTCAGACACCCACTCTCTCACTCAGAAACTCACTCCCTCACTCAGACCCCCTCTCACTCACTCAGACCCTCGCTCCCACTCAGACCCACACTAACTCACTCAGACCCGCACTCACTCACTCAGACCCCCACTCACTCACTCAGACCCACGATCCCTCACTCTGACCCTCACTCCCTCACTCAGACCCGCACTCCCTCACTCAGACCCTCACTCCCTCATCCAGACCCTCACTCCCAAACTCAGACCCGCACTCCCTCACTCAGACCCTCACTCCCTCACTCAGACCTGCACTCACTCCCTCAGACCCTCACTTCCTCTCTCAGACCCGCGATCCATCACTCAGACCCGCACTCCCTCACTCAGACCCTCACTCACTCACTCAGACCCACACTCACTCGCTCAGACCCTCACTCACTCACTCAGACCCTCACTCACTCACTCAGAACCTCACTCCCTCAATCAGGCCCGCACTCTCTAACTCAGGTCTGCACCCCCTCACTCAGGCCCTCACTCACTCACTCAGACCTGCACTCCCTCACTCAGACCCTCACTCACTCATTCAATCAGATCTGCACTCCCTCACTCAGACCCTCACTCAATCACTCAGACCCGCACTCACTAAGACCCACACTCCCTCACTCAGACCCTCACTCACTCACTCAGACCCCCACTCACTCACTCATACCCACACTCCCTCACTCAGACCCCCACTCACTCACTCAGAACCGCACTCACTCACTCAGGCCCTTACCCTCTCACTCAGAACAGCACTCACTCACTCAGACCCCCACTCACTCACTCAGACCCCCACTCTCTTACTCAGAAACTCACTCCCTCACTCAGACCCCCACTCACTCACTCAGACCCTCGCTCCCACTCAGACCCGCACTCACTCACTCAGACCCACACTCACTCACTCAGACCCCCACTCACTCACTCAGACCCATGATCCCTCACTCCGACCCTCACTCCCTCACTCAGACCTCCACTCACTCACTCAGACCCTCACTACCTCACTCAGACCCGCACGCCCTCACTCAGACCCGCACTCACTCACTCAGACTCTCACTCACTCACTTAGACCCACACTCACTCACTCAGACCCGTACTCACTCACTCAGACCCGCACTCACTCAGACCCTCACTCCCTCACTCAGACTAAAGCTCCCTCACTCAGACCCACACTCACTTACTCAGACCCGCACTCCCTCACTCAGACCTGCACTCACTCAGACCCGCACTCCCTCAATCAGACCTGCACTCCCTCACTCAGGCCCTCACTCACTTACTCAGACCCTCTCTCACTCACTCAGACCCTCACTCACTCAGACCCTCACACACTCACTCAGGCCCTCACTCACTCACTCAGACCCTCACTCCCTCAATCAGGCCCGCACTCCATCACTCAGGCCCGCACTCCCTCACTCAGGCCCTCACTCACTCACTCAGACCTTCACTCCCTCACTCAGACCCTCAATCACTCACTCAGACCTGCACTCCCTCACTCAGACCCTCAATCACTTACTCTGACCCGCACTCACTCAGACCCACACTCCCTCACTCAGGTCCTCACTCCCTCACTCAGACCCACACTCACTCACTCAGACCCTCACTCACTCACTCAGACCCTCACTCACTCACTCAGACCTGCACTCCCTCACGTAGACCCGCATTCCCTCACATAAACCTTCACTCACTCTCTCAGACCCTCACTCAATCACTTAGACACACACTCACTCACTCAGACCCGCACTCACTCAGACCCTCACTCACTCACTCAGACCCTCACTCACTCACTCAGACCCGCACTCACTCAGACCCTCACTCACTCACTCAGGCCCACACTCCCTCACTCAGACCCTCACTCCCTTACTCAGACCCACACTCACACACTCAGACCCGCACTTACTCAGGCCCGCACTCAATCAGACCCTCACTCACTCACTCAGACCCTCACTCACTCACTCACAGCCCCGCACTGCCTCACTCAGACCCTCACTCCCTCGCTCAGACCCACACTATTTCACTCAGGCCCTCACTCACTCACTCAGACCCTCACACCCTCAATCAGGCCCGCACTCCCTCACTCAGGCCCGCACTCCCTCACTCAGGCCCTCACTCACTCACTCAGACCTTCACTCCCTCACTCAGACCCTCAATCACTCACTCAGACCTGCACTCCCTCACTCAGACCCTCAATCACTTACTCAGAACCTTACTCACTCAGACACACACTCCCTCACTCAGGTCCTCACTGCCTCACTCAGACCCACACTCACTCACTCAGACCCTCACTCACTCACTCAGACCCTCACTCACTCACTCAGACCTGCACTCCCTCACGTAGACCCGCACTCCCTCACTTAAACCTTCACTCACTCTCTCAGACCCTCACTCAATCACTTAGACCCACGCTCACTCACTCAGACCCGCACTCACTCAGACCCTCACTCACTCACTCAGGCCCACACTCCCTCACTCAGACCCTCACTCCCTTACTCAGACCCACTCTCACTCACTCAGACCCACACTTACTCAGACCCGCACTCAATCAGACCCTCACTCCCTCAATCAGGCCCGCACTCTCTAACTCAGGTCCGCACCCCCTCACTCAGGCCCTCACTCACTCACTCAGACCTGCACTCCCTCACTCAGACCCTCACTCACTCATTCAATCAGATCTGCACTCCCTCACTCAGACCCTCACTCAATCACTCAGACCCGCACTCACTCAGACCCACACTCCCTCACTCAGACCCTCACTCACTCACTCAGACCCCCACTCACTCACTCATACCCGCACTCCCTCACTCAGACCCCCACTCACTCACTCAGAACCGCACTCACTCACTCAGGCCCTTACCCTCTCACTCAGAACAGCACTCACTCACTCAGACCCCCACTCACTCACTCAGACCCCCACTCTCTTACTCAGAAACTCACTCCCTCACTCAGACCCCCACTCACTCACTCAGACCCTCGCTCCCACTCAGACCCGCACTCACTCACTCAGACCCACACTCACTCACTCAGACCCCCACTCACTCACTCAGACCCATGATCCCTCACTCCGACCCTCACTCCCTCACTCAGACCTCCACTCACTCACTCAGACCCTCACTACCTCACTCAGACCCGCACGCCCTCACTCAGACCCGCACTCACTCACTCAGACTCTCACTCACTCACTTAGACCCACACTCACTCACTCAGACCCGTACTCACTCACTCAGACCCGCACTCTCTCAGACCCTCACTCCCTCACTCAGACTAAAGCTCCCTCACTCAGACCCACACTCACTTACTCAGACCCGCACTCCCTCACTCAGACCTGCACTCACTCAGACCCGCACTCCCTCAATCAGACCTGCACTCCCTCACTCAGGCCCTCACTCACTTACTCAGACCCTCACTCACTCACTCAGACCCTCACTCACTCAGACCCTCACACACTCACTCAGGCCCTCACTCACTCACTCAGACCCTCACTCCCTCAATCAGGCCCGCACTCCCTCACTCAGGCCCGCACTCCCTCACTCAGGCCCTCACTCACTCACTCAGACCTTCACTCCCTCACTCAGACCCTCAATCACTCACTCAGACCTGCACTCCCTCACTCAGACCCTCAATCACTTACTCAGACCCGCACTCACTCAGACCCACACTCCCTCACTCAGGTCCTCACTCCCTCACTCAGACCCACACTCACTCACTCAGACCCTCACTCACTCACTCAGACCCTCACTCACTCACTCAGACCTGCACTCCCTCACGTAGACCCGCATTCCCTCACATAAACCTTCACTCACTCTCTCAGACCCTCACTCAATCACTTAGACACACACTCACTCACTCAGACCCGCACTCACTCAGACCCTCACTCACTCACTCAGACCCTCACTCACTCACTCAGACCCGCACTCACTCAGACCCTCACTCACTCACTCAGGCCCACACTCCCTCACTCAGACCCTCACTCCCTTACTCAGACCCACACTCACACACTCAGACCCGCACTTACTCAGGCCCGCACTCAATCAGACCCTCACTCACTCACTCAGACCCTCACTCACTCACTCACAGCCCCGCACTGCCTCACTCAGACCCTCACTCCCTCGCTCAGACGCACACTATTTCACTCAGGCCCTCACTCACTCACTCAGACCCTCACTCCCTCAATCAGGCCCGCACTCCCTCACTCAGGCCCGCACTCCCTCACTCAGGCCCTCACTCACTCACTCAGACCTTCACTCCCTCACTCAGACCCTCAATCACTCACTCAGACCTGCACTCCCTCACTCAGACCCTCAATCACTTACTCAGAACCTTACTCACTCAGACACACACTCCCTCACTCAGGTCCTCACTGCCTCACTCAGACCCACACTCACTCACTCAGACCCTCACTCACTCACTCAGACCCTCACTCACTCACTCAGACCTGCACTCCCTCACGTAGACCCGCACTCCCTCACTTAAACCTTCACTCACTCTCTCAGACCCTCACTCAATCACTTAGACCCACGCTCACTCACTCAGACCCGCACTCACTCAGACCCTCACTCACTCACTCAGGCCCACACTCCCTCACTCAGACCCTCACTCCCTTACTCAGACCCACTCTCACTCACTCAGACCCGCACTTACTCAGACCCGCACTCAATCAGACCCTCACTCCCTCACTCAGGCCCTCACTCACTCACTAAGGTTCGCACTGCCTCACTCAGACCCTCACTCACTCACTCAGACCCTCACTCACTCACTCACAGCCCCGCACCGCCTCACTCAGACCCTCACTCACTCACTCAGACCCACACTCCCTCACTCAGGCCCTCACTCATTCACTCAGGCCCGCACTCACTCACTCAGACCCTCACACTCACTCAGGCCCTCACTCACTCACCCAGACCCACACTCCCTCACTCAGACCCGCACTCCCTCACTCTGACCCGCACTCCCTCAGTCAGACCCTCACTCCCTCACTCAGACCTGCACTCCCACACTCAGACCCTCACGCACTCACTCAGACCCTCACTCACTCACTCAGACCGCAACTCACTCACTCAGACCTTCACTTCCTCACTCAGACCCGGACTCCATCACTCAGACCTGCACGCGCTCACTCAGACCTGCACTCCCTCACTCAGACCCCCACTCACTCACAGACCCTCACTCACTCACTCAGACCCTCACTCACTCACTCAGACCTGCACTCCCTCTCGTAGACCCGCACTCCCTCACTTAAACCTTCACTCACTCTCTCAGACCCTCACTCAATCACTTAGACCCACGCTCACTCACTCAGACCCGCACTCACTCAGACCCTCACTCACTCACTCAGGCCCACACTCCCTCACTCAGACCCTCACTCCCTTACTCAGACCCACTCTCACTCACTCAGACCCGCACTTACTCAGACCGGCACTCAATCAGACCCTCACTCCCTCACTCAGGCCCTCACTCACTCACTAAGGGTCGCACTGCCTCACTCAGACCCTCACTCACTCACTCAGACCCTCACTCACTCACTCACAGCCCCGCACTGCCTCACTCAGACCCTCACTCACTCACTCAGACCCACACTCCCTCACTCAGGCCCTCACTCATTCACTCAGGCCCGCACTCACTCACTCAGACCCTCACACACTCACTCAGGCCCTCACTCACTCACCCAGACCCACACTCCCTCACTCAGACCCGCACTCCTTCACTCTGACCCGCACTCCCTCAGTCAGACCCTCACTCCCTCAATCAGACCTGCACTCCCACACTCAGACCCTCACGCACTCACTCAGACCCTCACTCACTCACTCAGACCGCAACTCACTCACTCAGACCTTCACTTCCTCACTCAGACCCGCACTCCATCACTCAGACCTGCACGCGCTCACTCAGACCTGCACTCCCTCACTCAGACCCCCACTCACTCACACAGACCCCCACTCACTCACTCAGACCTACACTCCCTCACTCAGACCCAACTCACTCACTCAGACCCGCACTCACTCACTCAGACACTCACTCACTCAGAGCCGCGATCCCTCACTCAGACCCACACTCCCTCACTCAGACCCCCACTCCCTCGCTCAGACCCCCACTCACTCACTCAGAAGCACACTCACTCACTCAGACAAACACTCCCTCACTCAGACCCTCACTCCCTCACTCAGACACCCACTCACTCACTCAGACCCGCACTCACTCACTCAGACCCCCACTCACTCACTCAGACCCGCGATCCCTCACTCCGACCCTCAGTCCCTCACTCAGAACTCCACTCACTCACTCAGACCCTCACTCCCACTCAGACCCGCACTCACTCACTCAGACCCTCACTACCTCATTCAGAGCCGCACGCCCTCACTCAGACCCGCACTCACTCACTCAGACTGTCACTCACTCACTTAGACCCACACTCACTCACTCAGACCCGCACTCACTCACTCAGACCCCCACTCACTCACTCAGACCCACACTCCCTCACTCAGACTAAAGCTCCCTCACTCAGACCCACACTCACTCACTCAGACACTCACTCACTCAGAGCTGCGAGCCCTCACTTAGACCCTCACTCCCTCACTCCGACCCCCACTCACTCACTCAGACCCTCACTCCCACTCAGACCCGCACTCACTCAGACCTGCACTCCCTCGCTCAGACCCTCACTCACTCACTCAGACCCAAACTCCCTCACTCAGACCCGCACTCCCTCACTCAGACCCACACTCACTTCTCAGACCCGCACTCACTCATTCAGACCCCCACTCAATCACTCAGACCCTCACTCCCTCAGTCAGACCCGCACTCACTCAATCAGACCCTCACTCCCTCAATCAGGCCCGCACCCTCTAACTCAGGTCCGCACCCCCTCACTCAGGCCCTCACTCACTCACTCAGACCTGCACTCCCTCTCTCAGACCCTCACTCACTCACTCAGATCTGCACTCCCTCACTCAGACCCTCACTCAATCACTCAGACCCGCACTCACTCAGACCCACACTCCCTCTCTCAGACCCTCACTCACTCACTCAGCCCCCCACTCACTCACTCAGACCCGCACTCCCTCACTCAGACGCCCACTCACTCACTCAGAACCGCACTCACTCACTCAGGCCCTCACTCCCTCACTCAGAACAGCACTCACTCACTCAGACCCCCACTCACTCACTCAGACCCCCACTCTCTCACTCAGAAACTCACTCCCTCACTCAGACCCACACTCACTCACTCAGACCCTCGCTCCCACTCAGACCCGCACTCACTCACTCAGTCCCGCCCTCACTCACTCAGACCCCCACTCACTCACTCAGACCCTCACTCCCACTCAGACCCACACTCACTCAGACCGGCACTCCCTCGCTCAGACCCTCACTCACTCACTCAGACCCAAACTCCCTCAACAGACCCGCACTCCCTCACTCAGACCCCCACTCACTTCTCAGACCCGCACTCAATCATTCAGACCCCCACTCAATCACTCAGACCCTCACTCCCTCATTCAGACCCACACTCCCAAACCCAGACCCGCACTCCCTCACTCAGACCCTCACTCCCTCACTCAGACCCTCACTCACTCACTCAGACCCTCACTCCCTCTCTCAGACCCGCGATCCATCACTCAGACCCACACTCCCTCACTCAGACTCTCACGCACTCACTCAGACCCTCACTCACTCGCTCAGACCCTCACTCACTCACTCAGACCCTCACTCAATCACTCAGAACCTCACTCCCTCAATCAGGCCCGCACTCTCTAACTCAGGTCCGCACCCCCTCACTCAGGCCCTCACTCACTCACTCAGACCTGCACTCCCTCACTCAGACCCTCACTCACTCACTCAGATCTGCACTCCCTCACTCAGACCCTCACTCAATCACTCAAACCCGCACTCACTCAGACCCACACTCCCTCACTCAGACCCTCACTCACTCACTCAGACCACCACTCACTCACTCATACCCGCACTCCCTCACTCAGACCCCCACTCACTCACTCAGAACCGCACTCACTCACTCTGGCCCTCATTCCCTCACTCAGAACAGCACTCACTCACTCAGACCCCCACTCACTCACTCAGACCCCCACTCTCTCACTCAGAAACTCACTCCCTCACTCAGACCCCCACTCACTCACTCAGACCCTCGCTCCCACTCAGACCCACACTAACTCACTCAGACCTGCACTCACTCACTCAGACCCCCACTCACTCACTCAGACCCGCGATCCCTCACTCTGACCCTCACTCCCTCACTCAGACCCGCACTCCCTCACTCAGACCCTCACTCCCTCATTCAGACCCACACTCCCTCACTCAGACCCGCACTCACTCCCTCAGACCCTCACTTCCTCTCTCAGACCCGCGATCCATCACTCAGACCCGCACTCCCTCACTCAGACCCTCACTCACTCACTCAGACCCACACTCACTAGCTCAGACCCTCACTCACTCACTCAGACCCTCACTCACTCACTCAGACCCTCACTCCCTCAATCAGGCCCGCACTCTCTAACTCAGGTCCGCATCCCCTCACTCAGGCCCTCAATCACTCACGCAGACCTGCACTCCCTCACTCAGACCCTCACTCACTCATTCACTCAGATCTGCACTCCCTCACTCAGACCCTCACTCAATCACTCAGACCCGCACTCACTCAGACCCGCACTCTTTCACTCAGACCCTCACTTACTCACTCAGCCCCCCACTCACTCACTCAGACCCGCACTCACTCACTCAGACCCCCACTCACTCACTCAGAACCGCACTCACTCACTCAGGCCCTCACTCCCTCACTCAGAACAGCACTCACTCACTCAGACCCACACCCACTCACTCAGAACCCCACTCTCTCACTCAGAAACTCACTCCCTCACTCAGAACCCCAATCACTCACTCAGACCCTCGCTCCCACTCAGACCCGCACTCACTCACTCAGTCCGGCCCTCACTCACTCAGACCCCCACTCACTCACTCAGACCCATCACTCCCACTCAGACCCACACTCACTCAGACCTGCACTCCCTCGCTCAGACCCTCACTCACTCAGACCCAAACTCCCTCACTCAGACCCGCACTCCCTCACTCAGACCCCCACTCACTGCTCAGACCCGCACTCACTCATTCAGACCCCCACTCAATCACTCAGACCCTCACTCCCTCATTCAGACCCAAACTCCCAAACCCAGACCCGCACTCACTCACTCAGACCCTCACTCCCTCACTCAGACCCGCACTCACTCACTCAGACCCTCACTCCCTCTCTCAGGCCCGCGATCCATCACTCAGACCCACACTCCCTCACTCAGACCCTCACGCACTCACTCAGAGCCTCACTCACTCGCTCAGACCCTCACTCACTCACTCAGACCCTCACTCCCTCAATCAGGCCCGCACTCACTAACTCAGGTCCACACCCCCTCACTCAGGCCCTCACTCACTCACTCAGACCTGCACTCCCTCACTCAGACCCCCACTCACTCACTCAGACCCGCACTCCCTCACTCAGACTCCCACTCACTCACTCAGAACCGCACTCACTCACTCAGGCCCTTACTCCCTCACTCAGAACAGCACTCACTCACTCAGAACCCCACTCACTCACTCAGACCCCCACTCTCTCACTCAGAAACTCACTCCCTCACTCAGACCCCCACTCACTCACTCAGACCCTCGCTCCCACTCAGACCCGCACTCACTCACTCAGACCCGCACTCACTCACTCAGACCCCCACTCACTCACTCAGACCAATGATCCCTCACTCTGACCCTCACTCCCTCACTCAGACCTCCACTCACTCACTCAGACCCTCACTACCTCACTCAGACCCGCACGCCCTCACTCAGACCCGCACTCACTCACTCAGACTCTCAGTCACTCACTCAGACTCTCACTCACTCACTTAGACCCACACTCACTCACTCAGACCCGCACTCACTCACTCAGACCCGCACTCATTCAGACCCTCACTCCCTCACTCAGACTAAAGCTCCCTCACTCAGACCCACACTCACTTACTCAGATCCGCACTCCCTCACTCAGACCTGCACTCACTCAGACCCGCACTCCCTCAATCAGACCTGCACTCCCTCACTCAGGCCCTCACTCACTTACTCAGACCCTCACTCACTCACTCAGACCCTCACTCACTCAGACCCTCACACACTCACTCAGGCCCTCACTCACTCACTCAGACCTTCACTCCCTCACTCAGACCCTCAATCACTCACTCAGACCTGCACTCCCTCACTCAGACCCTCAATCACTTACTCAGACCCGCACTCACTCACTCAGACCCTCACTCACTCACTCAGACCCTCACTCACTCACTCAGACCTGCACTCCCTCACGTAGACCCGCACTCCCTCTCTTAAACCTTCACTCACTCTCTCAGACCCTCACTCAATCACTTAGACACACACTCACTCACTCAGACCCGCACTCACTCAGACCCTCACCCACTCACTCAGACCCTCACTCACTCACTCAGACCCGCACTCACTCAGACCCTCACTCATTCACTCAGGCCCACACTCCCTCACTCAGACCCTCACTCCCTTACTCAGACCCACACTCACTCACTCAGACCCGCACTTACTCAGACCCGCACTCAATCAGATCCTCACTCCCTCACTCAGGCCCTCACTCACTCACTAAGGTTCGCACTGCCTCACCCAGACCCTCACTCACTCACTCAGACCCTCACTCACTCACTCACAGCCCCGCACTGCCTCACTCAGACCCACACCCACTCACTCAGACCCACACTCCCTCACTCAGGCCCTCGCTCATTCACTCAGGCCCGCACTCACTCACTCAGACCCTCACACACTCACTCAGGCCCTCACTCACTCACTCAGACCCTCACTCCCTCAATCAGGCCCGCACTCCCTCACTCAGGCCCGCACTCCCTCACTCAGGCCCTCACTCACTCACTCAGACCTTCACTCCCTCACTCAGACCCTCAATCACTCACTCAGACCTGCACTCCCTCACTCAGACCCTCAATCACTTACTCAGACCCTTACTCACTCAGACACACACTCCCTCACTCAGGTCCTCACTCCCTCACTCAGACCCTCAATCACTCACTCAGACCCGCACTCACTCAGACCCTCACTCATTCACTCAGGCCCACACTCCCTCACTCAGACCCTCACTCCTTACTCAGACCCACACTCACTCACTCAGACCCGCACTTACTCAGACCCGCACTCAATCAGACCCTCACTCCCTCACTCAGGCCCTCACTCACTCACTAAGGTTCGCACTGCCTCAACCAGACCCTCGCTCACTCACTCAGACCCTCACTCACTCACTCACAGCCCCGCACTGCCTCACTCAGACCCACACTCACTCACTCAGACCCAAACTCCCTCACTCAGGCCCTCGCCCATTCACTCAGGCCCGCACTCACTCACTCAGACCCTCACACACTCACTCAGGCCCTCACTCACTCACTCAGACCCTCACTCCCTCAATCAGGCCCGCACTCCCTCACTCAGGCCCGCACTCCCTCACTCAGGCCCTCACTCACTCACTCAGACCTTCACTCCCTCACTCAGACCCTCAATCACTCACTCAGACCTGCACTCCCTCACTCAGACCCTCAATCACTTACTCAGACCCTTACTCACTCAGACACACACTCCCTCACTCAGGTCCTCACTCCCTCACTCAGACCCTCACTCACTCACTCAGACCTGCACTCCCTCACGTAGACCCGCACTCCCTCACTTAAACCTTCACTCACTCTCTCAGACCCTCACTCAATCACTTAGACCCACGCTCACTCACTCAGACCCGCACTCACTCAGTCCCTCACTCACTCACTCAGGCCCACACTCCCTCACTCAGACCCTCACTCCCTTACTCAGACCCACTCTCACTCACTCAGACCCGCACTTACTCAGACCCGCACTCAATCAGACCCTCACTCCCTCACTCAGGCCCTCACTCACTCACTAAGGTTCGCACTGCCTCACTCAGACCCTCACTCACTCACTCAGACCCTCACTCACTCACTCACAGCCCCGCACTGCCTCACTCAGACCCTCACTCACTCACTCAGAACCACACCCCCTCACTCAGCCCCTCACTCATTCACTCAGGCCTGCACTCACTCACTCAGACCCTCACTCACTCACTCAGGCCCTCACTCACTCACCCAGACCCACACTCCCTCACTCAGACCCGCACTCCCTCACTCTGACCCGCACTCCCTCACTCAGACACTCACTCCCTCACTCAGACCTGCACTCCCACACTCAGACCCTCACGCACTCACTCAGACCCTCACTCACTCACTCAGACCCCCACTCACTGACTCAGACCTTCACTTCCTCACTCAGACCCTCACTCACTCACTCAGACCCTCACTCCCTCAATCAGGCCCGCACTCTCTAACTCAGGTCCGCACCCCCTCACTCAGGCCCTCACTCACTCACTCAGACCTGCACTCCCTCTCTCAGACCCTCACTCACTCACTCAGATCTGCACTCCCTCACTCAGACCCTCACTCAATCACTCAGACCCGCACTCACTCAGACCCACACTCCCTCACTCAGACCCTCACTCACTCACTCAGACCCCCACTCACTCACTCAGACCCGCACTCCCTCACTCAGACGCCCACTCACTCACTCAGAACCGCACTCACTCACTCAGGCCCTCACTCCCTCACTCAGAACAGCACTCACTCACTCAGACCCCCACTCACTCACTCAGACCCCAACTCTCTCACTCAGAAACTCACTCCCTCACTCAGACCCCCACTCACTCACTCAGACCCTCGCTCCCACTCAGACCCACACTCACTCACTCAGTCCCGCCCTCACTCACTCAGACCCCCACTCACTCACTCAGACCCTCACTCCCACTCAGACCCACACTCACTCAGACCGGCACTCCCTCGCTCAGACCCTCACTCGCTCACTCAGACCCAAACTCCCTCACTCAGACCCGCACTCACTCACTCAGACCCCCACTCACTTCTCAGACCCGCACTCAATCATTCAGACCCCCACTCAATCACTCAGACCCTCACTCCCTCATTCAGACCCACACTCCTCAACCCAGACCCGCACTCCCTCACTCAGACCCTCACTCCCTCACTCAGACCCGCACTCACTCACTCAGACCCTCACTCCCTCTCTCAGACCCGCGATCCATCACTCAGACCCACACTCCCTCACTCAGACCCTCACGCACTCACTCAGAACCTCACTCACTCGCTCAGACCCTCACTCACTCACTCAGACCCTCACTCACTCACTCAGACCCTCACTCCCTCAATCAGGCCCGCACTCTCTAACTCAGGTCCACACCCCCTCACTCAGGCCCTCACTCACTCACTCAGACCTGCACTCCCTCACTCAGACCCTCACTCACTCACTCAGATCTGCACTCCCTCACTCAGACCCTCACTCAATCACTCAAACCCGCACTCACTCAGACCCACACTCCCTCACTCAGACCCTCACTCTCTCACTCAGACCGCCACTCACTCACTCATACCCACACTCCCTCACTCAGACCCCCACTCACTCACTCAGAACCGCACTCACTCACTCAGGCCCTCATTCCCTCACTCAGAACAGCACTCACTCACTCAGACCCCCACTCACTCACTCAGACACCCACTCTCTCACTCAGAAACTCACTCCATCACTCAGACCCCCACTCACTCACTCAGACCCTCGCTCCCACTCAGACCCACACTAACTCACTCAGACCCGCACTCACTCACTCAGACCCCCACTCACTCACTCAGACGCACGATCCCTCACTCTGACACTCACTCCCTCACTCAGACCCGCACTCCCTCACTCAGACCCTCACTCCCTCATTCAGACCCTCACTCCCAAACTCAGACCCGCACTCCCTCACTCAGACCCTCACTCCCTCACTCAGACCTGCACTCACTCCCTCAGACCCTCACTTCCTCTCTCAGACCCGCGATCCATCACTCAGACCCGCACTCCCTCACTCAGACCCTCACTCACTCACTCAGCCCCACACTCACTCGCTCAGACCCTCACTCACTCACTCAGACCCTCACTCACTCACTCAGACCTTCACTCCCTCAATCAGGCCCGCACTCTCTAACTCAGGTCCGCACCCCCTCACTCAGGCCCTCACTCACTCACTCAGACCTGCACTCCCTCACTCAGACCCTCACTCACTCATTCAATCAGATCTGCACTCCCTCACTCAGACCCTCACTCAATCACTCAGACCCGCACTCACTCAGACCCACACTCCCTCACTCAGACCCTCACTCACTCACTCAGACCCCCACTCACTCACTCATACCCGCACTCCCTCACTCAGACCCCCACTCACTCACTCAGAACCTCACTCACTCACTCAGGCCCTTACCCTCTCACTCAGAACAGCACTCACTCACTCAGACCCCCACTCACTCACTCAGACCCCCACTCTCTTACTCAGAAACTCACTCCCTCACTCAGACCCCCACTCACTCACTCAGACCCTCGCTCCCACTCAGACCCGCACTCACTCACTCAGACCCACACTCACTCACTCAGACCCCCACTCACTCACTCAGACCCATGATCCCTCACTCCGACCCTCACTCCCTCACTCAGACCTCCACTCACTCACTCAGACCCTCACTACCTCACTCAGACCCGCACGCCCTCACTCAGACCCGCACTCACTCACTCAGACTCTCACTCACTCACTTAGACCCACACTCACTCACTCAGACCCGTACTCACTCACTCAGACCCGCACTCACTCAGACCCTCACTCCCTCACTCAGACTAAAGCTCCCTCACTCAGACCCACACTCACTTACTCAGACCCGCACTCCCTCACTCAGACCTGCACTCACTCAGACCCACACTCCCTCAATCAGACCTGCACTCCCTCACTCAGGCCCTCACTCACTTACTCAGACCCTCACTCACTCACTCAGACCCTCACTCACTCAGACCCTCACACACTCACTCAGGCCCTCACTCACTCACTCAGACCCTCACTCCCTCAATCAGGCCCGCACTCCCTCACTCAGGCCCGCACTCCCTCACTCAGGCCCTCACTCACTCACTCAGACCTTCACTCCCTCACTCAGACCCTCACTCACTCACTCAGACCTGCACTCCCTCACTCAGACCCTCAATCACTTACTCAGACCCGCACTCACTCAGACCCACACTCCCTCACTCAGGTCCTCACTCCCTCACTCAGACCCACACTCACTCACTCAGACCCTCACTCACTCACTCAGACCCTCACTCACTCACTCAGACCTGCACTCCCTCACGTAGACCCGCATTCCCTCACATAAACCTTCACTCACTCTCTCAGACCCTCACTCAATCACTTAGACACACACTCACTCACTCAGACCCGCACTCACTCAGACCCTCACTCACTCACTCAGACCCTCACTCACTCACTCAGACCCGCACTCACTCAGACCCTCACTCACTCACTCAGGCCCAGACTCCCTCACTCAGACCCTCACTCCCTTACTCAGACCCACACTCACACACTCAGACCCGCACTTACTCAGGCCCGCACTCAATCAGACCCTCACTCACTCACTCAGACCCTCACTCACTCACTCACAGCCCCGCACTGCCTCACTCAGACCCTCACTCCCTCGCTCAGACCCACACTATTTCACTCAGGCCCTCACTCACTCACTCAGACCCTCACTCCCTCAATCAGGCCCGCACTCCCTCACTCAGGCCCGCACACCCTCACTCAGGCCCTCACTCACTCACTCAGACCTTCACTCCCTCACTCAGACCCTCAATCACTCACTCAGACCCTCACTCCCTCACTCAGGTCCTCACTGCCTCACTCAGACCCACACTCACTCACTCAGACCCTCACTCACTCACTCAGACCCTCACTCACTCACTCAGACCTGCACTCCCTCACGTAGACCCGCACTCCCTCACTTAAACCTTCACTCACTCTCTCAGACCCTCACTCAATCACTTAGACCCACACTCACTCACTCAGACCCGCACTCACTCAGACCCTCACTCACTCACTCAGGCCCACACTCCCTCACTCAGACCCTCACTCCCTTACTCAGACCCACTCTCACTCACTCAGACCCGCACTTACTCAGACCCGCACTCAATCAGACCCTCACTCCCTCACTCAGGCCCTCACTCACTCACTAAGGTTCGCACTGCCTCACTCAGACCCTCACTCACTCACTCAGACCCTCACTCACTCACTCACAGCCCCGCACTGCCTCACTCAGACCCTCACTCACTCACTCAGACCCACACTCCCTCACTCAGGCCCTCACTCATTCACTCAGGCCCGCACTCACTCACTCAGACCCTCACACACTCACTCAGGCCCTCACTCACTCACCCAGACCCACACTCCCTCACTCAGACCCGCACTCCCTCACTCTGACCCGCACTCCCTCACTCAGACCCTCACTCCCTCACTCAGACCTGCACTCCCACACTCAGACCCTCACGCACTCACTCAGACCCTCACTCACTCACTCAGACCGCAACTCACTCACTCAGACCTTCACTTCCTCACTCAGACCCGCACTCCATCACTCAGACCTGCACGCGCTCACTCAGACCTGCACTCCCTCACTCAGACCCCCACTCACTCACACAGACCCCCACTCACTCACTCAGACCTACACTCCCTCACTCAGACCCAGCTCACTCACTCAGACCCGCACTCACTCACTCAGACACTCACTCACTCAGAGCCGCGATCCCTCACTCAGACCCTCACTCCCTCACTCAGACCCCCACTCCCTCGCTCAGACCCCCACTCACTCTCTCAGAACCACACTCACTCACTCAGACAAACACTCCCTCACTCAGACCCTCACTCCCTCACTCAGACACCCACTCACTCACTCAGACCCGCACTCACTCACTCAGACCCCCACTCACTCACTCAGACCCGCGATCCCTCACTCCGACCCTCAGTCCCTCACTCAGAACTCCACTCACTCACTCAGACCCTCACTCCCACTCAGACCCGCACTCACTCACTCAGACCCTCACTACCTCACTCAGAGCCGCACGCCCTCACTCAGACCCGCACTCACTCACTCAGACTGTCACTCACTCACTTAGACCCACACTCACTCACTCAGACCCGCACTCACTCACTCAGACCCCCACTCACTCACTCAGACCCACACTCCCTCACTCAGACTAAAGCTCCCTCACTCAGACCCACACTCACTCACTCAGACACTCACTCACTCAGAGCTGCGAGCCCTCACTTAGACCCTCACTCCCTCACTCCGACCCCCACTCACTCACTCAGACCCTCACTCCCACTCAGACCCGCACTCACTCACTCAGTCCCGCCCTCACTCACTCAGACCCCCACTCACTCACTCAGACCTTCACTCCCACTCAGACCCGCACTCACTCAGACCTGCACTCCCTCGCTCAGACCCTCACTCACTCACTCAGACCCAAACTCCCTCACTCAGACCCGCACTCCCTCACTCAGACCCACACTCACTTCTCAGACCCGCACTCACTCATTCAGACCCCCACTCAATCACTCAGACCCTCACTCCCTCATTCAGACCCACACTCCCAAACTCAGACCCGCACTCCCTCACTCAGACCCTCACTCCCTCACAGACCCGCACTCACTCAATCAGACCCTCACTCCCTCAATCAGGCCCGCACTCTCTAACTCAGGTCCGCACCCCCTCACTCAGGCCCTCACTCACTCACTCAGAGCTGCACTCCCTCTCTCAGACCCTCACTCACTCACTCAGATCTGCACTCCCTCACTCAGACCCTCACTCAATCACTCAGACCCGCACTCACTCAGACCCACACTCCCTCTCTCAGACCCTCACTCACTCACTCAGCCCCCCACTCACTCACTCAGACCCGCACTCCCTCACTCAGACGCCCACTCACTCACTCAGAACCGCACTCACTCACTCAGGCCCTCACTCCCTCACTCAGAACAGCACTCACTCACTCAGACCCCCACTCACTCACTCAGACCCCCACTCTCTCACTCAGAAACTCACTCCCTCACTCAGACCCCCACTCACTCACTCAGACCCTCGCTCCCACTCAGACCCGCACTCACTCACTCAGTCCCGCCCTCACTCACTCAGACCCCCACTCACTCACTCAGACCCTCACTCCCACTCAGACCCACACTCACTCAGACCGGCACTCCCTCGCTCAGACCCTCACTCACTCACTCAGACCCAAACTCCCTCACTCAGACCCGCACTCCCTCACTCAGACCCCCACTCACTTCTCAGACCCGCACTCAATCATTCAGACCCCCACTCAATCACTCAGACCCTCACTCCCTTATTCAGACCCACACTCCCAAACCCAGACCCGCACTCCCTCACTCAGACCCTCACTCCCTCACTCAGACCCTCACTCACTCACTCAGACCCTCACTCCCTCTCTCAGACCCGCGATCCATCACTCAGACCCACACTCCCTCACTCAGACTCTCACGCACTAACTCAGACCCTCACTCACTCGCTCAGACCCTCACTCACTCACTCAGACCCTCACTCACTCACTCAGAACCTCACTCCCTCAATCAGGCCCGCACTCTCAAACTCAGGTACGCACCCCCTCACTCAGGCCCTCACTCACTCACTCAGACCTGCACTCCCTCACTCAGACCCTCACTCACTCACTCAGATCTGCACTCCCTCACTCAGACCCTCACTCAATCACTCAAACCCGCACTCACTCAGACCCACACTCCCTCACTCAGACCCTCACTCACTCACTCAGACCGCCACTCACTCACCCATACCCGCACTCCCTCACTCAGACCCCCACTCACTCACTCAGAACCGCACTCACTCACTCAGGCCCTCATTCCCTCACTCAGAACAGCACTCACTCACTCAGACCCCCACTCACTCACTCAGACCCCCACTCTCTCACTCAGAAACTCACTCCCTCACTCAGACCCCCACTCACTCACTCAGACCCTCGCTCCCACTCAGACCCACACTAACTCACTCAGACCCGCACTCACTCACTCAGACCCCCACTCACTCACTCAGACTCGCGATCCCTCACTCTGACCCTCACTCCCTCACTCAGACCCGCACTCCCTCACTCAGACCCTCACTCCCTCATTCAGACCCACACTCCCAAACTCAGACCCGCACTCCCTCACTCAGACCCTCACTCCCTCACTCAGACCCGCACTCACTCCCTCAGACCCTCACTTCCTCTCTCAGACCCGCGATCCATCACTCAGACCCGCACTCCCTCACTCAGACCCTCACTCACTCACTCAGACCCACACTCACTAGCTCAGACCCTCACTCACTCACTCAGACCCTCACTCACTCACTCAGACCCTCACTCCCTCAATCAGGCCCGCACTCTCTAACTCAGGTCCGCATCCCCTCACTCAGGCCCTCACTCACTCACTCAGACCTGCACTCCCTCACTCAGACCCTCACTCACTCATTCACTCAGATCTGCACTCCCTCACTCAGACCCTCACTCAATCACTCAGACCCGCACTCACTCAGACCCGCACTCTTTCACTCAGACCCTCACTCACTCACTCAGCCCCCCACTCACTCACTCAGACCCGCACTCACTCACTCAGACCCCCACTCACACACTCAGAACCGCACTCACTCACTCAGGCCCTCAGTCCCTCACTCAGAACAGCACTCACTCACTCAGACCCCCACCCAATCACTCAGACCCCCACTCTCTCACTCAGAAACTCACTCCCTCACTCAGAACCCCAATCACTCACTCAGACCCTCGCTCCCACTCAGACCCGCACTCACTCACTCAGTCCCGCCCTCACTCACTCAGACCCCCACTCACTCACTCAGACCCATCACTCCCACTCAGACCCACACTCACTCAGACCTGCACTCCCTCGCTCAGACCCTCACTCACTCAGACCCAAACTCCCTCACTCAGACCCGCACTCCCTCACTCAGACCCCCACTCACTGCTCAGACCCGCACTCACTCATTCAGACCCCCACTCAATCACTCAGACCCTCACTCCCTCATTCAGACCCAAACTCCCAAACCCAGACCCGCACTCACTCACTCAGACCCTCACTCCCTCACTCAGACCCGCACTCACTCACTCAGACCCTCACTCCCTCTCTCAGGCCCGCGATCCATCACTCAGACCCACACTCCCTCACTCAGACCCTCACGCACTCACTCAGAGCCTCACTCACTCGCGCAGACCCTCACTCACTCACTCAGACCCTCACTCCCTCAATCAGGCCCGCACTCTCTAACTCAGGTCCACACCCCCTCACTCAGGCCCTCACTCACTCACTCAGACCTGCACTCCCTCACTCAGACCCTCACTCACTCACTCAGATCTGCACTCCCTCACTCAGACCCTCACTCAATCACACAAACCCGCACTCACTCAGACCCTCACTCAATCACTCAAACCCGCACTCACTCAGACCCACACTCCCTCACTCAGACCCTCAGTCACTCACTCAGACCCCCACTCACTCACTCATACCCGCACTCCCTCACTCAGACCCCCACTCACTCACTCAGAACCGCACTCACTCACTCAGGCCCTCATTCCCTCACTCAGAACAGCACTCACTCACTCAGACCCCCACTCACTCACTCAGAACCCCACTCTCTCACTCAGAAACTCACTCCCTCACTCAGACCTCCACTCACTCACTCAGACCCTCGCTCCCACTCAGACCCGCACTCACTCACTCAGACCCCCACTCACTCACTCAGACCCACGATCCCACACTCTGACCCTCACTCCCTCACTCAGACCTCCACTCACTCACTCAGACCCTCACTCCCTCATTCAGACCCACACTCCCAAACTCAGACCCGCACTACCTCACTCAGACCCTCACTCCCTCACTCAGACCCGCACTCACTCACTCAGACCCTCACTTCCTCTCTCAGACCCGCAATCCATCACTCAGACCCGCACTCCCTCACTCAGACCCTCACTCACTCACTCAGACCCTCACTCACACACTCAGACTCTCACTCACTCACTCAGACCCTCACTCCCTCAATCAGGCCCGCACTCTCTAACTCAGGTCCGCACCCCCTCACTCAGGTCCTCACTCACTCACTCAGACCTGCACTCCCTCACTCAGACCCTCACTCACTCACACAGATCTGCACTCCCTCACTCAGACCCTCACTCAATCACTCAGACACTCACTCACTCAGACCCACACTCCCTCACTCAGACCCTCACTCACTCACTCAGACCCCCACTCACTCACTCAGACCCGCACTCCCTCACTCAGACTCCCACTCACTCACTCAGAACCGCACTCACTCACTCAGGCCCTTACTCCCTCACTCAGAACAGCACTCACTCACTCAGACCCCCACTCACTCACTCAGACCCCCACTCTCTCACTCAGAAACTCACTCCCTCACTCAGACCCCCACTCACTCACTCAGACCCTCGCTCCCACTCAGACCCGCACTCACTCACTCAGACCCCCACTCACTCACTCAGACCAATGATCCCTCACTCTAACCCTCACTCCCTCACTCAGACCTCCACTCACTCACTCAGACCCTCACTACCTCACTCAGACCCGCACGCCCTCACTCAGACCCGCACTCACTCACTCAGACTCTCACTCACTCACTTAGACCCACACTCACTCACTCAGACCCGCACTCACTCACTCAGACCCGCACTCACTCAGACCCTCACTCCCTCACTCAGACTAAAGCTCCCTCACTCAGACCCACACTCACTTACTCAGATCCGCACTCCCTCACTCAGACCTGCACACCCTCACTCAGGCCCTCACTCACTTACTCAGACCCTCACTCACTCACTCAGACCTTCACTTCCTCACTCAGACCCGCACTCCCTCAATCAGACCTGCACACCCTCACTCAGGCCCTCACTCACTTACTCAGACCCTCACTCACTCACTCAGACCCTCACTCACTCAGACCCTCACACACTCACTCAGGCCCTCACTCACTCACTCAGACCTTCACTCCCTCACTCAGACCCTCAATCACTCACTCAGACCTGCACTCCCTCACTCAGACCCTCAATCACTTACTCAGACCCGCACTCACTCACTCAGACCCTCACTCACTCACTCAGACCCTCACTACCTCACTCAGACACGCACACCCTCACGTAGACCCGCACTCCCTCACTTAAACCTTCACTCACTCTCTCAGACCCTCACTCAATCACTTAGACACACACTCACTCACTCAGACCCGCACTCACTCAGACCCTCACCCACTCACTCAGACCCTCACTCACTCACTCAGACCCACACTCACTCAGACCCTCAATCACTTACTCAGACCCTTACTCACTCAGACACACACTCCCTCACTCAGGTCCTCACTCCCTCACTCAGACCCTCACTCACTCACTCAGACCCGCACTCACTCAGACCCTCACTCATTCACTCAGGCCCACACTCCCTCACTCAGACCCTCACTCCCTTACTCAGACCCACACTCACTCACTCAGACCCGCACTTACTCAGACCCGCACTCAATCAGACCCTCACTCCCTCACTCAGGCCCTCACTCACTCACTAAGGTTCGCACTGCCTCACCCAGACCCTCACTCACTCACTCAGACCCTCACTCACTCACTCACAGCCCCGCACTGCCTCACTCAGACCCACACTCACTCACTCAGACCCACACTCCCTCACTCAGGCCCTCGCTCATTCACTCAGGCCCGCACTCACTCACTCAGACCCTCACACACTCACTCAGGCCCTCCTTCACTCACTCAGACCCTCACTCCCTCAATCAGGCCCGCACTCCCTCACTCAGGCCCGCACTCCCTCACTCAGGCCCTCACTCACTCACTCAGACCTTCACTCCCTCACTCAGACCCTCAATCACTCACTCAGACCTGCACTCCCTCACTCAGACCCTCAATCACTTACTCAGACCCTTACTCACTCAGACACACATTCCCTCACTCAGACCCTCACTCACTCACTCAGACCTGCACTCCCTCACGTAGACCCGCACTCCCTCACTTAAACCTTCACTCACTCTCTCAGACCCTCACTCAATCACTTAGACCCACGCTCACTCACTCAGACCCGCACTCACTCAGACCCTCACTCACTCACTCAGGCCCACACTCCCTCACTCAGACCCTCACTCCCTTACTCAGACCCACTCTCACTCACTCAGACCCGCACTTACTCAGACCCGCACTCAATCAGACCCTCACTCCCTCACTCAGGCCCTCACTCACTCACTAAGGTTCGCACTGCCTCACTCAGACCCTCACTCACTCACTCAGACCCTCACTCACTCACTCACAGCCCCGCACTGCCTCACTCAGACCCTCACTCACTCACTCAGAACCACACCCCCTCACTCAGGCCCTCACTCATTCACTCAGGCCTGCACTCACTCACTCAGACCCTCACTCACTCACTCAGGCCCTCACTCACTCACCCAGACCCACACTCCCTCACTCAGACCCGCACTCCCTCACTCTGACCCGCACTCCCTCACTCAGACACTCACTCCCTCACTCAGACCTGCACTCCCACACTCAGACCCTCACGCACTCACTCAGACCCTCACTCACTCACTCAGACCCCCACTCACTGACTCAGACCTTCACTTCCTCACTCAGACCCGCACTCCCTCACTCAGACCTGCACGCCCTCACTCAGACCCGCACTCCCTCACTCAGACCCCCACTCACTCACACAGACCCCCACTCACTCACTCAGACCTGCACTCCCTCACTCAGACCCAACTCACTCACTCAGACCCACACTCACTCACTCAGACACTCACTCACTCAGAGCCACGATCCCTCACTCAGACCCTCACTCCCTCACTCAGACCCCCACTCCCTCGCTCAGACCCCCACTCACTCACTCAGAACCACACTCACTCACTCAGTCCCACACTCCCTCACTCAGACACCCACTCCCTCACTCAGACACCCACTCACTCACTCAGACCCACACTCACTCACTCAGACCCGCGATCCCTCACTCCGACCCTCACTCCCTCACTCAGAACTCCACTCACTCACTCAGACCCTCACTCCCACTCAGACCCGCACTCACTCACTCAGACCCTCACTACCTCACTCAGACACGCACGCCCTCACTCAGACCCGCACTCACTCACTCAGACTCTCACTCACTCACTTAGACCCACACTCACTCACTCAGACCCGCACTCACTCACTCAGACCCGCACTCACTCAGACCCACACTCCCTCACTCAGACTAAAGCTCCCTCACTCAGACCCACACTCACTCACTCAGACCCGCACTCCCTCACTCAGACCCGCACTCACTCAGACCCGCACTCCCTCAATCAGACCTGCACTCCCTCACTCAGGCCCTAACTCAATCACTCAGACCCTCACTCACTCACTCAGACCCTCACTCACTCAGACCCTCACACACTCACTCAGGCCCTCACTCACTCACTCAGACCCTCACTCCCTCTCTCAGGCCCGCACTCCCTCACTCAGGCCCGCACTCCCTCACTCAGGCCCTCACTCACTCACTCAGACCTTCACTCCCTCACTCAGACCCTCAATCACTCACTCAGACCTGCACTCCCTCACTCAGACCCTCAATCACTAACTCAGACCCGCACTCACTCAGACCCACACTCCCTCACTCAGGCCCTCACTCCCTCACTCAGACCCACACTTACTCACTCAGACCCTCACTCACTCACTCAGACCCTCACTCACTCACTCAGACCTTCACTCCCTCACTCAGACCCTCAATCACTCACTCAGACCTGCACTCCCTCACTCAGACCCTCAATCACTTACTCAGACCCTTACTCACTCAGACACACACTCCCTCACTCAGGTCCTCACTCCCTCACTCAGACCCACACTCACTCACTCAGACCCTCACTCACTCACTCAGACCCTCACTCACTCACTCAGACCTGCACTCCCTCACGTAGACCCGCACTCCCTCACTTAAACCTTCACTCACTCTCTCAGACCCTCACTCAATCACTTAGACCCATGCTCACTCACTCAGACCCGCACTCACTCAGACCCTCACTCACTCACTCAGGCCCACACTCCCTCACTCAGACCCTCACTCCCTTACTCAGACCCACTCTCACTCACTCAGACCCGCACTTACTCAGACCCGCACTCAATCAGACCCTCACTCCCTCACTCAGGCCCTCACTCACTCACTAAGGTTCGCACTGCCTCACTCAGACCCTCACTCACTCACTCAGACCCTCACTCACTCACTCACAGCCCCGCACTGCCTCACTCAGACCCTCACTCACTCACTCAGAACCACACCCCCTCACTCAGCCCCTCACTCATTCACTCAGGCCCGCACTCACTCACTCAGACCCTCACTCACTATCTCAGGCCCTCACTCACTCACCCAGACCCACACTCCCTCACTCAGACCCGCACTCCCTCACTCTGACCCGCACTCCCTCACTCAGACCCTCACTCCCTCACTCAGACCTGCACTCCCACACACAGACCCTCACGCACTCACTCAGACCCTCACTCACTCACTCAGACCCCCACTCACTGACCTAGACCTTCACTTCCTCACTCAGACCCGCACTCCCTCACTCAGACCTGCACGCCCTCACTCAGACCTGCACTCCCTCACTCAGACACCCACTCACTCACACAGACCCCCACTCACTCACTCAGACCTGCACTCCCTCACTCAGACCCAACTCACTCACTCAGACCCGCACTCACTCACTCAGACACTCACTCACTCAGAGCCACGATCCCTCGCTCAGACCCCCACTCACTCACTCAGAACCACACTCACTCACTCAGACCCACACTCCCTCACTCAGACCCTCACTCCCTCACTCAGACACCCACTCACTCACTCAGACCCACACTCACTCACTCAGACCCGCGATCCCTCACTCCGACCCTCACTCCCTCACTCAGATCTCCACTCACTCACTCAGACCCTCACTCCCACTCAGACCCGCACTCACTCACTCAGACCCTCACTACCTTACTCAGACACGCACGCCCTGACTCAGACCCGCACTCACTCACTCAGACTCTCACTCACTCACTTAGACCCACACTCACTCACTCAGACCCGCACTCAATCACTCAGACCCGCACTCACTCAGACCCACACTCCCTCACTCAGACTAAAGCTCCCTCACTCAGACCCACACTCACTCACTCAGACCCGCACTCCCTCACTCAGACCCGCACTCACTCAGACCCGCACTCCCTCAATCAGACCTGCACTCCCTAACTCAGGCCCTCACTCAATCACTCAGACCCTCACTCACTCACTCAGACCCTCACTCACTCAGACCCTCACACACTCACTCAGGCCCTCACTCACTCACTCAGACCCTCACTCCCTCTCTCAGGCCCGCACTCTCTCACTCAGGCCCGCACTCCCTCACTCAGGCCCTCACTCACTCACTCAGACCATCACTCCCTCACTCAGACCCTCAATCACTCACTCAGACCTGCACTCCCTCACTCAGACCCTCAATCACTAACTCAGACCCGCACTCACTCAGACCCTCACTCACTCACTCAGACCCTCACTCACTGACTCAGACCTGCACTCCCTCACATAGACCCACACTCCCTCACTTAGATCTTCACTCACTCTCTCAGACCATCACTCAATCACTTAGACCCACACTCACTCACTCAGACCCGCACTCACTCAGACCCTCACTCACTCACTCAGACCCGCACTCACTCAGACCCTCACTCACTCACTCAGGCCCTCACCCCCTCACTCAGACCCGCACTCACTCACTCAGACCCTCACTCACTCACTCAGACCCACACTCACTCACTCAGACCTGCACTCCCTCACGTAGACCCGCTCTCCCTCACTTAAACATTCACTCACTCTCTCAGACCCTCACTCAATCACTTAGACCCACACTCACTCACTCAGACCCGCACTCACTCAGACCCTCACTCACTAACTCAGACCCGCACTCACTCAGACCCTCACTCACTCACTCAGGCCCACACTCCCTCACTCAGACCCTCACTCCCTTACTCAGACCCACACTCACTCACTCAGACCCGCACTTACTCAGACCCGCACTCACTCAGGCCCTCACTCCCTCACTCAGGCCCTCACTCACTCACTAAGGTTCGCACTGCCTCACTCAGACCCTCACTCACTCACTCAGACCCTCACTCACTCACTCACAGCCCCGCACTGCCTCACTCAGACCCTCACTCACTCACTCAGACCCACACTCCCTCACTCAGGCCCTCACTCATTCACTCAGGCCTGCACTCACTCACTCAGACCCTCACTCACTCACTCAGGCCCTCACTCACTCACCCAGACCCACACTCCCTCACTCAGACCCGCACTCCCTCACTCTGACCCGCACTCCCTCACTCAGACACTCACTCCCTCACTCAGACCTGCACTCCCACACTCAGACCCTCACGCACTCACTCAGACCCTCACTCACTAACTCAGACCCGCACTCACTCAGACCCTCACTCACTCACTCAGGCCCACACTCCCTCACTCAGACCCTCACTCCCTTACTCAGACCCACACTCACTCACTCAGACCCGCACTTACTCAGACCCGCACTCACTCAGGCCCTCACTCCCTCACTCAGGCCCTCACTCACTCACTAAGGTTCGAACTGCCTCACTCAGACCCTCACTCACTCACTCAGACCCTCACTCACTCACTCACAGCCCCGCACTGCCTCACTCAGACCCTCACTCACTCACTCAGACCCACAATCCCTCACTCAGGCCCTCACTCATTCACTCAGGCCTGCACTCACTCACTCAGACCCTCACTCACTCACTCAGGCCCTCACTCACTCACCCAGACCCACACTCCCTCACTCAGACCCGCACTCCCTCACTCTGACCCGCACTCCCTCACTCAGACACTCACTCCCTCACTCAGACCTGCACTCCCACACTCAGACCCTCACGCACTGACTCAAACCCTCACTCACTCACTCAGACCCCCACTCACTGACTCAGACCTTCACTTCCTCACTCAGACCCGCACTCCCTCACTCAGACCTGCACGCCCTCACTCAGACCCGCACTCCCTCACTCAGACCCCCACTCACTCACACAGACCCCCACTCACTCACTCAGACCTGCACTCCCTCACTCAGACCCAACTCACTCACTCAGACCCGCACTCACTCACTCAGACACTCACTCACTCAGAGCCGCGATCCCTCACTCAGACCCTCACTCCCTCACTCAGACCCTCAATCCCTCACTTAGACCCCCACTCACTCACTCAGACCCGCACTCACTCACTCAGACCCCCTCTCACTCAAGCAGACCCGCGATCCCTCACTCCGACACTCACTCCCTCACTCAGACCTCCACTCACTCACTCAGACCCTCACTCCCACTCAGACCCACACTCACTCACTCAGACCCTCACTACCTCACTCAGACCCGCACGCCCTCACTCAGACCCGCAATCACTCACTCAGACTCTCACTCACTCACTTAGACCCACACTCACTCACTCAGACCCGCACTCACTCACTCAGACCCGCACTCACTCAGACCCTCACTCCCTCACTCAGACTAAAGCTCCCTCACTCAGACCCACACTCACTCACTCAGACCCGCACTCCCTCACTCAGACCCGCACTCACTCAGACCCTCACTCCCTCAATCAGACCCGCACTCCCTCACTCAGGCCCTCACTCACTGACTCAGACCCCCACTCACTCACTCAGACCCTCACTCAATCAGACCCTCACACACTCACTCAGGCCATCACTCACTCACTCAGAGACTCACTCCCTCAATCAGGCCCACACTCCCTCACTCAGGCCTGCACTCCCTCACTCAGGCCCTCACTCAAACACTCAGACCTTCACTCCCTCACTCAGACCCTCAATCACTCACTCAGACCTGCACTCCCTCACTCAGACCCTCAATCACTCACTCAGACCCGCACGCACTCACTCAGACCTGCACTCCCTCACGTAGACCCGCACTCCCTCACTTAGACCTTCACTCACTCTCTCAGACCCTCACTCAATCACTTAGACCCACACTCACTCACTCAGACCCGCACTCACTCAGTCCCTCACTCACTCACTCAGACCCACACTCACTCAGACCCTCACTCACTCACTCAGGCCCACACTCCCTCACTCAGACCCTCACTCCCTTACTCAGACCCACACTCACTCACTCAGACCCGCACTTACTCAGACCCGCACTCAATCAGACCCTCACTCCCTCACTCAGGCCCTCACTCACTCACTAAGGTTCGCACTGCCTCACTCAGACCCTCACGCACTCACTCAGACCCTCACTCACTCACTCACAGCCCCGCACTGCCTCACTCAGACCCTCACTCACTCACTCAGACCCAAACTCCCTCACTCAGGCCCTCACTCATTCACTCAGGCCCGCACTCACTCACTCAGACCCTCACTCACTCACTCAGGCCCTCACTCACTCATCCAGACCCACACTCCCTCACTCAGACCCGCACTCCCTCACTCAGAACTGCACTCCCACACTCAGACCCTCACGCACTCACTCAGACCCTCACTCACTCACTCAGACACCCACTCACTGACTCAGACCTTCACTTCCTCACTCAGACCCGCACTCCCTCACTCAGACATGCACGCCCTCACTCAGACCCGCACGCCCTCACTCAGACCCCCACTCACTCACACAGACCCCCACTCACTCACTCAGACCCTCACCCCTCACTCCGACCCAACTCACTCACTCAGACCCGCACTCACTCACTCAGACACTCACTCAGTCAGAGCCGCGATCCCTCACTCAGACCCTCACGCCCACACTCAGACCCCCACTCCCTCGCTCAGACCCCCACTCACTCACTCAGAACCACACTCACTCACTCAGACCCACAATCCCTCACTCAGACCCTCACTCCCTCACTCAGACCCCCACTCACTCACTCAGACCCACACTCCCTCACTCAGACCCCCACTCACTCACTCAGACCTGCACTCACTCATTCAGGCCCTCACTCCCTCACTCAGACCCGCACTCACTCACTCAGACACTCACTCACTCAGACCCACACTCCCTCACTCAGACCCTCACTCACTCACTCAGCCCCCCACTCACTCAATCAGACCCGCACTCCCTCACTCAGACCCCCACTCACTCACTCAGAACCGCACTCACTCACTCAGGCCCTCACTCCCTCACTCAGAACAGCACTCACTCACTCAGACCCCCACTCACTCACTCAGACCCCCACTCTCTCACTCAGAAACTGGCTCCCTCACTCAGACACCAACTCACTCACTCAGACCCTCGCTCCCACTCAGACCCGCACACACTCACTCAGTCCCGCCCTCACTCACTCAGACCCAAACTCACTCACTCTGACCCTCACTCCCACTCAGACCCACACTCACTCAGACCTGCACTCCCTCGCTCATACCCTCACTCACTCACTCGGACCCAAACTCCCTCACTCAGACCCGCACTCCCTCACTCAGACCCCCACTCACTTCTCAGACCCGCACTCACTCATTCAGACCCCCACTCAATCACTCAGACCCTCACTCCCTCATTCAGACCCACACTCCCAAACCCAGACCCGCACTCCCTCACTAAGACTCTCACTCCATCACTCAGACCCTCACTCACTCACTCAGACCCTCACTCCCTCTCTCAGACCTGCGATCCATCACTCAGACCCACACTCCCTCACTCAGACCCTCACGCACTCACTCAGACCCTCACTCACTCGCTCAGACCCTCACTCACTCACTCAGACCCTCACTCACTCACTCAGACCCTCACTCCCTCAATCAGGCCCGCACACTCTAACTCAGTTCCGCAACCCCTCACTCAGGCCCTCACTCACTCACTCAGACCTGCACTCCCTCACTCATACCCTCACTCACTCACTCAGACCCGCACTCACTCACTCAGACACTCACTCACTCAGAGCCGCGATCCCTCACTCAGACCCTCACTCCCTCACTCAGACCCTCAATCCCTCACTCAGACCCCCACTCACTCACTCAGACCCGCACTCACTCACTCAGACCCCCACTCACTCATGCAGACCCGCGATACCTCACTCCGACACTCACTCCCTCACTCAGACCTCCACTCACTCACTCAGACCCTCACTCCCACTCAGACCCACACTCACTCACTCAGACCCTCACTACCTCACTCAGACCCGCACGCCCTCACTCAGACCCGCAATCACTCACTCAGACTCTCACTCACTCACTTAGACCCACACTCACTCACTCAGACCCGCACTCACTCACTCAGACCCGCACTCACTCAGACCCTCACTCCCTCACTCAGACTAAAGCTCCCTCACTCAGACCCACACTCACTCACTCAGACCCGCACTCCCTCACTCAGACCCGCACTCACTCAGACCCTCACTCCCTCAATCAGACCCGCACTCCCTCACTCAGGCCCTCACTCACTGACTCAGACCCCCACTCACTCACTCAGACCCTCACTCAATCAGACCCTCACACACTCACTCAGGCCATCACTCACTCACTCAGAGACTCACTCCCTCAATCAGGCCCACACTCCCTCACTCAGGCCTGCACTCCCTCACTCAGGCCCTCACTCAAACACTCAGACCTTCACTCCCTCACTCAGACCCTCAATCACTCACTCAGACCTGCACTCCATCACTCAGACCCTCAATCACTCACTCAGACCCACACGCACTCACTCAGACCTGCACTCCCTCACGTAGACCCGCACTCCCTCACTTAGACCTTCACTCACTCTCTCAGACCCTCACTCAATCACTTAGACCCACACTCACTCACTCAGACCCGCACTCACTCAGTCCCTCACTCACTCACTCAGACCCACACTCACTCAGACCCTCACTCACTCACTCAGGCCCACACTCCCTCACTCAGACCCTCACTCCCTTACTCAGACCCACACTCACTCACTCAGACCTGCACTTACTCAGACCCGCACTCAATCAGACCCTCACTCCCTCACTCAGGCCCTCACTCACTCACTAAGGTTCGCACTGCCTCACTCAGACCCTCACGCACTCACTCAGACCCTCACTCACTCACTCACAGCCCCGCACTGCCTCACTCAGACCCTCACTCACTCACTCAGACCCACACTCCCTCACTCAGGCCCTCACTCATTCACTCAGGCCCGCACTCACGCACTCAGACCCTCACTCACTCACTCAGGCCCTCACTCACTCATCCAGACCCACACTCCCTCACTCAGACCCGCACTCCCTCACTCAGAACTGCACTCCCACACTCAGACCCTCACGCACTCACTCAGACCCTCACTCACTCACTCAGACACCCACTCACTGACTCAGACCTTCACTTCCTCACTCAGACCCGCACTCCCTCACTCAGACATGCACGCCCTCACTCAGACCCGCACGCCCTCACTCAGACCCCCACTCACTCACACAGACCCCCACTCACTCACTCAGACCCTCACCCCTCACTCCGACCCAACTCACTCACTCAGACCCGCACTCACTCACTCAGACACTCACTCAGTCAGAGCCGCGATCCCTCACTCAGACCCTCACGCCCACACTCAGACCCCCATTCCCTCGCTCAGACCCCCACTCACTCACTCAGAACCACACTCACTCACTCAGACCCACACTCCCTCACTCAGACCCTCACTCCCTCACTCAGACCCCCACTCACTCACTCAGACCCGCACTCCCTCACTCAGACCCCCACTCACTCACTCAGACCTGCACTCACTCAGTCAGGCCCTCACTCCCTCACTCAGACCCGCACTCACTCACTCAGACACTCACTCACTCAGACCCACACTCCCTCACTCAGACCCTCACTCACTCACTCAGCCCCCCACTCACTCAATCAGACCCGCACTCCCTCACTCAGACCCCCACTCACTCACTCAGAACCGCACTCACTCACTCAGGCCCTCACTCCCTCACTCAGAACAGCACTCACTCACTCAGACCCCCACTCACTCACTCAGACCCCCACTCTCTCACTCAGAAACTGGCTCCCTCACTCAGACACCAACTCACTCACTCAGACCCTCGCTCCCACTCAGACCCGCACACACTCACTCAGTCCCGCCCTCACTCACTCAGACCCAAACTCACTCACTCTGACCCTCACTCCCACTCAGACCCACACTCACTCAGACCTGCACTCCCTCGCTCATACCCTCACTCACTCACTCGGACCCAAACTCCCTCACTCAGACCCGCACTCCCTCACTCAGACCCCCACTCACTTCTCAGACCCGCACTCACTCATTCAGACCCCCACTCAATCACTCAGACCCTCACTCCCTCATTCAGACCCACACTCCCAAACCCAGACCCGCACTCCCTCACTAAGACTCTCACTCCATCACTCAGACCCTCACTCACTCACTCAGACCCTCACTCCCTCTCTCAGACCTGCGATCCATCACTCAGACCCACACTCCCTCACTCAGACCCTCACGCACTCAAACAGACCCTCACTCACTCGCTCAGACCCTCACTCACTCACTCAGACCCTCACTCACTCACTCAGACCCTCACTCCCTCAATCAGGCCCGCACACTCTAACTCAGTTCCGCAACCCCTCACTCAGGCCCTCACTCACTCACTCAGACCTGCACTCCCTCACTCATACCCTCACTCACTCACTCAGATCTGCACTCCCTCACTCAGACCCTCACTCAATCACTCAGACCCGCACTCACTCACTCATACCCGCACTCACTCACTCAGAACCGCACTCAATCACTCAGGCCCTCACTCCCTCACTCAGAACAGCACTCACTCACTCAGACCCCCACTCACTCACTCAGACCCCCACTCTCTCACTCAGAAACTCACTCCCTCACTCAGACCCGCACTAAATCACTCAGACCCTCGCTCCCACTCAGACCCGCACTCAATCACTCAGTCCCGCCCTCACTCACTCAGACCCCCACTCACTCACTCAGACCCTCACTCCCACTCAGACCCACACTCACTCAGACCTGCACTCCATTTCTCAGACCCTCACTCACTCACTCAGACCCAAACTCCCTCACTCAGACCTGCACTCCCTCACTCAGACCCCCACTCACTTCTCAGACCCGCACTCACTCATTCAGACCCCCACTCATTCACTCAGAACCGCACTCACTCACTCAGGCCCTTACTCCCTCACTCAGAACAGCACTCACTCACTCAGAACCCCACTCACTCACTCAGACCCCCACTCTCTCACTCAGAAACTCACTCCCTCACTCAGAACCCCACTCACTCACTCAGACCCTCGCTCCCACTCAGACCCGCCCTCACTCACTCAGTCCCGCCCTCACTCACTCAGACCCCCACTCACTCACTCAGACCCTCACTCCCACTCAGACCCACACTCACTCAGACCTGCACTCCCTCGCTCAGACCCTCACTCACTCACTCAGACCCAAACTCCCTCACTCAGAACAGCACTCAAACACTCAGACCCCCACTCACTCACTCAGACCCCCACTCTCTCACTCAGAAACTGGCTCCCTCACTCAGACACCAACTCACTCACTCAGACCCTCGCTCCCACTCAGACCCGCACACACTCACTCAGTCCCGCCCTCACTCACTCAGACCCAAACTCACTCACTCTGACCCTCACTCCCACTCAGACCCACACTCACTCAGACCTGCACTCCCTCGCTCATACCCTCACTCACTCACTCGGACCCAAACTCCCTCACTCAGACCCGCACTCCCTCACTCAGACCCCCACTCACTTCTCACACCCTCACTCACTCATTCAGACCCCCACTCAATCACTCAGACCCTCACTCCCTCATTCAGACCCACACTCCCAAACCCAGACCCGCACTCCCTCACTAAGACTCTCACTCCATCACTCAGACCCTCACTCACTCACTCAGACCCTCACTCCCTCTCTCAGACCTGCGATCCATCACTCAGACCCACACTCCCTCACTCAGACCCTCACGCACTCAAACAGACCCTCACTCACTCGCTCAGACCCTCACTCACTCACTCAGACCCTCACTCACTCACTCAGACCCTCACTCCCTCAATCAGGCCCGCACACTCTAACTCAGTTCCGCAACCCCTCACTCAGGCCCTCACTCACTCACTCAGACCTGCACTCCCTCACTCATACCCTCACTCACTCACTCAGATCTGCACTCCCTCACTCAGACCCTCACTCAATCACTCAGACCCGCACTCACTCACTCAGTCCCGCCCTCACTCACTCAGACCCAAACTCACTCACTCTGACCCTCACTCCCACTCAGACCCACACTCACTCAGACCTGCACTCCCTCGCTCATACCCTCACTCACTCACTCGGACCCAAACTCCCTCACTCAGACCCGCACTCCCTCACTCAGACCCCCACTCACTTCTCAGACCCGCACTCACTCATTCAGACCCCCACTCAATCACTCAGACCCTCACTCCCTCATTCAGACCCACACTCCCAAACCCAGACCCGCACTCCCTCACTAAGACTCTCACTCCATCACTCAGACCCTCACTCACTCACTCAGACCCTCACTCCCTCTCTCAGACCTGCGATCCATCACTCAGACCCACACTCCCTCACTCAGACCCTCACGCACTCAAACAGACCCTCACTCACTCGCTCAGACCCTCACTCACTCACTCAGACCCTCACTCACTCACTCAGACCCTCACTCCCTCAATCAGGCCCGCACACTCTAACTCAGTTCCGCAACCCCTCACTCAGGCCCTCACTCACTCACTCAGACCTGCACTCCCTCACTCATACCCTCACTCACTCACTCAGATCTGCACTCCCTCACTCAGACCCTCACTCAATCACTCAGACCCGCACTCACTCACTCATACCCGCACTCCCTCACTCAGAACCGCACTCAATCACTCAGGCCCTCACTCCCTCACTCAGAACAGCACTCACTCACTCAGACCCCCACTCACTCACTCAGACCCCCACTCTCTCACTCAGAAACTCACTCCCTCACTCAGACCCGCACTAAATCACTCAGACCCTCGCTCCCACTCAGACCCGCACTCAATCACTCAGTCCCGCCCTCACTCACTCAGACCCCCACTCACTCACTCAGACCCTCACTCCCACTCAGACCCACACTCACTCAGACCTGCACTCCATTTCTCAGACCCTCACTCACTCACTCAGACCCAAACTCCCTCACTCAGACCTGCACTCCCTCACTCAGACCCCCACTCACTTCTCAGACCCGCACTCACTCATTCAGACCCCCACTCATTCACTCAGAACCGCACTCACTCACTCAGGCCCTCACTCCCTCACTCAGAACAGCACTCACTCACTCAGAACCCCACTCACTCACTCAGACCCCCACTCTCTCACTCAGAAACTCACTCCCTCACTCAGAACCCCACTCACTCACTCAGACCCTCGCTCCCACTCAGACCCGCCCTCACTCACTCAGTCCCGCCCTCACTCACTCAGACCCCCACTCACTCACTCAGACCCTCACTCCCACTCAGACCCACACTCACTCAGACCTGCACTCCCTCGCTCAGACCCTCACTCACTCACTCAGACCCAAACTCCCTCACTCAGAACAGCACTCACTCACTCAGACCCCCACTCACTCACTCAGACCCCCACTCTCTCACTCAGAAACTGGCTCCCTCACTCAGACACCAACTCACTCACTCAGACCCTCGCTCCCACTCAGACCCGCACACACTCACTCAGTCCCGCCCTCACTCACTCAGACCCAAACTCACTCACTCTGACCCTCACTCCCACTCAGACCCACACTCACTCAGACCTGCACTCCCTCGCTCATACCCTCACTCACTCACTCGGACCCAAACTCCCTCACTCAGACCCGCACTCCCTCACTCAGACCCCCACTCACTTCTCAGACCCGCACTCACTCATTCAGACCCCCACTCAATCACTCAGACCCTCACTCCCTCATTCAGACCCACACTCCCAAACCCAGACCCGCACTCCCTCACTAAGACTCTCACTCCATCACTCAGACCCTCACTCACTCACTCAGACCCTCACTCCCTCTCTCAGACCTGCGATCCATCACTCAGACCCACACTCCCTCACTCAGACCCTCACGCACTCAAACAGACCCTCACTCACTCGCTCAGACCCTCACTCACTCACTCAGACCCTCACTCACTCACTCAGACCCTCACTCCCTCAATCAGGCCCGCACACTCTAACTCAGTTCCGCAACCCCTCACTCAGGCCCTCACTCACTCACTCAGACCTGCACTCCCTCACTCATACCCTCACTCACTCACTCAGATCTGCACTCCCTCACTCAGACCCTCACTCAATCACTCAGACCCGCACTCACTCACTCAGTCCCGCCCTCACTCACTCAGACCCAAACTCACTCACTCTGACCCTCACTCCCACTCAGACCCACACTCACTCAGACCTGCACTCCCTCGCTCATACCCTCACTCACTCACTCGGACCCAAACTCCCTCACTCAGACCCGCACTCCCTCACTCAGACCCCCACTCACTTCTCAGACCCGCACTCACTCATTCAGACCCCCACTCAATCACTCAGACCCTCACTCCCTCATTCAGACCCACACTCCCAAACCCAGACCCGCACTCCCTCACTAAGACTCTCACTCCATCACTCAGACCCTCACTCACTCACTCAGACCCTCACTCCCTCTCTCAGACCTGCGATCCATCACTCAGACCCACACTCCCTCACTCAGACCCTCACGCACTCAAACAGACCCTCACTCACTCGCTCAGACCCTCACTCACTCACTCAGACCCTCACTCACTCACTCAGACCCTCACTCCCTCAATCAGGCCCGCACACTCTAACTCAGTTCCGCAACCCCTCACTCAGGCCCTCACTCACTCACTCAGACCTGCACTCCCTCACTCATACCCTCACTCACTCACTCAGATCTGCACTCCCTCACTCAGACCCTCACTCAATCACTCAGACCCGCACTCACTCACTCATACCCGCACTCCCTCACTCAGAACCGCACTCAATCACTCAGGCCCTCACTCCCTCACTCAGAACAGCACTCACTCACTCAGACCCCCACTCACTCACTCAGACCCCCACTCTCTCACTCAGAAACTCACTCCCTCACTCAGACCCGCACTAAATCACTCAGACCCTCGCTCCCACTCAGACCCGCACTCAATCACTCAGTCCCGCCCTCACTCACTCAGACCCCCACTCACTCACTCAGACCCTCACTCCCACTCAGACCCACACTCACTCAGACCTGCACTCCATTTCTCAGACCCTCACTCACTCACTCAGACCCAAACTCCCTCACTCAGACCTGCACTCCCTCACTCAGACCCCCACTCACTTCTCAGACCCGCACTCACTCATTCAGACCCCCACTCATTCACTCAGAACCGCACTCACTCACTCAGGCCCTCACTCCCTCACTCAGAACAGCACTCACTCACTCAGAACCCCACTCACTCACTCAGACCCCCACTCTCTCACTCAGAAACTCACTCCCTCACTCAGAACCCCACTCACTCACTCAGACCCTCGCTCCCACTCACACCCGCCCTCACTCACTCAGTCCCGCCCTCACTCACTCAGACCCCCACTCACTCACTCAGACCCTCACTCCCACTCAGACCCACACTCACTCAGACCTGCACTCCCTCGCTCAGACCCTCACTCCCTCACTCAGACCCAAACTCCCTCACTCAGACCCGCACTCCCTCACTCAGACCCCCACTCACTTCTCAGACCCGCACTCACTCATTCAGACCCCCACTCACTCACTCAGAACCGCACTCACTCACTCAGGCCCTCACTCCCTCACTCAGAACAGCACTCACTCACTCAGACCCCCACTCACTCACTCAGACCCCCACTCTCTCAGTCAGAAACTCACTCCCTCACTCAGACCCCCACTCACTCACTCAGACCCTCGCTCCCACTCAGACCCGCCCTCACTCACTCAGTCCCGCCCTCACTCACTCAGACCCCCACTCACTCACTCAGACCCTCACACCCACTCAGACCCACACTCACTCAGACCTGCACTCCCTCGCTCAGACCCTCACTCACTCACTCAGACCCAAACTCCCTCACTCAGACCCCCACTCACTTCTCAGACCCGCACTCACTCATTCAGACCCCCACTCAATCAATCAGACCCTCACTCCCTCATTCAGACCCACACTCCCAAACCCAGACCCGCAGTCCCTCAATCAGACCCGCACTCTCTAACTCAGGTCTGCACCCCCTCACTCAGGCCCTCACTCACTCACTCAGACCTGCACTCCCTCACTCAGACCCTCACTCACTCACTCAGATCTGCACTCCCTCACTCAGACCCTCACTCAATCACTCAGACCCGCACTCACTCAGACCCATACTCCCTCACTCAGACCCTCACTCACTCACTCAGACCCCCACTCACTCACTCATACCCGCACTCCCCCACTCAGACCCCCACTCACTCACTCAGACCCGCACTCTCTCAGACCCTCACTCACTCACTCAGGCCCACACTCCCTCACTCAGACCCTCACTCCCTTACTCAGACCCACACTCACTCACTCAGACCCGCACTTACTCAGACCCGCACTCAATCAGACCCTCACTCCCTCACTCAGGCCCTCACTCACTCACTAAGGTTCGCACTGCCTCACTCAGACCCTCACTCACTCACTCAGACCCTCACTCACTCACTCACAGCCCCGCACTGCCTCACTCAGACCCTCACTCACTCACTCAGCCCCACACTCCCTCACTCAGGCCCTCACTCATTCACTCAGGCCCGCACTCACTCACTCAGACCCTCACTCACTCACTCAGGCCCTCACTCACTCACCCAGACCCACACTCCCTCAATCAGACCCGCACTCCCTCACTCTGACCCGCACTCCCTCACTCAGACCCTCACTCCCTCACTCAGAACTGCACTCCCACACTCAGACACTCACACACTCACTCAGACCCTCACTCACTCACTCAGACCCCCACTCACTCACTCAGACCTTCACTTCCTCACTCAGACCCGCACTCCCTCACTCAGACCTGCACGCCCTCACTCAGACCCGCACGCCCTCACTCAGACCCCCACTCACTCACACAGACCCCCACTCACTCACTCAGACCCTCACCCCTCACTCAGACCCAACTCACTCACTCAGACCCGCACTCACTCACTCAGACACTCACTCACTCAGAGCCACGATCCCTCACTCAGACCCTCACTCCCACACTCAGACCCCCACTCCCTCGCTCAGAACCCCACTCACTCACTCAGAACCACACTCACTCAATCAGACCCACACTCCCTCACTCAGACCCTCAGTCCCTCACTCAGAACCCCACTCACTCACTCAGACCCGCACTCCCTCACTCAGACCTGCACTCACTCATTCAGGCCCTCACTCCCTCACTCAGACCCGCACTCACTCACTCAGACACTCACTCACTCAGACCCACACTCCCTCACTCAGACCCTCACTCCCTCACTCAGCCCCCCACTCACTCACTCAGACCCGCACTCCCTCACTCAGACCCCCACTCACTCACTCAGAACCGCACTCACTCACTCAGGCCCTCACTCCCTCACTCAGAACAGCACTCACTCACTCAGACCCCCACTCACTCACTCAGACCCCCACTCTCTCACTCAGAAACTCACTCCCTCACTCAGACCCCCACTCACTCACTCAGACCCTCACTCCCACTCAGACCCGCACTCACTCACTCAGTCCCGCCCTCACTCACTCAGACCCCCACTCACTCACTCAGACCCTCACTCCCACTCAGACCCACACTCACTCAGACCTGCACTCCCTCGCTCAGACCCTCACTCCCTCACTCAGACCCAAACTCCCTCACTCAGACCCGCACTCCCTCACTCAGACCCCCACTCACTTCTCAGACCCGCACTCACTCATTCAGACCCCCACTCACTCACTCAGAACCGCACTCACTCACTCAGGCCCTCACTCCCTCACTCAGAACAGCACTCACTCACTCAGACCCCCACTCACTCACTCAGACCCCCACTCTCTCAGTCAGAAACTCACTCCCTCACTCAGACCCCCACTCACTCACTCAGACCCTCGCTCCCACTCAGACCCGCCCTCACTCACTCAGTCCCGCCCTCACTCACTCAGACCCCCACTCACTCACTCAGACCCTCACACCCACTCAGACCCACACTCACTCAGACCTGCACTCCCTCGCTCAGACCCTCACTCAGACCCAAACTCCCTCACTCAGACCCCCACTCACTTCTCAGACCCGCACTCACTCATTCAGACCCCCACTCAATCAATCAGACCCTCACTCCCTCATTCAGACCCACACTCCCAAACCCAGACCCGCAGTCCCTCAATCAGACCCGCACTCTCTAACTCAGGTCTGCACCCCCTCACTCAGGCCCTCACTCACTCACTCAGACCTGCACTCCCTCACTCAGACCCTCACTCACTCACTCAGATCTGCACTCCCTCACTCAGACCCTCACTCAATCACTCAGACCCGCACTCACTCAGACCCATACTCCCTCACTCAGACCCTCACTCACTCACTCAGACCCCCACTCACTCACTCATACCCGCACTCCCCCACTCAGACCCCCACTCACTCACTCAGACCCGCACTCTCTCAGACCCTCACTCACTCACTCAGGCCCACACTCCCTCACTCAGACCCTCACTCCCTTACTCAGACCCACACTCACTCACTCAGACCCGCACTTACTCAGACCCGCACTCAATCAGACCCTCACTCCCTCACTCAGGCCCTCACTCTCTCACTAAGGTTCGCACTGCCTCACTCAGACCCTCACTCACTCACTCAGACCCTCACTCACTCACTCACAGCCCCGCACTGCCTCACTCAGACCCTCACTCACTCACTCAGCCCCACACTCCCTCACTCAGGCCCTCACTCATTCACTCAGGCCCGCACTCACTCACTCAGACCCTCACTCACTCACTCAGGCCCTCACTCACTCACCCAGACCCACACTCCCTCAATCAGACCCGCACTCCCTCACTCTGACCCGCACTCCCTCACTCAGACCCTCACTCCCTCACTCAGAACTGCACTCCCACACTCAGACCCTCACACACTCACTCAGACCCTCACTCACTCACTCAGACCCCCACTCACTCACTCAGACCTTCACTTCCTCACTCAGACCCGCACTCCCTCACTCAGACCTGCACGCCCTCACTCAGACCCGCACGCCCTCACTCAGACCCCCACTCACTCACACAGACCCCCACTCACTCACTCAGACCCTCACCCCTCACTCAGACCCAACTCACTCACTCAGACCCGCACTCACTCACTCAGACACTCACTCACTCAGAGCCACGATCCCTCACTCAGACCCTCACTCCCACACTCAGACCCCCACTCCCTCGCTCAGACCCCCACTCACTCACTCAGAACCACACTCACTCAATCAGACCCACACTCCCTCACTCAGACCCTCAGTCCCTCACTCAGAACCCCACTCACTCACTCAGACCCGCACTCCCTCACTCAGACCTGCACTCACTCATTCAGGCCCTCACTCCCTCACTCAGACCCGCACTCACTCACTCAGACACTCACTCACTCAGACCCACACTCCCTCACTCAGACCCTCACTCCCTCACTCAGCCCCCCACTCACTCACTCAGACCCGCACTCCCTCACTCAGACCCACACTCACTCACTCAGAACCGCACTCACTCACTCAGGCCCTCACTCCCTCACTCAGAACAGCACTCACTCACTCAGACCCCCACTCACTCACTCAGACCCCCACTCTCTCACTCAGAAACTCACTCCCTCACTCAGACCCCCACTCACTCACTCAGACCCTCACTCCCACTCAGACCCGCACTCACTCACTCAGTCCCGCCCTCACTCACTCAGACCCAAACTCACTCACTCTGACCCTCACTCCCACTCAGACCCACACTCACTCAGACCTGCACTCCCTCGCTCAGACCCTCACTCACTCACTCAGACCCAAACTCCCTCACTCAGACCCGCACTCCCTCACTCAGACCCCCACTCACTTCTCAGACCCGCACTCACTCATTCAGACCCCCACTCAATCACTCAGACCCTCACTCCCTCATTCAGACCCACACTCCCAAACCCAGACCCGCACTCCCTCACTCAGACCCTCACTCCCTCACTCAGACCCTCACTCACTCACTCAGACCCTCACTCCCTCACTCAGACCTGCGATCCATCACTCAGACCCACACTCCCTCACTCAGACCCTCACGCAATCACTCAGACCCTCACTCACTCGCTCAGACCCTCACTCACTCACTCAGACCCTCACTCACTCACTCAGACCATCACTCCCTCAATCAGGCCCGCACACTCTAACTCAGGTCCGCACCCCCTCACTCAGGCCCTCACTCACTCACTCAGACCTGCACTCCCTCACTCAGACCCTCACTCACTCACTCAGATCTGCACTCCCTCACTCAGACCCTCACTCAATCACTCAGACCCACACTCACTCACTCAGACCCCCACTCACTCACTCATACCCGCACTCCCTCAATCAGACCCCCACTCACTCACTCAGAACCGCACTCAGTCACTCAGGCACTCACTCCCTCACTCAGAACAGCTCTCACTCACTCAGACCCCCACTCACTCACTCAGACCCCCACTCTCTCACTCAGAAACTCACTCCCTCACTCAGACCCCCACTCACTCACTCAGACCCTCGCTCCCACTCAGACCCGCACTCACTCACTCAGACCCTCGCTCCCACTCAGACCCCCACTCACTCACTCAGACCCGCGATCCCTCACTCTGACCCTCACTCCCTCACTCAGACCTCCACTCCCTCACTCAGACCCTCACTCACTCACTCAGACCCCCACTCACTCACTCATACCCACACTCCCTCACTCAGACCCCCACTCACTCACTCAGAACCGCACTCACTCACTCAGGCCCTCACTCCCTCACTCAGAACAGCACTCACTCACTCAGACCCCCATTCACTCACTCAGACCCCCACTCTCTCACTCAGACCCTCACTCCCACTCAGACCCACTCTCACTCAGACCTGCACTCCATCGCTCAGACCCTCACTCACTCACTCAGACCCAAACTCCCTCACTCAGACCCGCAATCCCTCACTCAGACCCCCACTCACTTCTCTGACCCGCACTCACTCATTCAGACCCCCACTCACTCACTCAGAACCGCACTCACTCACTCAGACCCTCACTCCCTCACTCAGAACAGCACTCACTCACTCAGAACCCCACTCACTCACTCAGACCCCCACTCTCTCACTCAGAAACTCACTCCCTCACTCAGACCCCCACTCACTCACTCAGACCCTCGCTCCCACTCAGACCCGCCCTCACTCACTCAGTCCCGCCCTCACTCACTCAGACCTGCACTCCCTGCTCAGACCCTCACTCACTCACTCAGACCCAAACTCCCTCACTCAGACCCCCACTCACTTCTCAGACCCGCACTCACTCATTCAGACCCCCACTCAATCACTCAGACCCTCACTCCCTCATTCAGACCCACACTCCCAAACCCAAACCCGCATTCCCTCAATCAGGCCCGCACTCTCTAACTCAGGTCTGCACCCCCTCACTCAGGCCCTCACTCACTCACTCAGACCTGCACTCCCTCACTCAGACCCTCACTCACTCACTCAGATCTGCACTCCCTCACTCAGACCCTCACTCAATCACTCAAGCCCGCACTCACTCAGACCCACACTCCCTCACTCAGACCCTCACTCACTCACTCAGACCCCCACTCACTCACTCATACCCGCACTCCCTCACTCAGACCCCCACTCACTCACTCAGAACCGCACTCACTCACTCAGGCCCTCATTCCCTCACTCAGAACAGCACTCACTCACTCAGACCCCCACTCACTCACTCAGACCCCCACTCTCTCACTCAGAAACTCACTCCCTCACTCAGACCCCCACTCACTCACTCAGACCCTCGCTCCCACTCAGACCCGCACTCACTCACTCAGACCCCCACTCACTCACTCAGACCCGCGATCCCTCACTCTGACCCTCACTCACTCACTCAGTCCCACCCTCACTCACTCAGACCCCCACTCACTCACTCAGACCCTCACTCCCACTCAGACCCAACTCACTCAGACCTGCACTCCATCGCTCAGACCCTCACTCACTCACTCAGACCCAAACTCCCTCACTCAGACCACCACTCACTCACTCAGACCTGCACTCACTCATTCAGGCCATCACTCCCTCACTCAGACCCGCACTCACTCACTCAGACACTCACTCACTCAGACCCACACTCCCTCACTCAGACCCTCACTCCCTCACTCAGCCCCCCACTCCCTCACTCAGACCCTCACTCACTCACTCAGACTCCCACTCACTCACTCATACCCGCACTCCCTCACTCAGATCCCCACTCATTCACTCAGAACCGCACTCACTCGCTCAGATCCTCACTCCCTCACTCAGAACAGCACTCACTCACTCAGACCCCCACTCACTCACTCAGACCCCCACTCTCTCACTCAGAAAATCACTCCCTCACTCAGACCCACACTCACTCAGACCTGCACTCCATCGCTCAGACCCTCACTCACTCACTCAGACCCCCACTCACTCACTCAGACCCGCGATCCCTCACTCTGACCCTCACTCCCTCACTCAGACCTCCACTCCCTCACTCAGACCCTCACTCACTCACTCAGACCCCCACTCACTCACTCATACCCGCACTCCCTCACTCAGAACAACACTCACTCACTCAGACCCGCCCTCACTCACTCATTCCCGCCCTCACTCACTCAGACCTGCACTCCCTCGCTCAGACCCTCACTCACTCACTCGGACCCAAACTCCCTCACTCAGACCCGCACTCCCTCACTCAGACCCCCACTCACTTCTCAGACCCGCACTCACTCATTCAGACCCCCACTCAATCACTCAGACCCTCACTCCCTCATTCAGACCCACACTCCCAAACCCAGACACGCATTCCCTCAATCAGGCCCGCACTCTCTAACTCAGGTCTGCACCCCCTCACTCAGGCCCTCACTCACTCACTCAGACCTGCACTCCCTCACTCAGACCCTCACTCACTCACTCAGATCTGCACTCCCTCACTCAGAGCCTCACTCAATCACTCGAACCCGCACTCACTCAGACCCACACTCCCTCACTCAGACCCTCACTCACTCACTCAGACCCCCACTCACTCACTCATACCCGCACTCCCTCACTCAGACCCCCACTCACTCACTCAGAACCGCACTCACTCACTCAGGCCCTCATTCCCTCACTCAGAACAGCACTCACTCACTCAGACCCCCACTCACTCAGACCCCCACTCTCTCACTCAGAAACTCACTCCCTCACTCAGACCCCCACTCACTCACTCAGACCCTCGCTCCCACTCAGACCCGCACTCACTCACTCAGACCCCCACTCACTCACTCAGACCCGCGATCCCTCACTCTGACCCTCACTCCCTCACTCAGACCTCCACTCCCTCACTCAGACCCTCACTCACTCACTCAGACTCCCACTCACTCACTCATACCCGCACTCCCTCACTCAGACCCCCACTCACTCACTCAGAACCGCACTCACTCACTCAGATCCTCACTCTCTCACTCAGAAAATCACTCCCTCACTCAGACCCCCACTAAATCACTCAGACCCTCGCTCCCACTCAGACCCGCACTCACTCACTCAGTCCCACCCTCACTCACTCAGACCCCCACTCACTCACTCAGAACCGCACTCACTCACTCAGATCCTCACTCCCTCACTCAGAACAGCACTCACTCACTCAGACCCCCACTCACTCACTCAGAACCCCACTCTCTCACTCAGAAAATCACTCCCTCACTCAGACCCCCACTAAATCACTCAGACCCTCGCTCCCACTCAGACCCGCACTCACTCACTCAGTCCCACCCTCACTCACTCAGACCCCCACTCACTCACTCAGACCCTCACTCCCACTCAGACCCAACTCACTCAGACCTGCACTCCATCGCTCAGACCCTCACTCACTCACTCAGACCCAAACTCCCTCACTCAGACCACCACTCACTCACTCAGACCTGCACTCACTCATTCAGGCCATCACTCCCTCACTCAGACCCGCACTCACTCACTCAGACACTCACTCACTCAGACCCACACTCCCTCACTCAGACCCTCACTCCCTCACTCAGCCCCCCACTCACTCACTCAGACCCGCACTCCCTCACTCAGACCCCCACTCACTCACTCAGAACTGCACTCACTCACTCAGGCCCTCACTCCCTCACTCAGAACAGCACTCACTCACTCAGACCCCCACTCACTCACTCAGACCCCCACTCTCTCACTCAGAAACTCACTCCCTCACTCAGACCCCCACTCACTCACTCAGACCCTCGCTCCCACTCAGACCCGCACTCACTCACTCAGTCCCGCCCTCACTCACTCAGACCCAAACTCACTCACTCTGACCCTCACTCCCACTCAGACCCACACTCACTCAGACCTGCACTCCCTCGCTCAGACCCTCACTCACTCACTCAGACCCAACCTCCCTCACTCAGACCCGCACTCCCTCACTCAGACCCCCACTCACTGCTCAGACCCGCACTCACTCATTCAGACCCCCACTCAATCACTCAGACCCTCACTCCCTCATTCAGACACACACTCCCAAACCCAGACCCGCACTCCCTCACTCAGACCCTCACTCCCTCACTCAGACCCTCACTCACTCACTCAGACCCTCACTCCCTCTCTCAGACCTGCGATCCATCACTCAGACCCACACTCCCTCACTCAGACCCTCACGCAATCACTCAGACCCTCACTCAGTCGCTCAGACCCTCACTCACTCACTCAGACCCTCACTCACTCACTCAGACCCTCACTCCCTCAATCAGGCCCGCACACTCTATCTCAGGTCCGCACCCCCTCACTCAGGCCCTCACTCACTCACTCAGACCTGCACTCCCTCACTCAGACCCTCACTCACTCACTCAGATCTGCACTCCCTCACTCAGACCCTCACTCAATCACTCAGACCCGCACTCACTCAGACCCACACTCCCTCACTCAGACCCTCACTCACTCACTCAGACCCCCACTCACACACTCATACCCAAACTCCCTCACTCAGACCCTCACTCACTCATTCAGATCTGCACTCCCTCACTCAGACCCTCACTCAATCACTCAGACCCACACTCACTCAGACCTGCACTCCCTCGCTCAGACCCTCACTCACTCACTCAGACCCAAACTCCCTCACTCAGACCCTCACTCACTCACTCAGATCTGCACTCCCTCACTCAGACCCTCACTCAATCACTCAGACCCGCACTCACTCAGACCCACACTCCCTCACTCAGACCCTCACTCACTCACTCAGACCCCCACTCACTCACTCATACCCGCACTCCCTCACTCAGACCCCCACTCACTCACTCAGAACCGCACTCACTCACTCAGGCCCTCACTCCCTCACTCAGAACAGCACTCACTCACTCAGACCCCCACTCACTCACTCAGACCCCCACTCTCTCACTCAGAAACTCACTCCCTCACTCAGACCCCCACTCACTCACTCAGACCCTCGCTCCCACTCAGACCCGCACTCACTCACTCAGACCCCCACTCACTCACTCAGACCCGCGATCCCTCACTCTGACCCTCACTCCCTCACTCAGACCTCCACTCCCTCACTCAGACCCTCACTCACTCACTCAGACTCCCACTCACTCACTCATACCCGCACTCCCTCACTCAGACCCCCACTCACTCACTCAGAACCGCACTCACTCACTCAGGCCCTCACTCCCTCACTCAGAACAGCACTCACTCACTCAGACCCCCACTCACTCACTCAGACCCCCACTCTCTCACTCAGACCCTCACTCCCACTCAGACCCACACTCACTTGACCTGCACTCCAACGCTCAGACCCTCACTCACTCACTCAGACCCAAACTCCCTCACTCAGACCCGCACTCCCTCACTCAGACCCCCACTCACTTCTCTGACCCGCACTCACTCATTCAGACCCCCACTCACTCACTCAGAACCGCACTCACTCACTCAGAACCTCACTCCCTCACTCAGAACAGCACTCACTCACTCAGACCCCCACTCACTCACTCAGACCCCCACTCTCTTACTCAGAAATTCACTCCCTCACTCAGACCCCCACTCACTCACTCAGACCCTCGCTCCCACTCAGACCCGCCCTCACTCACTCAGTCCCGCCCTCACTCACTCAGACCCACACTCACTCACTCAGACACTCACTCACTCAGACCCACACTCCCTCACTCAGTCCCTCACTCCCTCACTCAGCCCCCCACTCACTCACTCAGACCCGCACTCCCTCACTCAGACCCCCACTCACTCACTCAGAACCGCACTCACTCACTCAGGCCCTCACTCCCTCACTCAGAACAGCACTCACTCACTCAGACCCCCACTCACCCACTCAGACCCCCACTCTCTCACTCAGAAACTCACTCCCTCACTCAGACCCCCTCTCACTCACTCAGACCCTCGCTCCCACTCAGACCCGCACTCACTCACTCAGACCCCCACTCACTCACTCATACACGCACTCCCTCACTCAGACCCCCACTCACTCACTCAGGTCCACACCCCCTCACTCAGGCCCTCACTCACTCACTCAGGCCTGCACTCCCTCACTCAGACCCTCACTCACTCACTCACTCATATCTGCACTCCCTCACTCAGACCCTCACTCAATCACTCAGACCCGCACTCACTCAGACCCACACTCCCTCACTCAGGCCCTCACTCACTCAGTCAGACCCTCACTCACTCACTCAGACCCAAACTCCCTCACTCAGACCCGCACTCCCTCACTCAGACCCCCACTCACTTCTCAGACCCGCACTCACTCATTCAGACCCCCACTCAATCACTCAGACCCTCACTCCCTCATTCAGACCCACACTCCCAAACCCAGACCCGCACTCCCTCAATCAGGCCCGCACTCTCTAACTCAGGTCTGCACCCCCTCACTCAGGCCCTCACTCACTCACTCAGACCTGCACTCCCTCACTCAGACCCTCACTCACTCACTCAGATCTGCACTCCCTCACTCAGACCCTCACTCAATCACTCAGACCCGCACTCACTCAGACCCACACTCCCTCACTCAGACCCTCACTCACTCACTCAGACCCCCACTCACTCACTCATACCCGCACTCCCTCACTCAGACCCCCACTCACTCACTCAGAACCGCACTCACTCACTCAGGCCCTCACTCCCTCACTCAGAACAGCACTCACTCACTCAGACCCCCACTCACTCACTCAGACCCCCACTCTCTCACTCAGAAACTCACTCCCTCACTCAGACCCCCACTCACTCACTCAGACCCTCGCTCCCACTCAGACCCGCACTCACTCACTCAGACCCCCACTCACTCACTCAGACCCGCGATCCCTCACTCTGACCCTCACTCCCTCACTCAGACCTCCACTCCCTCACTCAGACCCTCACTCACTCACTCAGACTCCCACTCACTCACTCATACCCGCACTCCCTCACTCAGACCCCCACTCACTCACTCAGAACCGCACTCACTCACTCAGGCCCTCACTCCCTCACTCAGAACAGCACTCACTCACTCAGACCCCCACTCACTCACTCAGACCCCCACTCTCTCACTCAGACCCTCACTCCCACTCAGACCCACACTCACTTGACCTGCACTCCATCGCTCAGACCCTCACTCACTCACTCAGACCCAAACTCCCTCACTCAGACCCGCACTCCCTCACTCAGACCCCCACTCACTTCTCTGACCCGCACTCACTCATTCAGACCCCCACTCACTCACTCAGAACCGCACTCACTCACTCAGAACCTCACTCCCTCACTCAGAACAGCACTCACTCACTCAGACCCCCACTCACTCACTCAGACCCCCACTCTCTTACTCAGAAATTCACTCCCTCACTCAGACCCCCACTCACTCACTCAGACCCTCGCTCCCACTCAGACCCGCCCTCACTCACTCAGTCCCGCCCTCACTCACTCAGACCCACACTCACTCACTCAGACACTCACTCACTCAGACCCACACTCCCTCACTCAGTCCCTCACTCCCTCACTCAGCCCCCCACTCACTCACTCAGACCCGCACTCCCTCACTCAGACCCCCACTCACTCACTCAGAACCGCACTCACTCACTCAGGCCCTCACTCCCTCACTCAGAACAGCACTCACTCACTCAGACCCCCACTCACCCACTCAGACCCCCACTCTCTCACTCAGAAACTCACTCCCTCACTCAGACCCCCTCTCACTCACTCAGACCCTCGCTCCCACTCAGACCCGCACTCACTCACTCAGACCCCCACTCACTCACTCATACACGCACTCCCTCACTCAGACCCCCACTCACTCACTCAGGTCCACACCCCCTCACTCAGGCCCTCACTCACTCACTCAGGCCTGCACTCCCTCACTCAGACCCTCACTCACTCACTCACTCATATCTGCACTCCCTCACTCAGACCCTCACTCAATCACTCAGACCCGCACTCACTCAGACCCACACTCCCTCACTCAGGCCCTCACTCACTCAGTCAGACCCTCACTCACTCACTCAGACCCAAACTCCCTCACTCAGACCCGCACTCCCTCACTCAGACCCCCACTCACTTCTCAGACCCGCACTCACTCATTCAGACCCCCACTCAATCACTCAGACCCTCACTCCCTCATTCAGACCCACACTCCCAAACCCAGACCCGCACTCCCTCAATCAGGCCCGCACTCTCTAACTCAGGTCTGCACCCCCTCACTCAGGCCCTCACTCACTCACTCAGACCTGCACTCCCTCACTCAGACCCTCACTCACTCACTCAGATCTGCACTCCCTCACTCAGACCCTCACTCAATCACTCAGACCCGCACTCACTCAGACCCACACTCCCTCACTCAGACCCTCACTCACTCACTCAGACCCCCACTCACTCACTCATACCCGCACTCCCTCACTTAGACCCCCACTCACTCACTCAGAACCGCACTCACTCACTCAGGCCCTCATTCCCTCACTCAGAACAGCACTTACTCACTCAGACCCCCACTCACTCACTCAGACCCCCACTCTCTCACTCAGAAACTCACTCCCTCACTCAGACCCCCACTCACTCACTCAGACCCTCGCTCCCACTCAGACCCGCACTCACTCACTCAGACCCCCACTCACTCACTCAGACCCGTGATCCCTCACTCTGACCCTCACTCCCTCACTCAGACCTCCACTCTCTCACTCAGACCCTCACTCACTCACTCAGACCCCCACTCACTCACTCATACCCGCACTCCCTCACTCAGACCCCCACTCACTCACTCAGAACCGCACTCACTCACTCAGATCCTCACTCCCTCACTCAGAACAGCACTCACTCACTCAGACCCCCACTCACTCACTCAGACCCCCACTCTCTCACTCAGAAACTCACTCCCTCACTCAGACCCCCACTAAATCACTCAGACCCTCGCTCTCACTCAGACCCGCACTCACTCACTCAGTCCCACCCTCACTCACTCAGACCCCCACTCACTCACTCGGACCCTCACTCCCACTCAGACCCACACTCACTCAGACCTGCACTCCATCGCTCAGACCCTCACTCACTCACTCAGACCCAAACTCCCTCACTCAGACCCCCACTCACTCACTCAGACCTGCACTCACTCATTCAGGCCCTCACTCCCTCACTCAGACCCGCACTCACTCACTCAGACACTCACTCACTCAGACCCACACTCCCTCACTCAGGCCCTCACTCCCTCACTCAGAACAGCACTCACTCACTCAGACCCCCACTCACTCACTCAGACCCCCACTCTCTCACTCAGAAACTCACTCCCTCACTCAGACCCCCACTCACTCACTCAGACCCTCGCTCCCACTCAGACCCGCACTCACTCACTCAGTCCCGCCCTCACTCACTCAGACCCAAACTCACTCACTCTGACCCTCACTCCCACTCAGACCCACACTCACTCAGACCTGCACTCCCTCGCTCATTCCCTCACTCACTCACTCAGTCCCAAACTCCCTCACTCAGACCCGCACTCCCTCACTCAGACCCCCACTCACTTCTCAGACTCGCACTCAGTCATTCAGACCCCCACTCAATCACTCAGACCCTCACTCCCTCATTCAGACCCACACTCCCAAACCCAGACGCGCACTCCCTCACTCAGACCCTCACTCCCTCACTCAGACCCTCACTCACTCACTCAGACCCTCACTCCCTCTCTCAGACCTGCGATCCATCACTCAGACCCACACTCCCTCACTCAGACCCTCACGCAATCACTCAGACCCTCACTCAGTCGCTCAGACCCTCACTCACTCACTCAGACCCTCACTCACTCACTCAGACCCGCACTCCCTCAATCAGGCCCGCACACTCTAACTCAGGTCCGCACCCCCTCACTCAGGCCCTCACTCACTCACTCAGACCTGCACTCCCTCACTCGGACACTCACTCACTCACTCAGATCTGCACTCCCTCACTCAGACCCTCACTCAATCACTCAGACCCGCACTCACTCAGACCCACACTCCCTCACTCAGACCCTCACTCACTCACTCAGACCCCCACTCACTCACTCATACCCGCACTCCCTCACTCAGACGCCCACTCACTCACTCAGAACCGCACTCACTCACTCAGGCCCTCACTCCCTCACTCAGAACAGCACTCACTCACTCAGACCCCACTCACTCACTCAGACCCCCACTCTCTCACTCAGAAGCTCACTCCCTCACTCAGACCCCCACTCACTCACTCAGACCCTCGCTCCCACTCAGACCCGCACTCACTTACTCAGACCCCCACTCACTCACTCAGACCCGCGATCCCTCACTCTGACCCTCACTCCCTCACTCAGACCTCCACTCCCTCACTCAGACCCTCACTCACTCACTCAGACCCCCACTCACTCACTCATACCCGCACTCCCTCACTCAGACCCCCACTCACTCACTCAGACCCGCCCTCACTCACTCAGTCCCGCCCTCACTCACTCAGAGCTGCACTCCCTCGCTCAGACCCGCACTCACTCACTCAGACCCAAACTCCCTCACTCAGACCCGCACTCCCTCACTCAGACCCCCACTCACTTCTCAGACCCGCACTCACTCATTCAGACCCCCACTCAATCACTCAGACCCTCACTCCCTCTTTCAGACCCACACTCCCAAAACCAGACCCGCACTCCCTCAATCAGGCCCGCACTCTCTAACTCAGGTCTGCACCCCCTCACTCAGGCCCTCACTCACTCACTCAGACCTGCACTCCCTCACTCAGACCCTCACTCACTCACTCAGATCTGCACTCCCTCACTCAGACCCTCACTCAATCACTCAAACCCGCACTCACTCAGACCCACACTCCCTCACTCAGACCCTCACTCACTCACTCAGACCCCCACTCACTCACTCATACCCGCACTCCCTCACTCAGACCCCTACTCACTCACTCAGAACCGCACTCACTCACTCAGGCCCTCATTCCCTCACTCAGAACAGCACTCACTCACTCAGACCCCCACTCACTCACTCAGACCCCCACTCTCTCACTCAGAAACTCACTCCCTCACTCAGACCCCCACTCACTCACTCAGACCCTCGCTCCCACTCAGACCCGCCCTCACTCACTCAGTCCCGCCCTCACTCACTCAGACCCACACTCACTCACTCAGACACTCACTCACTCAGACCCACACTCCCTCACTCAGTCCCTCACTCCCTCACTCAGCCCCCCACTCACTCACTCAGACCCGCACTCCCTCACTCAGACCCCCACTCACTCACTCAGAACCGCACTCACTCACTCAGGCCCTCACTCCCTCACTCAGAACAGCACTCACTCACTCAGACCCCCACTCACTCACTCAGACCCCCACTCTCTCACTCAGAAACTCACTCACTCACTCAGACCCCCGCTCACTCACTCAGACCCTCGCTCCCACTCAGACCCGCACTCACTCACTCGGACCCCCACTCACTCACTCATACACGCACTCCCTCACTCAGACCCCCACTCACTCACTCAGGTCCACACCCCCTCACTCAGGCCCTCACTCACTCACTCAGGCCTGCACTCCCTCACTCAGACCCTCACTCACTCACTCACTCATATCTGCACTCCCTCACTCAGACCCTCACTCAATCACTCAGACCCCCACTCATTCAGACCCACACTCCCTCACTCAGGCCCTCACTCACTCAGTCAGACCCTCACTCACTCACTCAGACCCAAACTCCCTCACTCAGACCCGCACTCCCTCACTCAGACCCCCACTCACTTCTCAGACCCGCACTCACTCATTCAGACCCCCACTCAATCACTCAGACCCTCACTCCCTCATTCAGACCCACACTCCCAAACCCAGACCCGCACTCCCTCAATCAGGCCCGCACTCTCTAACTCAGGTCTGCACCCCCTCACTCAGGCCCTCACTCACTCACTCAGACCTGCACTCCCTCACTCAGACCCTCACTCACTCACTCAGATCTGCACTCCCTCACTCAGACCCTCACTCAATCACTCAGACCCGCACTCACTCAGACCCACACTCCCTCACTCAGACCCTCACTCACTCACTCAGACCCCCACTCACTCACTCATACCCGCAATCCCTCACTTAGACCCCCACTCACTCACTCAGAACCGCACTCACTCACTCAGGCCCTCATTCCCTCACTCAGAACAGCACTCACTCACTCAGACCCCCACTCTCTCAATCAGAAACTCACTCCCTCACTCAGACCCCCTCTCACTCACTCAGACCCTCGCTCCCACTCAGACCCGCACTCACTCACTCAGACCCCCACTCACTCACTCAGACCCGTGATCCCTCACTCTGACCCTCACTCCCTCACTCAGACCTCCACTCTCTCACTCAGACCCTCACTCACTCACTCAGACCCCCACTCACTCACTCATACCCGCACTCCCTCACTCAGACCCCCACTCACTCACTCAGAACCGCACTCACTCACTCAGATCCTCACTCCCTCACTCAGAACAGCACTCACTCACTCAGACCCCCACTCACTCACTCAGACCCCCACTCTCTCACTCAGAAACTCACTCCCTCACTCAGACCCCCAATAAATCACTCAGACCCTCGCTCTCACTCAGACCCGCACTCACTCACTCAGTCCCACCCTCACTCACTCAGACCCCCACTCACTCACTCGGACCCTCACTCCCACTCAGACCCACACTCACTCAGACCTGCACTCCATCGCTCAGACCCTCACACACTCACTCAGACCCAAACTCCCTCACTCAGACCCCCACTCACTCACTCAGACCTGCACTAACTCATTCAGGCCCTCACTCCCTCACTCAGACCCGCACTCACTCACTCAGACACTCACTCACTCAGACCCACACTCCCTCACTCAGACCCTCACTCCCTCACTCAGCCCCACACTCACTCACTCAGACCCACACTCCCTCACTCAGACCCCCACTCACTCACTCAGAACCGCACTCACTCACTCAGGCCCTCACTCCCTCACTCAGAACAGCACTCACTCACTCAGACCCCCACTCACTCACTCAGACCCCCACTCTCTCACTCAGAAACTCACTCCCTCACTCAGACCCCCACTCACTCACTCAGACCCTCGCTCCCACTCAGACCCGCACTCACTCACTCAGTCCCGCCCTCACTCACTCAGACCCAAACTCACTCACTCTGACCCTCACTCCCACTCAGACCCACACTCACTCAGACCTGCACTCCCTCGCTCATTCCCTCACTCACTCACTCAGTCCCAAACTCCCTCACTCAGACCCGCACTCCCTCACTCAGACCCCCACTCACTTCTCAGACTCGCACTCAGTCATTCAGACCCCCACTCAATCACTCAGACCCTCACTCCCTCATTCAGACCCACACTCCCAAACCCAGACACGCACTCCCTCACTCAGACCCTCACTCCCTCACTCAGACCCTCACTCACTCACTCAGACCCTCACTCCCTCTCTCAGACCTGCGATCCATCACTCAGACCCACACTCCCTCACTCAGACCCTCACGCAATCACTCAGACCCTCACTCAGTCGCTCAGACCCTCACTCACTCACTCAGACCCTCACTCACTCACTCAGACTCTCACTCCCTCAATCAGGCCCGCACACTCTAACTCAGGTCCGCACCCCCTCACTCAGGCCCTCACTCACTCACTCAGACCTGCACTCCCTCACTCGGACCCTCACTCACTCACTCAGATCTGCACTCCCTCACTCAGACCCTCACTCAATCGCTCAGACCCGCACTCACTCAGACCTACACTCCCTCACTCAGACCCTCACTCACTCACTCAGACCCCCACTCACTCACTCATACCCGCACTCCCTCACTCAGACCCCCACTCACTCACTCAGAACCGCACTCACTCACTCAGGCCCTCACTCCCTCACTCAGAACAGCACTCACTCACTCAGACCCCACTCACTCACTCAGACGCCCACTCTCTCACTCAGAAGCTCACTCCCTCACTCAGACCCCCACTCACTCACTCAGACCCTCGCTCCCACTCAGACCCGCACTCACTTACTCAGACCCCCACTCACTCACTCAGACCCGCGATCCCTCACTCTGACCCTCACTCCCTCACTCAGACCTCCACTCCCTCACTCAGACCCTCACTCACTCTCTCAGACCCCCACTCACTCACTCATACCCGCACTCCCTCACTCAGACCCCAACTCACTCACTCAGACCCGCCCTCACTCACTCAGTCCCGCCCTCACTCACTCAGAGCTGCACTCCCTCGCTCAGACCCTCACTCACTCACTCAGACCCAAACTCCCTCAGTCAGACCCGCACTCCCTCACTCAGACCCCCACTCACTTCTCAGACCCGCACTCACTCATTCAGACCCCCACTCAATCACTCAGACCCTCACTCCCTCATTCAGACCCACACTCCCAAACCCAGACCCGCACTCCCTCAATCAGGCCCGCACTCTCTAACTCAGGTCTGCACCCCCTCACTCAGGCCCTCACTCACTCACTCAGACCTGCACTCCCTCACTCAGACCCTCACTCACTCACTCAGATCTGCACTCCCTCACTCAGACCCTCACTCAATCACTCAAACCCGCACTCACTCAGACCCACACTCCCTCACTCAGACCCTCACTCACTCACTCAGACCCCCACTCACTCACTCATACCCGCACTCCCTCACTCAGACCCCTACTCACTCACTCAGAACCGCACTCACTCACTCAGGCCCTCATTCCCTCACTCAGAACAGCACTCACTCACTCAGACCCCCACTCACTCAGACCCCCACTCTCTCACTCAGAAACTCACTCCCTCACTCAGACCCCCACTCACTCACTCAGACCCTCGCTCCCACTCAGACCCGCACTCACTCACTCAGACCCCCACTCACTCACTCAGACACGCGATCCCTCACTCTGACCCTCACTCCCTCACTCAGACCTCCACTCCCTCACTCAGACCCTCACTCACTCACTCAGACTCCCACTCACTCACTCATACCCGCACTCCCTCACTCAGACCCCCACTCACTCACTCAGAACCGCACTCACTCACTCAGATCCTCACTCCCTCACTCAGAACAGCACTCACTCACTCAGACCCCCACTCACTCACTCATACCCGCACTCCCTCACTCGGACCCTCACTCACTCACTCAGATCTGCACTCCCTCACTCAGACCCTCACTCAATCACTCAGACCCTCGCTCCCACTCAGACCCGCCCTCACTCACTCAGTCCCGCCCTCACTCACTCAGACCCACACTCACTCACTCAGACACTCACTCACTCAGACCCACACTCCCTCACTCAGTCCCTCACTCCCTCACTCAGCCCCCCACTCACTCACTCAGACCCGCACTCCCTCACTCAGACCCCCACTCACTCACTCAGAACCGCACTCACTCACTCAGGCCCTCACTCCCTCACTCAGAACAGCACTCACTCACTCAGACCCCCACTCACTCACTCAGACCCCCACTCTCTCACTCAGAAACTCACTCACTCACTCAGACCCCCGCTCACTCACTCAGACCCTCGCTCCCACTCAGACCCGCACTCACTCACTCGGACCCCCACTCACTCACTCATACACGCACTCCCTCACTCAGACCCCCACTCACTCACTCAGGTCCACACCCCCTCACTCAGGCCCTCACTCACTCACTCAGGCCTGCACTCCCTCACTCAGACCCTCACTCACTCACTCACTCATATCTGCACTCCCTCACTCAGACCCTCACTCAATCACTCAGACCCCCACTCATTCAGACCCACACTCCCTCACTCAGGCCCTCACTCACTCAGTCAGACCCTCACTCACTCACTCAGACCCAAACTCCCTCACTCAGACCCGCACTCCCTCACTCAGACCCCCACTCACTTCTCAGACCCGCACTCACTCATTCAGACCCCCACTCAATCACTCAGACCCTCACTCCCTCATTCAGACCCACACTCCCAAACCCAGACCCGCACTCCCTCAATCAGGCCCGCACTCTCTAACTCAGGTCTGCACCCCCTCACTCAGGCCCTCACTCACTCACTCAGACCTGCACTCCCTCACTCAGACCCTCACTCACTCACTCAGATCTGCACTCCCTCACTCAGACCCTCACTCAATCACTCAGACCCGCACTCACTCAGACCCACACTCCCTCACTCAGACCCTCACTCACTCACTCAGACCCCCACTCACTCACTCATACCCGCAATCCCTCACTTAGACCCCCACTCACTCACTCAGAACCGCACTCACTCACTCAGGCCCTCATTCCCTCACTCAGAACAGCACTCACTCACTCAGACCCCCACTCTCTCACTCAGAAACTCACTCCCTCACTCAGACCCCCACTCACTCACTCAGACCCTCGCTCCCACTCAGACCCGCACTCACTCACTCAGACCCCCACTCACTCACTCAGACCCGTGATCCCTCACTCTGACCCTCACTCCCTCACTCAGACCTCCACTCTCTCACTCAGACCCTCACTCACTCACTCAGACCCCCACTCACTCACTCATACCCGCACTCCCTCACTCAGACCCCCACTCACTCACTCAGAACCGCACTCACTCACTCAGATCCTCACTCCCTCACTCAGAACAGCACTCACTCACTCAGACCCCCACTCACTCACTCAGACCCCCACTCTCTCACTCAGAAACTCACTCCCTCACTCAGACCCCCAATAAATCACTCAGACCCTCGCTCTCACTCAGACCCGCACTCACTCACTCAGTCCCACCCTCACTCACTCAGACCCCCACTCACTCACTCGGACCCTCACTCCCACTCAGACCCACACTCACTCAGACCTGCACTCCATCGCTCAGACCCTCACACACTCACTCAGACCCAAACTCCCTCACTCAGACCCCCACTCACTCACTCAGACCTGCACTAACTCATTCAGGCCCTCACTCCCTCACTCAGACCCGCACTCACTCACTCAGACACTCACTCACTCAGACCCACACTCCCTCACTCAGACCCTCACTCCCTCACTCAGCCCCACACTCACTCACTCAGACCCACACTCCCTCACTCAGACCCCCACTCACTCACTCAGAACCGCACTCACTCACTCAGGCCCTCACTCCCTCACTCAGAACAGCACTCACTCACTCAGACCCCCACTCACTCACTCAGACCCCCACTCTCTCACTCAGAAACTCACTCCCTCACTCAGACCCCCACTCACTCACTCAGACCCTCGCTCCCACTCAGACCCGCACTCACTCACTCAGTCCCGCCCTCACTCACTCAGACCCAAACTCACTCACTCTGACCCTCACTCCCACTCAGACCCACACTCACTCAGACCTGCACTCCCTCGCTCATTCCCTCACTCACTCACTCAGTCCCAAACTCCCTCACTCAGACCCGCACTCCCTCACTCAGACCCCCACTCACTTCTCAGACTCGCACTCAGTCATTCAGACCCCCACTCAATCACTCAGACCCTCACTCCCTCATTCAGACCCACACTCCCAAACCCAGACACGCACTCCCTCACTCAGACCCTCACTCCCTCACTCAGACCCTCACTCACTCACTCAGACCCTCACTCCCTCTCTCAGACCTGCGATCCATCACTCAGACCCACACTCCCTCACTCAGACCCTCACGCAATCACTCAGACCCTCACTCAGTCGCTCAGACCCTCACTCACTCACTCAGACCCTCACTCACTCACTCAGACTCTCACTCCCTCAATCAGGCCCGCACACTCTAACTCAGGTCCGCACCCCCTCACTCAGGCCCTCACTCACTCACTCAGACCTGCACTCCCTCACTCGGACCCTCACTCACTCACTCAGATCTGCACTCCCTCACTCAGACCCTCACTCAATCGCTCAGACCCGCACTCACTCAGACCCACACTCCCTCACTCAGACCCTCACTCACTCACTCAGACCCCCACTCACTCACTCATACCCGCACTCCCTCACTCAGACCCCCACTCACTCACTCAGAACCGCACTCACTCACTCAGGCCCTCACTCCCTCACTCAGAACAGCACTCACTCACTCAGACCCCACTCACTCACTCAGACGCCCACTCTCTCACTCAGAAGCTCACTCCCTCACTCAGACCCCCACTCACTCACTCAGACCCTCGCTCCCACTCAGACCCGCACTCACTTACTCAGACCCCCACTCACTCACTCAGACCCGCGATCCCTCACTCTGACCCTCACTCCCTCACTCAGACCTCCACTCCCTCACTCAGACCCTCACTCACTCTCTCAGACCCCCACTCACTCACTCATACCCGCACTCCCTCACTCAGACCCCAACTCACTCACTCAGACCCGCCCTCACTCACTCAGTCCCGCCCTCACTCACTCAGAGCTGCACTCCCTCGCTCAGACCCTCACTCACTCACTCAGACCCAAACTCCCTCAGTCAGACCCGCACTCCCTCACTCAGACCCCCACTCACTTCTCAGACCCGCACTCACTCATTCAGACCCCCACTCAATCACTCAGACCCTCACTCCCTCATTCAGACCCACACTCCCAAACCCAGACCCGCACTCCCTCAATCAGGCCCGCACTCTCTAACTCAGGTCTGCACCCCCTCACTCAGGCCCTCACTCACTCACTCAGACCTGCACTCCCTCACTCAGACCCTCACTCACTCACTCAGATCTGCACTCCCTCACTCAGACCCTCACTCAATCACTCAAACCCGCACTCACTCAGACCCACACTCCCTCACTCAGACCCTCACTCACTCACTCAGACCCCCACTCACTCACTCATACCCGCACTCCCTCACTCAGACCCCTACTCACTCACTCAGAACCGCACTCACTCACTCAGGCCCTCATTCCCTCACTCAGAACAGCACTCACTCACTCAGACCCCCACTCACTCAGACCCCCACTCTCTCACTCAGAAACTCACTCCCTCACTCAGACCCCCACTCACTCACTCAGACCCTCGCTCCCACTCAGACCCGCACTCACTCACTCAGACCCCCACTCACTCACTCAGACACGCGATCCCTCACTCTGACCCTCACTCCCTCACTCAGACCTCCACTCCCTCACTCAGACCCTCACTCACTCACTCAGACTCCCACTCACTCACTCATACCCGCACTCCCTCACTCAGACCCCCACTCACTCACTCAGAACCGCACTCACTCACTCAGATCCTCACTCCCTCACTCAGAACAGCACTCACTCACTCAGACCCCCACTCACTCACTCATACCCGCACTCCCTCACTCGGACCCTCACTCACTCACTCAGATCTGCACTCCCTCACTCAGACCCTCACTCAATCACTCAGACCCTCGCTCCCACTCAGACCCGCCCTCACTCACTCAGTCCCGCCCTCACTCACTCAGACCCACACTCACTCACTCAGACACTCACTCACTCAGACCCACACTCCCTCACTCAGTCCCTCACTCCCTCACTCAGCCCCCCACTCACTCACTCAGACCCGCACTCCCTCACTCAGACCCCCACTCACTCACTCAGAACCGCACTCACTCACTCAGGCCCTCACTCCCTCACTCAGAACAGCACTCACTCACTCAGACCCCCACTCACTCACTCAGACCCCCACTCTCTCACTCAGAAACTCACTCACTCACTCAGACCCCCGCTCACTCACTCAGACCCTCGCTCCCACTCAGACCCGCACTCACTCACTCGGACCCCCACTCACTCACTCATACACGCACTCCCTCACTCAGACCCCCACTCACTCACTCAGGTCCACACCCCCTCACTCAGGCCCTCACTCACTCACTCAGGCCTGCACTCCCTCACTCAGACCCTCACTCACTCACTCACTCATATCTGCACTCCCTCACTCAGACCCTCACTCAATCACTCAGACCCCCACTCATTCAGACCCACACTCCCTCACTCAGGCCCTCACTCACTCAGTCAGACCCTCACTCACTCACTCAGACCCAAACTCCCTCACTCAGACCCGCACTCCCTCACTCAGACCCCCACTCACTTCTCAGACCCGCACTCACTCATTCAGACCCCCACTCAATCACTCAGACCCTCACTCCCTCATTCAGACCCACACTCCCAAACCCAGACCCGCACTCCCTCAATCAGGCCCGCACTCTCTAACTCAGGTCTGCACCCCCTCACTCAGGCCCTCACTCACTCACTCAGACCTGCACTCCCTCACTCAGACCCTCACTCACTCACTCAGATCTGCACTCCCTCACTCAGACCCTCACTCAATCACTCAGACCCGCACTCACTCAGACCCACACTCCCTCACTCAGACCCTCACTCACTCACTCAGACCCCCACTCACTCACTCATACCCGCAATCCCTCACTTAGACCCCCACTCACTCACTCAGAACCGCACTCACTCACTCAGGCCCTCATTCCCTCACTCAGAACAGCACTCACTCACTCAGACCCCCACTCTCTCACTCAGAAACTCACTCCCTCACTCAGACCCCCACTCACTCACTCAGACCCTCGCTCCCACTCAGACCCGCACTCACTCACTCAGACCCCCACTCACTCACTCAGACCCGTGATCCCTCACTCTGACCCTCACTCCCTCACTCAGACCTCCACTCTCTCACTCAGACCCTCACTCACTCACTCAGACCCCCACTCACTCACTCATACCCGCACTCCCTCACTCAGACCCCCACTCACTCACTCAGAACCGCACTCACTCACTCAGATCCTCACTCCCTCACTCAGAACAGCACTCACTCACTCAGACCCCCACTCACTCACTCAGACCCCCACTCTCTCACTCAGAAACTCACTCCCTCACTCAGACCCCCAATAAATCACTCAGACCCTCGCTCTCACTCAGACCCGCACTCACTCACTCAGTCCCACCCTCACTCACTCAGACCCCCACTCACTCACTCGGACCCTCACTCCCACTCAGACCCACACTCACTCAGACCTGCACTCCATCGCTCAGACCCTCACACACTCACTCAGACCCAAACTCCCTCACTCAGACCCCCACTCACTCACTCAGACCTGCACTAACTCATTCAGGCCCTCACTCCCTCACTCAGACCCGCACTCACTCACTCAGACACTCACTCACTCAGACCCACACTCCCTCACTCAGACCCTCACTCCCTCACTCAGCCCCACACTCACTCACTCAGACCCACACTCCCTCACTCAGACCCCCACTCACTCACTCAGAACCGCACTCACTCACTCAGGCCCTCACTCCCTCACTCAGAACAGCACTCACTCACTCAGACCCCCACTCACTCACTCAGACCCCCACTCTCTCACTCAGAAACTCACTCCCTCACTCAGACCCCCACTCACTCACTCAGACCCTCGCTCCCACTCAGACCCGCACTCACTCACTCAGTCCCGCCCTCACTCACTCAGACCCAAACTCACTCACTCTGACCCTCACTCCCACTCAGACCCACACTCACTCAGACCTGCACTCCCTCGCTCATTCCCTCACTCACTCACTCAGTCCCAAACTCCCTCACTCAGACCCGCACTCCCTCACTCAGACCCCCACTCACTTCTCAGACTCGCACTCAGTCATTCAGACCCCCACTCAATCACTCAGACCCTCACTCCCTCATTCAGACCAACACTCACAAACCCAGACACGCACTCCCTCACTCAGACCCTCACTCCCTCACTCAGACCCTCACTCACTCACTCAGACCCTCACTCCCTCTCTCAGACCTGCGATCCATCACTCAGACCCACACTCCCTCACTCAGACCCTCACGCAATCACTCAGACCCTCACTCAGTCGCTCAGACCCTCACTCACTCACTCAGACCCTCACTCACTCACTCAGACTCTCACTCCCTCAATCAGGCCCGCACACTCTAACTCAGGTCCGCACCCCCTCACTCAGGCCCTCACTCACTCACTCAGACCTGCACTCCCTCACTCGGACCCTCACTCACTCACTCAGATCTGCACTCCCTCACTCAGACCCTCACTCAATCGCTCAGACCCGCACTCACTCAGACCCACACTCCCTCACTCAGACCCTCACTCACTCACTCAGACCCCCACTCACTCACTCATACCCGCACTCCCTCACTCAGACCCCCACTCACTCAATCAGAACCGCACTCACTCACTCAGGCCCTCACTCCCTCACTCAGAACAGCACTCACTCACTCAGACCCCACTCACTCACTCAGACGCCCACTCTCTCACTCAGAAGCTCACTCCCTCACTCAGACCCCCACTCACTCACTCAGACCCTCGCTCCCACTCAGACCCGCACTCACTTACTCAGACCCCCACTCACTCACTCAGACCCGCGATCCCTCACTCTGACCCTCACTCCCTCACTCAGACCTCCACTCCCTCACTCAGACCCTCACTCACTCTCTCAGACCCCCACTCACTCACTCATACCCGCACTCCCTCACTCAGACCCCAACTCACTCACTCAGACCCGCCCTCACTCACTCAGTCCCGCCCTCACTCACTCAGAGCTGCACTCCCTCGCTCAGACCCTCACTCACTCACTCAGACCCAAACTCCCTCAGTCAGACCCGCACTCCCTCACTCAGACCCCCACTCACTTCTCAGACCCGCACTCACTCATTCAGACCCCCACTCAATCACTCAGACCCTCACTCCCTCATTCAGACCCACACTCCCAAACCCAGACCCGCACTCCCTCACTCAGGCCCGCACTCTCTAACTCAGGTCTGCACCCCCTCACTCAGGCCCTCACTCACTCACTCAGACCTGCACTCCCTCACTCAGACCCTCACTCACTCACTCAGATCTGCACTCCCTCACTCAGACCCTCACTCAATCACTCAAACCCGCACTCACTCAGACCCACACTCCCTCACTCAGACCCTCACTCACTCACTCAGACCCCCACTCACTCACTCATACCCGCACTCCCTCACTCAGACCCCTACTCACTCACTCAGAACCGCACTCACTCACTCAGGCCCTCATTCCCTCACTCAGAACAGCACTCACTCACTCAGACCCCCACTCACTCAGACCCCCACTCTCTCACTCAGAAACTCACTCCCTCACTCAGACCCCCACTCACTCACTCAGACCCTCGCTCCCACTCAGACCCGCACTCACTCACTCAGACCCCCACTCACTCACTCAGACACGCGATCCCTCACTCTGACCCTCACTCCCTCACTCAGACCTCCACTCCCTCACTCAGACCCTCACTCACTCACTCAGACTCCCACTCACTCACTCATACCCGCACTCCCTCACTCAGACCCCCACTCACTCACTCAGAACCGCACTCACTCACTCAGATCCTCACTCCCTCACTCAGAACAGCACTCACTCACTCAGACCCCCACTCACTCACTCAGAACCCCACTCTCTCACTCAGAAAATCACTCCCTCTCTCAGACCCCCACTAAATCACTCAGACCCTCGCTCCCACTCAGACCCGCACTCACTCACTCAGTCCCACGCTCACTCACTCAGACCCCCACTCACTCAGTCAGACCCTCACTCCCACTCAGACCCAACTCACTCAGACCTGCACTCCATCGCCCAGACCCTCACTCACTCACTCAGACCCAAACTCCCTCACTCAGACCACCACTCACTCACTCAGACCTGCACTCACTCATTCAGGCCCTCACTCCCTGACTCAGACCCGCACTCACTCACTCAGACACTCACTCACTCAGACCCACATTCCCTCACTCAGACCCTCACTCCCTCACTCAGCCCCCCACTCACTCACTCAGACCCGCACTCCCTCACTCAGACCCCCACTCACTCACTCAGAACTGCACTCACTCACTCAGGCCCTCACTCCCTCACTCAGAACAGCACTCACTCACTCAGATCCTCACTCACTCACTCAGACCCTCACTCCCTCAATCAGGCCCGCACACTCTAACTCAGGTCCGCACACCCTCACTCAGGCCCTCACTCACTCACTCAGACCTGCACTCCCTCACTCGGACCCTCACTCACTCACTCAGATCTGCACTCCCTCACTCAGACCCTCACTCAATCACTCAGACCCGCACTCACTCAGACCCACACTCCCTCACTCAGACCCTCACTCACTCACTCAGACCCCCACTCACTCACTCATACCCGCACTCCCTCACTCAGACCCCCACTCACTCACTCAGAACCGCACTCACTCACTCAGGCCCTCACTCCCTCACTCAGAACAGCACTCACTCACTCAGACCCCCACTCACTCAGACCCCCACTCTCTCACTCAGAAACTCACTCCCTCACTCAGACCCCCACTCACTCACTCAGACCCTTGCTCCCACTCAGACCCGCACTCACTCACTCAGACCCCCACTCACTCACTCAGACCCGCGATCCCTCACTCTGACCCTCACTCCCTCACTCAGACCTCCACGCCCTCACTCAGACCCTCACTCACTCACTCAGACTCCCACTCACTCACTCATACCCGCACTCCCTCACTCAGACCCCCACTCACTCACTCATACCCGCACTCCCTCACTCAGACCCCCACTCACTCACTCAGACCCGCCCTCACTCACTCAGTCCCGCCCTCACTCACTCAGACCTGCAGTCCCTCGCTCAGACCCTCACTCACTCACTCGGACCCAAACTCACTCACTCAGACCCGCACTCCCTCACTCAGACCCCCACTCACTTCTCAGACCCGCACTCACTCATTCAGACACCCACTCAATCACTCAGACCCTCACTCCCTCATTCAGACCCACACTCCCAAACCCAGACCCGCATTCCCTCAATCAGGCCCGCACTCTCTAACTCAGGTCTGCACCCCCTCACTCAGGCCCTCACTCACTCACTCAGACCTGCACTCCCTCACTCAGACCCTCACTCACTCACTCAGATCTGCACTCCCTCACTCAGACCCTCACTCAATCACTCGAACCCGCACTCACTCAGACCCACACTCCCTCACTCAGATCCTCACTCACTCACTCAGACCCCCACTCACTCACTCATACCCGCACTCCCTCACTCAGACCCCCACTCACTCACTCAGAACCGCACTCACTCACTCAGGCCCTCATTCCCTCACTCAGAACAGCACTCACTCACTCAGACCCCCACTCACTCAGACCCCCACTCTCTCACTCAGAAACTCACTCCCTCACTCAGACCCCCACTCACTCACTCAGACCCTCGCTCCCACTCAGACCCGCACTCACTCACTCAGACCCCCACTCACTCACTCAGACCCACGATCCCTCACTCTGACCCTCACTCCCTCACTCAGACCTCCACTCCCTCACTCAGACCCTCACTCACTCACTCAGACTCCCACTCACTCACTCATACCCGCACTCCCTCACTCAGACCCCCACTCACTCACTCAGAACCGCACTCACTCACTCAGATCCTCACTCCCTCACTCAGAACAGCACTCACTCACTCAGACCCCCACTCACTCACTCAGACCCTCGCTCCCACTCAGACCCGCACTCACTCACTCAGTCCCGCCCTCACTCACTCAGACCCAAACTCACTCACTCTGACCCTCACTCCCACTCAGACCCACACTCACTCAGACCTGCACTCCCTCGCTCAGACCCTCACTCACTCACTCAGACCCAAACTCCCTCACTCAGACCCGCACTCCCTCACTCAGACCCCCACTCACTGCTCAGACCCGCACTCACTCATTCAGACCCCCACTCAATCACTCAGACCCTCACTCCCTCATTCAGACCCACACTCCCAAACCCAGACCCACACTCCCTCACTCAGACCCTCACTCCCTCACTCAGACCCTCACTCACTCACTCAGACCCTCACTCCCTCTCTCAGACCTGCGATCCATCACTCAGACCCACACTCCCTCACTCAGACCCTCACGCAATCACTCAGACCCTCACTCAGTCGCTCAGACACTCACTCACTCACTCAGACCCTCACTCACTCACTCAGACCCTCACTCCCTCAATCAGGCCCGCACACTCTAACTCAGGTCCGCACCCCCTCACTCAGGCCCTCACTCACTCACTCAGACCTGCACTCCCTCACTCAGACCCTCACTCACTCACTCAGATCTGCACTCCCTCACTCAGACCCTCACTCAATCACTCAGACCCACACTCACTCAGACCCACACTCCCTCACTCAGACCCTCACTCACTCACTCAGACCCCCACTCACACACTCATAACCAAACTCCCTCACTCAGACCCTCACTCACTCATTCAGATCTGCACTCCCTCACTCAGACCCTCACTCAATCACTCAGACCCACACTCACTCAGACCTGCACTCCCTCGCTCAGACCCTCACTCACACACTCAGACCCAAACTCCCTCACTCAGACCCTCAGTCACTCACTCAGATCTGCACTCCCTCACTCAGACCCTCACTCAATCACTCAGACCCGCACTCACTCAGACCCACACTCCCTCACTCAGACCCTCACTCACTCACTCAGACCCCCACTCACTCACTCATACCCGCACTCCCTCACTCAGACCCCCACTCACTCACTCAGAACCGCACTCACTCACTCAGGCCCTCACTCCCTCACTCAGAACAGCACTCACTCACTCAGACCCCCACTCACTCAGACCCCCACTCTCTCACTCAGAAACTCACTCCCTCACTCAGACCCCCACTCACTCACTCAGACCCTTGCTCCCACTCAGACCCGCACTCACTCACTCAGACCCCCACTCACTCACTCAGACCCGCGATCCCTCACTCTGACCCTCACTCCCTCACTCAGACCTCCACGCCCTCACTCAGACCCTCACTCACTCACTCAGACTCCCACTCACTCACTCATACCCGCACTCCCTCACTCAGACCCCCACTCACTCACTCATACCCGCACTCCCTCACTCAGACCCCCACTCACTCACTCAGACCCGCCCTCACTCACTCAGTCCCGCCCTCACTCACTCAGACCTGCAGTCCCTCGCTCAGACCCTCACTCACTCACTCGGACCCAAACTCACTCACTCAGACCCGCACTCCCTCACTCAGACCCCCACTCACTTCTCAGACCCGCACTCACTCATTCAGACACCCACTCAATCACTCAGACCCTCACTCCCTCATTCAGACCCACACTCCCAAACCCAGACCCGCATTCCCTCAATCAGGCCCGCACTCTCTAACTCAGGTCTGCACCCCCTCACTCAGGCCCTCACTCACTCACTCAGACCTGCACTCCCTCACTCAGACCCTCACTCACTCACTCAGATCTGCACTCCCTCACTCAGACCCTCACTCAATCACTCGAACCCGCACTCACTCAGACCCACACTCCCTCACTCAGATCCTCACTCACTCACTCAGACCCCCACTCACTCACTCATACCCGCACTCCCTCACTCAGACCCCCACTCACTCACTCAGAACCGCACTCACTCACTCAGGCCCTCATTCCCTCACTCAGAACAGCACTCACTCACTCAGACCCCCACTCACTCAGACCCCCACTCTCTCACTCAGAAACTCACTCCCTCACTCAGACCCCCACTCACTCACTCAGACCCTCGCTCCCACTCAGACCCGCACTCACTCACTCAGACCCCCACTCACTCACTCAGACCCACGATCCCTCACTCTGACCCTCACTCCCTCACTCAGACCTCCACTCCCTCACTCAGACCCTCACTCACTCACTCAGACTCCCACTCACTCACTCATACCCGCACTCCCTCACTCAGACCCCCACTCACTCACTCAGAACCGCACTCACTCACTCAGATCCTCACTCCCTCACTCAGAACAGCACTCACTCACTCAGACCCCCACTCACTCACTCAGACCCCCACTCTCTCACTCAGAAACTCACTCCCTCACTCAGACCCCCACTCACTCACTCAGACCCTCGCTCCCACTCAGACCCGCACTCACTCACTCAGTCCCACCCTCACTCACTCAGACCCAAACTCACTCACTCTGACCCTCACTCCCACTCAGACCCACACTCACTCAGACCTGCACTCCCTCGCTCAGACCCTCACTCACTCACTCAGACCCAAACTCCCTCACTCAGACCCGCACTCCCTCACTCAGACCCCCACTCACTGCTCAGACCCGCACTCACTCATTCAGACCCCCACTCAATCACTCAGACCCTCACTCCCTCATTCAGACCCACACTCCCAAACCCAGACCCACACTCCCTCACTCAGACCCTCACTCCCTCACTCAGACCCTCACTCACTCACTCAGACCCTCACTCCCTCTCTCAGACCTGCGATCCATCACTCAGACCCACACTCCCTCACTCAGACCCTCACGCAATCACTCAGACCCTCACTCAGTCGCTCAGACACTCACTCACTCACTCAGGCCCTCACTCACTCACTCAGACCTGCACTCCCTCACTCAGACCCTCACTCACTCACTCAGATCTGCACTCCCTCACTCAGACCCTCACTCAATCACTCAGACCCACACTCACTCAGACCCACACTCCCTCACTCAGACCCTCACTCACTCACTCAGACCCCCACTCACACACTCATAACCAAACTCCCTCACTCAGACCCTCACTCACTCATTCAGATCTGCACTCCCTCACTCAGACCCTCACTCAATCACTCAGACCCACACTCACTCAGACCTGCACTCCCTCGCTCAGACCCTCACTCACACACTCAGACCCAAACTCCCTCACTCAGACCCTCAGTCACTCACTCAGATCTGCACTCCCTCACTCAGACCCTCACTCAATCACTCAGACCCGCACTCACTCAGACCCACACTCCCTCACTCAGACCCTCACTCACTCACTCAGACCCCCACTCACTCACTCATACCCGCACTCCCTCACTCAGACCCCCACTCACTCACTCAGAACCGCACTCACTCACTCAGGCCCTCACTCCCTCACTCAGAACAGCACTCACTCACTCAGACCCCCACTCACTCACTCAGACCCCCACTCTCTCACTCAGAAACTCACTCCCTCACTCAGACCCCCACTCACTCACTCAGACCCTCGCTCCCACTCAGACCCGCACTCACTCACTCAGACCCCCACTCACTCACTCAGACCCACGATCCCTCACTCTGACCCTCACTCCCTCACTCAGACCTCCACTCCCTCACTCAGACCCTCACTCACTCACTCAGACTCCCACTCACTCACTCATACCCGCACTCCCTCACTCAGACCCCCACTCACTCACTCAGAACCGCACTCACTCACTCAGGCCCTCACTCCCTCACTCAGAACAGCACTCACTCACTCAGACCCCCACTCACTCACTCAGACCCCCACTCTCTCACTCAGACCCTCACTCCCACTCAGACCCACACTCACTTGACCTGCACTCCATCGCTCAGACCCTCACTCACTCACTCAGACCCAAACTCCCTCACTCAGACCCGCACTCCCTCACTCAGACCCCCACTCACTTCTCTGACCCGCACTCACTCATTCAGACCCCCACTCACTCACTCAGAACCGCACTCACTCACTCAGAACCTCACTCCCTCACTCAGAACAGCACTCACTCACTCAGACCCCCAATCACTCACTCAGACCCCCACTCTCTCACTCAGAAATTCACTCCCTCACTCAGACCCCCACTCACTCACTCAGACCCTCGCTCCCACTCAGACCCGCCCTCACTCACTCAGTTCCGCCCTCACTCACTCAGACCCACACTCACTCACTCAGACACTCACTCACTCAGACCCACACTCCCTCACTCAGACCCTCACTCCCTCACTCAGCCCCCCACTCACTCACTCAGACCCGCACTCCCTCACTCAGACCCCCACTCACTCACTCAGAACCGCACTCACTCACTCAGGCCCTCACTCCCTCACTCAGAACAGCACTCACTCACTCAGACCCCCACTCACTCACTCAGACCCCCACTCTCTCACTCAGAAACTCACTCCCTCACTCAGACCCCCTCTCACTCACTCAGACCCTCGCTCCCACTCAGACCCGCACTCACTCACTCAGACCCCCACTCACTCACTCATACACGCACTCCCTCACTCAGACCCCCACTCACTCACTCAGGTCCACACCCCCTCACTCAGGCCCTCACTCACTCACTCAGGCCTGCACTCCCTCACTCAGACCCTCACTCACTCACTCATATCTGCACTCCCTCACTCAGACCCTCACTCAATCACTCAGACCCGCACTCACTCAGACCCACACTCCCTCACTCAGGCCCTCACTCACTCAGTCAGACCCTCACTCACTCACTCAGACCCAAACTCCCTCACTCAGACCCGCACTCCCTCACTCAGACCCCCACTCACTTCTCAGACCCGCACTCACTCATTCAGACCCCCACTCAATCACTCAGACCCTCACTCCCTCATTCAGACCCACACTCCCAAACCCAGACCCGCACTCCCTCAATCAGGCCCGCACTCTCTAACTCAGGTCTGCACCCCCTCACTCAGGCCCTCACTCACTCACTCAGACCTGCACTCCCTCACTCAGACCCTCACTCACTCACTCAGATCTGCACTCCCTCACTCAGACCCTCACTCAATCACTCAGACCCGCACTCACTCAGACCCACACTCCCTCACTCAGACCCTCACTCACTCACTCAGACCCCCACTCACTCACTCATACCCGCACTCCCTCACTCAGACCCCCACTCACTCACTCAGAACCGCACTCACTCACTCAGGCCCTCATTCCCTCACTCAGAACAGCACTTACTCACTCAGACCCCCACTCACTCACTCAGACCCCCACTCTCTCACTCAGAAACTCACTCCCTCACTCAGACCCCCACTCACTCAATCAGACCCTCGCTCCCACTCAGACCCGCACTCACTCACTCAGACCCCCACTCACTCACTCAGACCCGCGATCCCTCACTCTGACCCTCACTCCCTCACTCAGACCTCCACTCCCTCACTCAGACCCTCACTCACTCACTCAGACCCCCACTCACTCACTCATACCCGCACTCCCTCACTCAGACCCCCACTCACTCACTCAGAACCGCACTCACTCACTCAGATCCTCACTCCCTCACTCAGAACAGCACTCACTCACTCAGACCCCCACTCACTCACTCAGACCCCCACTCTCTCACTTAGAAACTCACTCCCTCACTCAGACCCCCACTAAATCACTCAGACCCTCGCTCTCACTCAGACCCGCACTCACTCACTCAGTCCCACCCTCACTCACTCAGACCCCCACTCACTCACTCGGACCCTCACTCCCACTCAGACCCACACTCACTCAGACCTGCACTCCATCGCTCAGACCCTCACTCACTCACTCAGACCCAAACTCCCTCACTCAGACCCCCACTCACTCACTCAGACCTGCACTCACTCATTCAGGCCCTCACTCCCTCACTCAGACCCGCACTCACTCACTCAGACACTCACTCACTCAGACCCACACTCCCTCACTCAGACCCTCACTCCTTCACTCAGCCCCCCACTCACTCACTCAGACCCACACTCCCTCACTCAGACCCCCACTCACTCACTCAGAACCGCACTCACTCACTCAGGCCCTCACTCCCTCACTCAGAACAGCACTCACTCACTCAGACCCCCACTCACTCACTCAGACCCCCACTCTCTCACTCAGAAACTCACTCCCTCACTCAGACCCCCACTCACTCACTCAGACCCTCGATCCCACTCAGACCCGCACTCACTCACTCAGTCCCGCCCTCACTCACTCAGACCCAAACTCACTCACTCTGACCCTCACTCCCACTCAGACCCACACTCACTCAGACCTGCACTCCCTCGCTCATTCCCTCACTCACTCACTCAGTCCCAAACTCCCTCACTCAGACCCGCACTCCCTCACTCAGACCCCCACTCACTTCTCAGACCCGCACTCAGTCATTCAGACCCCCACTCAATCACTCAGACCCTCACTCCCTCATTCAGACCCACACTCCCAAACCCAGACCCGCACTCCCTCACTCAGACCCTCACTCCCTCACTCAGACCCTCACTCACTCACTCAGACCCTCACTCCCTCTCTCAGACCTGCGATCCATCACTCAGACCCACACTCCCTCACTCAGACCCTCACGCAATCACTCAGACCCTCACTCACTCGCTCAGACCCTCACTCACTCACTCAGACCCTCACTCTCTCACTCAGACCCTCAATCCCTCAATCAGGCCCGCACACTCTAACTCAGGTCCGCACCCCCTCACTCAGGCCCTCACTCACTCACTCAGACCTGCACTCCCTCACTCGGACCCTCACTCACTCACTCAGATCTGCACTCCCTCACTCAGACCCTCACTCAATCACTCAGACCCGCACTCACTCAGACCCACACTCCCTCACTCAGACCCTCACTCACTCACTCAGACCCCCACTCACTCACTCATACCCGCACTCCCTCACTCAGACCCCCACTCACTCACTCAGAACCGCACTCACTCACTCAGGCCCTCACTCCCTCACTCAGAACAGCACTCACTCACTCAGACCCTCACTCTCTCACTCAGAAGCTCACTCCCTCACTCAGACCCCCACTCACTCACTCAGACCCTCGCTCCCACTCAGACCCGCACTCACTCACTCAGACCCTCGCTCCCACTCAGACCCGCACTCACTCACTCAGACCCGCACTCACTCACTCAGACCCTCGCTCCCACTCAGACCCGCACTCACTCAAACAGACCCCACTCACTCAGACCCCCACTCTCTCACTCAGAAGCTCACTCCCTCACTCAGACCCCCACTCACTCACTCAGACCCTCGCTCCCACTCAGACCCGCACTCACTCACTCAGATCCCCACTCACTCACTCAGACCCGCGATCCCTCACTCTGACCCTCACTCCCTCACTCAGACCTCCACTCCCTCACTCAGACCCTCACTCACTCACTCAGACCCCCACTCACTCACTCATACCCGCACTCCCTCACTCAGACCCCCACTCACTCACTCAGAACCGCACTCACTCACTCAGGCCCTCACTCCCTCACTCAGAACAGCACTCACTCACTCAGACCCCCACTCACCCACTCAGACCCCCACTCTCTCACTCAGACCCTCACACCCACTCAGACCCACTCTCACTCAGACCTGCACTCCATCGCTCAGACCCTCACTCACTCACTCAGACCCAAACTCCCTCACTCAGACCCGCACTCCCTCACTCAGACCCCCACTCACTTCTCTGACCCGCACTCACTCATTCAGACCCCCACTCACTCACTCAGAACCGCACTCACTCACTCAGACCCTCACTCCCTCACTCAGAACAGCACTCACTCACTCAGACCCCCACTCACTCACTCAGACCCCCACTCTCTCACTCAGAAACTCACTCCCTCACTCAGACCCCCACTCACTCACTCAGACCCTCACTCCCACTCAGACCCACACTCACTCAGACCTGCACTCCCTCGCTCAGACCCTCACTCACTCACTCAGACCCAAACTCCCTCACTCAGACCCGCACTCCCTCACTCAGACCCCCACTCACTTCTCAGACCCGCACTCACTCATTCAGACCCCCACTCAATCACTCAGACCCTCACTCCCTCATTCAGACCCACACTCCCAAACCCAGACCCGCACTCCCTCAATCAGGCCCGCACTCTCTAACTCAGTTCTGCACCCCCTCACTCAGGCCCTCACTCACTCACTCAGACCTGCACTCCCTCACTCAGACCCTCACTCACTCACTCAGATCTGCACTCCCTCACTCAGACCCTCACTCAATCACTCAGACCCACACTCCCTCACTCAGACCCACACTCCCTCACTCAGACCCTCACTCACTCACTCAGACCCCCACTCACTCACTCATACCCGCACTCCCTCACTCAGACCCCCACTCACTCACTCAGAACCGCACTCACTCACTCAGGCCCTCATTCCCTCACTCAGAACAGCACTTACTCACTCAGACCCCCACTCACTCACTCAGACCCCCACTCTCTCACTCAGAAACTCACTCCCTCACTCAGACCCCCACTCACTCACTCAGACCCTCGCTCCCACTCAGACCCGCACTCACTCACTCAGACCCCCACTCACTCACTCAGACCCGCGATCCCTCACTCTGACCCTCACTCCCTCACTCAGACCTCCACTCCCTCACTCAGACCCTCACTCACTCACTCAGACCCCCACTCACTCACTCATACCCGCACTCCCTCACTCAGACCCCCACTCACTCACTCAGAACCGCACTCACTCACTCAGATCCTCACTCCCTCACTCAGAACAGCACTCACTCACTCAGACCCCCACTCACTCACTCAGACCACCACTCTCTCACTCAGAAACTCACTCCCTCACTCAGACCCCCACTCACTCACTCAGACCCTCGCTCCCACTCAGACCCGCCCTCACTCACTCAGTCCCGCCCTCACTCACTCAGACCCCCACTCACTCACTCAGACCATCACTCCCACTCAGACCCACACTCACTCAGACCTGCACTCCCTCGCTCAGACCCTCACTCACTCACTCAGACCCAAACTCCCTCACTCAGACCCGCACTCCCTCACTCAGACCCCCACTCACTTCTCAGACCCGCACTCACTCATTCAGACCCCCACTCAATCACTCAGACCCTCACTCCCTCATTCAGACCCACACTCCCAAACCCAGACCCGCACTCCCTCAATCAGGCCCGCACTCTCTAACTCAGGTCTGCACCCCCTCACTCAGGCCCTCACTCACTCACTCAGACCTGCACTCCCTCACTCAGACCCTCACTCACTCACTCAGATCTGCACTCCCTCACTCAGACCCTCACTCAATCACTCAGACCCACACTCCCTCACTCAGACCCACACTCCCTCACTCAGACCCTCACTCACTCACTCAGACCCCCACTCACTCACTCATACCCGCACTCCCTCACTCAGACCCCCACTCACTCACTCAGAACCGCACTCACTCACTCAGGCCCTCATTCCCTCACTCAGAACAGCACTTACTCACTCAGACCCCCACTCACTCACTCAGACCCCCACTCTCTCACTCAGAAACTCACTCCCTCACTCAGACCCCCACTCACTCACTCAGACCCTCGCTCCCACTCAGACCCGCACTCACTCACTCAGACCCCCACTCACTCACTCAGACCCGCGATCCCTCACTCTGACCCTCACTCCCTCACTCAGACCTCCACTCCCTCACTCAGACCCTCACTCACTCACTCAGACCCCCACTCACTCACTCATACCCGCACTCCCTCACTCAGACCCCCACTCACTCACTCAGAACCGCACTCACTCACTCAGATCCTCACTCCCTCACTCAGAACAGCACTCACTCACTCAGACCCCCACTCACTCACTCAGACCCCCACTCTCTCACTCAGAAACTCACTCCCTCACTCAGACCCCCACTAAATCACTCAGACCCTCGCTCCCACTCAGACCCGCACTCACTCACTCAGTCCCACCCTCACTCACTCAGACCCCCACTCACTCACTCAGACCCTCACTCCCACTCAGACCCACACTCACTCAGACCTGCACTCCATCGCTCAGACCCTCACTCACTCACTCAGACCCAAACTCCCTCACTCAGACCCCCACTCACTCACTCAGACCTGCACTCACTCATTCAGGCCCTCACTCCCTCACTCAGACCCGCACTCACTCACTCAGACACTCACTCACTCAGACCCACACGCCCTCACTCAGACCCTCACTCCCTCACTCAGCCGCCCACTCACTCACTCAGACCCGCACTCCCTCACTCAGACCCCCACTCACTCACTCAGAACTGCACTCACTCACTCAGGCCCTCACTCCCTCACTCAGAACAGCACTCACTCACTCAGACCCCCACACACTCACTCAGACCCCCACTCTCTCACTCAGAAACTCACTCCCTCACTCAGACCCCCACTCACTCACTCAGACCCTCGCTCCCACTCAGACCCGCACTCACTCACTCAGTCCCGCCCTCACTCACTCAGACCCAAACTCACTCACTCTGACCCTCACTCCCACTCAGACCCACACTCACTCAGACCTGCACTCCATCGCTCAGACCCTCACTCACTCACTCAGACTCAAACTCCCTCACTAAGACCCGCACTCCCTCACTCAGACCCCCACTCACTTCTCAGACCCGCACTCCCTCACTCAGACCCCCACTCACTCACTCAGAACCGCACTCACTCACTCAGGCCCTCACTCCCTCACTCAGAACAGCACTCACTCACTCAGACCCCCACTCACTCACTCAGACCCCCACTCTCTCACTCAGAAACTCACTCCCTCACTCAGACCCCCACTCACTCACTCAGACCCTCGCTCCCACTCAGACCCGCCCTCACTCACTCAGTCCCGCCCTCCCTCACTCAGACCCCAACTCACTCACTCAGACCCTCACTCCCACTCAGACCCACACTCACTCAGACCTGCACTCCCTCGCTCAGACCCTCACTCACTCACTCAGACCCAAATTCCCTCACTCATACCCGCACTCCCTCACTCAGACCCCCACTCACTTCTCAGACCCGCACTCACTCATTCAGACCCCCACTCAATCACTCAGACCCTCACTCCCTCATTCAGACCCACACTCCCAAACCCAGACCCGCACTACCTCAATCAGGCCCGCACTCTCTAACTCAGGTCTGCACCCCCTCACTCAGGCCCTCACTCACTCACTCAGACCTGCACTCCCTCACTCAGACCCTCACTCACTCACTCAGATCTGCACTCCCTCACTCAGACCCTCACTCAATCACTCAGACCCGCACTCACTCAGACCCACACTCCCTCACTCAGACCCTCACTCACTCACTCAGACCCCCACTCACTCACTCATACCCGCACTCCCTCACTCAGACCCCCACTCACTCACTCAGAACCGCACTCACTCACTCAGGCCCTCATTCCCTCACTCAGAACAGCACTCACTCACTCAGACCCCCACTCACTCACTCAGACCCCCACTCTCTCACTCAGAAACTCACTCCCTCACTCAGACCCCCACTCACTCACTCAGACCCTCGCTCCCACTCAGACCCGCACTCACTCACTCAGACCCCCACTCACTCACTCAGACCCGCGATCCCTCACTCTGACCCTCACTCCCTCACTCAGACCTCCACTCCCTCACTCAGACCCTCACTCACTCACTCAGACCCCCACTCACTCACTCAGAACCGCACTCACTCACTCAGGCCCTCACTCCCTCACTCAGAACAGCACTCACTCACTCAGACCCCCACTCACTCACTCAGACCCCCACTCTCTCACTCAGAAACTCACTTCCTCACTCAGACCCCCACTAAATCACTCAGACACTCGCTCCCACTCAGACCCACACTCACTCACTCAGTCCCACCCTCACTCACTCAGACTCCCACTCACTCACTCAGACCCTCACTCCCACTCAGACCCACACTCACTCAGACCTGCACTCCATCGCTCAGACCCTCACTCACTCACTCAGACCCAAACTCCCTCACTCAGACCCGCACTCCCTCACTCAGACCCCCACTCACTTCTCAGACCCGCACTCACTCATTCAGACCCCCACTCACTCACTCAGAACCGCACTCACTCACTCAGGCCCTCACTCCCTCACTCAGAACAGCACTCACTCACTCAGACCCCCACTCACTCACTCAGACCCCCACTCTCTCACTCAGAAACTCACTCCCTCACTCAGACCCCCACTCACTCACTCAAACCCTCGCTCCCACTCAGACCCGCCCTCACTCACTCAGTCCCGCCCTCACTCACTCAGACCCCCACTCACTCACTCAGACCCTCACTCCCACTCAGACCCACATTCACTCAGACCTGCACTCCCTCACTCAGACCCTCACTCACTCACTCAGACCCAAACTCCCTCACTCAGACCCGCACTCCCTCACTCAGACCCCCACTCACTTCTCAGACCCGCACTCACTCATTCAGACCCCCACTCAATCACTCAGACCCTCACTCCCTCATTCAGACCCACACTCCCAAACCCAGACCCGCACACCCTCACTCAGACCCTCACTCCCTCACTCAGACCCGCACTCACTCACTCAGACCCTCACTCCCTCTCTCAGACCCGCGATCCATCACTCAGACCCACACTCCCTCACTCAGACCCTCACGCACTCACTCAGACCCTCACTCACTCACTCAGACCCTCACTCCCTCAATCAGGCCCGCACTCTCTAACTCAGGTCCGCACCCCCTCACTCAGGCCCTCACTCACTCACTCAGATCTGCACTCCCTCACTCAGACCCTCACTCACTCACTCAGATCTGCACTCCCTCACTCAGACCCTCACTCAATCACTCAGACCCGCACTCACTCAGACCCACACTCCCTCACTTAGACCCTCACTCAATCACTCAGACCCCCACTCACTCACTCATACCTGCACTCCCTCACTCAGACCCCCACTCACTCACTCAGAACCGCACTCACTCACTCAGGCCCTCACTCCCTCACTCAGAACAGCACTCACTCACTCAGACCCCCACTCACTCACTCAGACCCCCACTCTCTCACTCAGAAACTCACTTCCTCACTCAGACCCCCACTCACTCACTCAGACCCTCGCTCCCACTCAGACCCGCACTCACTCACTCAGACCCCCACTCACTCACTCAGACCCGCGATCCCTCACTCTGACCCTCACTCCCTCACTCAGACCTCCACTCCCTCACTCAGACCCTCACTCACTCACTCAGACCCTCACTCCCACTCAGACCCGCACTCACTCTCTCAGACACTCACTACCTCACTCAGACCTGCACGCCCTCACTCAGACCCGCACTCACTCACTCAGACTCTCACTCACTCACTCAGACCCTCACTCACTCACTCAGACCCGCACTCCCTCTCTCAGAACCGCGATCCCTCACTCAGGCCCTCACTCCCACTCAGACCTGCACTTCCTCACTCAGACCCTCACTCACTCACTCAGACCCCTACTCACTCACTCAGACCCTCACTCCCTCAATCAGGCCCGCACTCCCTGACTCAGGCCCGCACTCCCTCCCTCAGACCCTCACTCACTCACTCAGACCTGCACTCACTCATTCAGGCCCTCACTCCCTCACTCAGACCCGCACTCATTCACTCAGACCCCCACTCACTCTCCCAGACCCCACTCACTCACTCAGACCCCAACTCACTCACTCAGACCCTTACTCCCACTCAGACCCGCAATCACTCACTCAGACACTCACTCACTCAGAGCCACGATCCCTCACTCAGACCCTCACTCCCTCACTCAGACCCACACTCACTCACTCAGACCCCCACTCCCTCACTCACACCCGCACTCCCTCACTCAGACCCGCACTCACTCTCTCAGACCCGCACTCACTCACTCAGATCCCGAAACACTCACTCAGACCCTCACTCCTTCACTCAGACCCACACTCACTCACTCAGACCCTCACTCCCACTCAGACCTGCACTCCCTCACTCAGACCCACACTCACTCACTCAGACCTGCACTCCCTCACTCAGACCCTCACTCACTCACTCAGACCTGCACACCCTCACTCAGACCCTCACTCACTCACTCAGACCCTCACTCACTCACTCAGACCTGCACTCCCTCACTTAGACCCGCACTCCCTCACTTAGACCCTCACTCACTCACTCAGACCCTCACTCACTCACTCACAGCCCTGCACTGCCTCACTCAGACCCTCACTCACTTACTCAGACCCTCACGCACTCACTCACAGCCCCTCACTGCCTCACTCAGACCCTCACTCACTCACTCAGACCCACACTCCCTCACTCAGGCCCTCACTCACTCACCAGGCCCACACTCCCTCACTCAGACCCTCACTCACTCAGGCCCTCACTCACTCACCCAAACACACACTCCCTCACTCAGACCCACACTCCCTCACTCAGACCCGCACTCCCTCACTCAGACCCTCACTCCCTCACTCAGACCTGCACTACCTCACTCAGACCCTCACGCACTCACTCAGACCCGCACTCATTCACTCAGACCCCCACTCACTCTCCCAGACCCCACTCACTCACTCAGACCCGCAATCACTCACTCAGACACTCACTCACTCAGAGCCGCGATCCCTCACTCAGACCCTCACTCCCTCATTCAGACCTGCACTCCCTCACGGACCCTCACTCACTCACTCAGACCCGCACTCCCTCACTCAGACCCCCACTCACTCACTCAGACATGCACTCACTCATTCAGGCCCTCACTCCCTCACTCAGACCCCCACTCACTCACTCAGACCCTCACCCCCTCACTCAGACCCCAACTCACTCACACAGACCCTCACTCCCACTCTGACCTGCACTCACTCACTCAGACGCGCACTCACTCACTCAGACACTCACTCAATCAGAGCTGCACTCCCTCACTCAGACCCTCACTCCCTCACTCAGACCCCCACTCACTCACTCAGACCCTCACTCCCACTCAGACCCGCACTCAATCAGACCCGCACTCCCTCACTCAGACCCCCACACACTCTCTCAGACCCGCACTCACTCACTCAGACCTTCACTCCCTCACTCAGACGCGCACTCACTCACTCAGATCCCCAAACACTCACTCAGACCCCCACTCCCTCACTCAGACCCACACTCCCTCACTCAGATCTTCACTCCCTCACTCAGACCCTCACTCACTCACTCAGATCCCCAAACACTCACTCAGACCCTCACCCACTCACTCAGACCCGCGATCCCTCACTCTGACCCTCACTCCCTCACTCAGACACGCGGTCCCTCACTCAGACCCGCACTCCCTCACTCAGACCCGCACTCACTCACTCAGACCTGCACTCCCTCACTCAGACCCTCACTCACTCAGACCCTCACTCACTCACTCAGACCAGCACTCCTTCACTTAGACCCGCACTCCCTCACTTAGACCCTCACTCACTCACTCAGACCCTCACTCACTCACTTAGACCCACACTCACTCACTCAGACCCGCACTCACTCACTCAGACTAAAGCTCCCTCACTCAGACCCGCACTCACTCACTCAGACCCAAACTCACTCACTCAGACCCTCACTCACTCAGACCCGCACTCCCTCAATCAGACCCGCACTCCCTCACTCAGGCCCTCACTCACTCACTCAGACCTTCACTCACTCACTCGGACCCTCACTCACTGAGACCCTCACACACTCACACAGGCCCTCACTCACTCACTCAGACCCTCACTCCCTCATTCAGACCCTCAACCACTCACTCAGACCGGCACTCAGTCACTCAGGCCCTCAATCACTCACTCAGACCTGCACTCCCTCACTCAGACCCTCAATCACTCACTCAGACCTGCACTCCCTCACTCAGACACTCAATCACTCACTCAGTCCCGCACTCACTCAGACCCACACTCCCTCACTCAGGCCCTCACTCCCTCACTCAGACCCACACTCACTCACTCAGTCCCTCACTCACTCAGTCAGACCCTCACTCACTCACTCAGACCTGCACTCCCTCACGTAGACCCGCACTCCCTCACTTAGACCCTCACTCCCTCACTTAGACCCTCACTCACTCACTCAGACCCGCACTCACTCACTCAGACCCGCACTCACTCAGACCCTCACTCACTCACTCAGGCCCTCACTCCCTCACTCAGTCCCTCACTCCCTCACTCAGACCCACACTCCCCTCACTCAGACCTGCACTCACTCACTCAGACCCGCACTTACTCAGACCCGCACTCAATCAGACCCTCACTCCCTCACCCAGGCCCTCATTCACTCACTCAGACCCATACTCACTCACTCAGGCACTCACTCACTCACTAAGGTTCGCACTTCCTCACTCAGACCCTCACTCACTCACTCAGACCCACACTCACTCACTCAGGCCCTCACTCACTCACTCAGGCCCGCACTCCCTCACTCAGACCCTCACTCACTCACTCAGACCCTCACCCCTCACTCTGACCCGCACTCCCTCACTCAGACCCTCACTCCCTCACTCAGACCTGCACTCCCTCACTCAGACCCGCAATCCCTCACTCAGACCTGCACTCCCTCACTCAGACCCGCACTCACTCACTCAGACCTGCACTCCCTCACTTAGACCCTCACTCCCAATCAGAACCGCACTCCCTCACTCAGACCCGCACTCACTCACTCAGACCTGCACTCCCTCACTCAGACCCTCACTCCCACTCAGACCCACATTCCCTCACTCAGACCTGCACTCACTCACTCAGACCTGCACTCCCTCACTCAGACCCTCACTCCCACTCAGACCCTCACTCTCACTCAGACCCGCACTCACTCACTCAGACCCCCACTCACTCACTCAGACCTGCACTCCCTCACTCAGACCCCCACTCACTCACTCGGACCCTCACCCACTCAGACCCGCACTCACTCACTCAGACACTCACTCACTCAGAGCCGCGATCCCTCACTCAGACCCTCACTCCCTCACTCAGACCCCCACTCACTCACTCAGACCCACACTCACTCAGACCCCCACTCACTCACTCAGACCCACGATCCCTCACTCAGTCCCTCACTCCCTCACTCAGACCCCCACACACTCACTCGGACCCTCACTCCCACTCAGACCCGCACTCAGTCAGACCCGCACTCCCTCGCCCAGACCCCCACTCACTCACTCAGACCCGCACTCACTCAGACCCTCACTCACTCACTCAGGCCCTCACTCCCTCACTCAGTCCCTCACTCCCTCACTCAGACCCACACTCCCCTCACTCAGACCTGCACTCACTCACTCAGACCCGCACTTACTCAGACCCGCACTCAATCAGACCCTCACTCCCTCACCCAGGCCCTCATTCACTCACTCAGACCCATACTCACTCACTCAGGCACTCACTCACTCACTAAGGTTCGCACTTCCTCACTCAGACCCTCACTCACTCACTCAGACCCACACTCACTCACTCAGGCCCTCACTCACTCACTCAGGCCCGCACTCCCTCACTCAGACCCTCACTCACTCACTCAGACCCTCACCCCTCACTCTGACCCGCACTCCCTCACTCAGACCCTCACTCCCTCACTCAGACCTGCACTCCCTCACTCAGACCCGCAATCCCTCACTCAGACCTGCACTCCCTCACTCAGACCCGCACTCACTCACTCAGACCTGCACTCCCTCACTTAGACCCTCACTCCCAATCAGAACCGCACTCCCTCACTCAGACCCGCACTCACTCACTCAGACCTGCACTCCCTCACTCAGACCCTCACTCCCACTCAGACCCACATTCCCTCACTCAGACCTGCACTCACTCACTCAGACCTGCACTCCCTCACTCAGACCCTCACTCCCACTCAGACCCTCACTCTCACTCAGACCCGCACTCACTCACTCAGACCCCCACTCACTCACTCAGACCTGCACTCCCTCACTCAGACCCCCACTCACTCACTCGGACCCTCACCCACTCAGACCCACACTCACTCACTCAGACACTCACTCACTCAGAGCCGCGATCCCTCACTCAGACCCTCACTCCCTCACTCAGACCCCCACTCACTCACTCAGACCCACACTCACTCAGACCCCCACTCACTCACTCAGACCCACGATCCCTCACTCAGTCCCTCACTCCCTCACTCAGACCCCCACACACTCACTCGGACCCTCACTCCCACTTCAGACCTGCACACCCTCGCCCAGACCCCCACTCACTCACTCAGAACCGCACTCACTCACTCAGACCCACACTCCCTCACTCAGACCCGCACTCCCTCACTCAGACCCTCACTCACTTCTCAGACCCGCTCTCCCTCACTCAGACCCGCAATCCCTCACTCAGACCCGCACTCACTCACTCAGACTCTCACTCCCTCACTCAGACCCTCACTCCCTCACTCAGACCCTCACTCCCACTCAGACCTGCACTCCCTCACTCAGACCCTCACTCACTCGCTCAGCCCCTCACTCACTCACTCAGACCCTCACTCCCTCAATCAGGCCCGCACTCACTCACTCAGACCTGCACTCCCTCACTCAGACCCTCACTCAATCACTCAGACCCGCACTCACTCAGACCCACACTACCTCACTCAGACCCTCACTCACTCACTCAGACCCCCACTCACTCACTCAGACCCGCACTCCCTCACTCAGACCCCCACTCACTCACTCAGAACCGCACTCACTCACTCAGGCCCACACTCCCTCACTCAGACCCTCACTCCCACTCAGACCCTCACTCACTCAGTCCTGCACTCCCTCACTCAGTCCCGCACTTCCTCACTCAGACCCGCACTCACTCATTCAGACCCTCACTACCTCACTCAGTCCCACACGCCCTCACTCAGACCCGCACTCACTCACTCAGACTCTCACTCACTCACTCATACCCTCACTCCCACTCAGACCCTCACTCACTCACTCAGACCCCTACTCACTCACTCAGACCCTCACTCCCTCAATCAGGCCCTCACTCACTCACTCAGACCTGCACTCACTCACTCAGACCCACACTCACTCACTCTGACCTGCACTCCCTCACTCAGACCCACACTCACTCACTCAGACCCTCACTCCCACTCAGACCCTCACTCACTCACTCAGACCCGCACTCACTCACTCAGACCTGCACTCCCTCACTCAGACCCGCACTCCCTCACTTAGACCCTCACTCACTCACTCAGACCCTCACTCACTCACTCACAGCCCTGCACTGCCTCACTCAGACACTCACTCCCTCACTCAGACCCTCACTCACTCCCTCAGGCCCTCACTCACTCACCCAGACACACACTCACTCACTCAGACCCCCACTCACTCACTCAGACCCGAGATCCCTCACTCCAACCCTCACTCCCTCACGCAGACCTCCACTCATTCACTCAGACCCTCACTCCCACTGAGACCCTCACTCACTCACTCAGACCCGCACTCCCTCACTCAGACCCCCACTCACTCACTCAGACCCGCACTCACTCACTCAGGACCTCACTCCCTCACTCAGACCTCCACTCACTCACTCAGACCTGCACTCCCTCACTCAGACCCTCACTCCCACTCAGACCCTCACTCTCACTCAGACCCGCACTCACTCACTCAGACCCCCACTCACTCACTCAGACCTGCACTCCCTCACTCAGACCCCCACTCACTCACTCGGACCCTCACCCACTCAGACCCGCACTCACTCACTCAGACACTCACTCACTCAGAGCCGCGATCCCTCACTCAGACCCTCACGCCCTCACTCAGACCCCCACTCACTCACTCAGACCCACACTCACTCAGACCCCCACTCACTCACTCAGACCCACGATCCCTCACTCAGTCCCTCACTCCCTCACTCAGACCCCCACACACTCACTCGGACCCTCACTCCCACTCAGACCCGCACTCAGTCAGACCCGCACTCCCTCGCCCAGACCCCCACTCACTCACTCAGACCCGCACTCACTCACTCAGACCCACACTCCCTCACTCAGACCCTCACTCACTTCTCAGACCCGCACTCCCTCACTCAGACCCGCAATCCCTCACTCAGACCCGCACTCACTCACTCAGACTCTCACTCCCTCACTCAGACCCGCACTCACTCACTCAGTCTCTCACTCACTCACTCAGGACCGGTCTCCCTCACTCAGACCCTCACTCTCTCACTCAGACCCTCACTCCCACTCAGACCTGCACTCCCTCACTCAGACCCTCACTCACTCGCTCAGCCCCTCACTCACTCACTCAGACCCTCACTCCCTCAATCAGGCCCGCACCCCCTCACTCAGGCCCTCACTCACTCACTCAGACCTGCACTCCCACACTCAGACCCTCACTCAATCACTCAGACCCGCACTCACTCAGACCCACACTCCCTCACTCAGACCCTCACTCACTCACTCAGATCTGCACTCCCTCACTCAGACCCTCACTCAATCACTCAGCCCCGCACTCACTCAGACCCACACTACCTCACTCAGACCCTCACTCACTCACTCAGACCCCCACTCACTCACTCAGACCCGCACTCCCTCACTCAGACCCCCACTCACTCACTCAGAACCGCACTCACTCACTCAGGCCCTCACTCCCTCACTCAGACCCTCACTCCCACTCAGACCCTCACTCACTCACTCAGACCCTTACTCACTCACTCAGACCCTCACTCCCTCAATCAGGCCCGCACTCCCTGACTCAGGCCCGCACTCCCTCACTCAGACCCGCACTCACTCACTCAGACCTGCACTCCCTCACTCAGACCCACACTCACTCACTCAGACCCTCACTCCCACTCAGACCCTCACTCACTCACTCAGACCCGCACTCACTCACTCAGACCTGCACTCCCTCACTCAGACCTGCACTCCCTCACTTAGACCCTCACTCACTCACTCAGACCCGCACTCACTCACTCACAGCCCTGCACTGCCTCACTCAGACCCTCACTCCCTCACTCAGACCCTCACTCACTCCCTCAGGCCCTCACTCACTCACCCAGACACACACTCACTCACCCAGACCCCCACTCACTCACTCAGACCCGAGATCCCTCACTCCAACCCTCACTCCCTCACTCAGACCTCCACTCACTCACTCAGACCCTCACTCCCACTGAGACCCTCACTCACTCACTCAGAACCGCACTCCCTCACTCAGACCCCCACTCACTCACTCAGACCCGCACTCACTCACTCAGGACCTCACTCCCTCACTCAGACCTCCACTCACTCACTCAGACCTGCACTCCCTCACTCAGACCCTCACTCCCACTCAGACCCTCACTCTCACTCAGACCCGCACTCACTCACTCAGACCCCCACTCACTCACTCAGACCTGCACTCCCTCACTCAGACCCCCACTCACTCACTCGGACCCTCACCCACTCAGACCCGCACTCACTCACTCAGACACTCACTCACTCAGAGCCGCGATCCCTCACTCAGACCCTCACTCCCTCACTCAGACCCCCACTCACTCACTCAGACCCACACTCACTCAGACCCCCACTCACTCACTCAGACCCACGATCCCTCACTCAGTCCCTCACTCCCTCACTCAGACCCCCACACACTCACTCGGACCCTCACTCCCACTCAGACCCGCACTCAGTCAGACCCGCACTCCCTCGCCCAGACCCCCACTCACTCACTCAGACCTGCACTCACTCACTCAGACCCACACTCCCTTACTCAGACCCGCACTCCCTCACTCAGACCCTCACTCACTTCTCAGACCCGCACTCCCTCACTCAGACCCTCACTCCCTCACTCAGACCCGCAATCCTTCATTCAGACCCGCACTCACTCACTCAGACCCGCACTCACTCACTCAGTCTCTCACTCACTCACTCAGGACCGCTCTCCCTCACTCAGACCCTCACTCCCTCACTCAGACCCTCACTCCCACTCAGACCTGCACTCCCTCACTCAGACCCTCACTCACTCGCTCAGCCCCTCACTCACTCACTCAGACCCTCACTCCCTCAATCAGGCCCGCACCCCCTCACTCAGGCCCTCACTCACTCACTCAGACCTGCACTCCCACACTCAGACCCACAATCCCTCACTCAGACCCTCACTCACTCACTCAGATCTGCACTCCCTCACTCAGACCCTCACTCAATCACTCAGACCCGCACTCACTCAGACCCACACTCCCTCACTCAGACCCTCACTCACTCACTCAGACCCCCACTCACTCACTCAGACCCGCACTCCCTCACTCAGACCCCACTCAATCACTCAGACCCGCACTCACTTACTCAGGCCCTCACTCCCTCACTCAGAACCGCACTCACTCACTCAGACCCCCACTCTCTCACTCAGACCCTCACTCCCTCACTCAGACCCCCACTCACTCACTGAGACCCTCGCTCCCACTCAGACCCGCACTTACTCACTCAGACATGCACTCACTCACTCAGACCCCCACTCACTCACTCAGACCCGCGATCCCTCACTCCGACCCTCACTCCCTCACTCAGACCTCCACTCACTCACTCAGACCCTCACTCCCACTCAGACCCTCACTCACTCAGTCCTGCACTCCCTCACTCAGTCTCGCACTTCCTCACTCAGACCCGCACTCACTAATTCAGACCCTCACTACCTCACTCAGACCCACACGTCCTCACTCAGACCCGCACGCACTCACTCAGACTCTCACTCACTCACTCATACCCTCACTCACTCACTCAGACTCTCACTCACTCACTCATACCCTCACTCCCACTCAGACCCTCACTCACTCACTCAGACCCCTACTCACTCACTCAGACCCTCACTCCCTCAATCAGGCCCGCACTCCCTGACTCAGGCCCGCACTCCCTCACTCAGGCCCTCACTCACTCACTCAGACCTGCACTCCCTCACTCAGACCCGCACTCACTCACTCAGACCTGCACTCCCTCACTCAGACCCACACTCACTCACTCAGACCCTCACTCCCACTCAGACCCTCACTCACTCACTCAGACCCGCACTCACTCACTCAGACCTGCACTCCCTCACTCAGACCCGCACTCCCTCACTTAGACCCTCACTCACTCACTCAGACCCTCACTCACTCACTCACAGCCCTGCACTGCCTCACTCAGACACTCACTCCCTCACTCAGACCCTCACTCACTCCCTCAGGCCCTCACTCACTCACCCAGACACACACTCACTCACTCAGACCCCCACTCACTCACTCAGACCCGAGATCCCTCACTCCAACCCTCACCCCCTCACTCAGACCTCCACTCACTCACTCAGACCCTCACTCCCACTGAGACCCTCACTCACTCACTCAGACCCGCACTCCCTCACTCAGACCTCCACTCACTCACTCAGACCCCCACTCACTCACTCAGACCCTAGATCCCTCACTCCAACCCTTACTCCCTCACTCAGACCTCCACTCACTCACTCAGACCCTCACTCCCACTGAGACCCTCACTCACTCACTCAGACCCGCACTCCCTCACTCAGACCCCCACTCACTCACTCAGACCCACACTCACTCACTCAGGACCTCACTCCCTCACTCAGACCCTCACTCACTCACTCAGACCCGCCCTCCCTCACTCAGACCCTCACTCACTCACTCACTCAGACCCACCCTCCCTCACTCAGACCCACGCTCCCTCACTCAGGCCCTCACTCCCTCACTCAGACCTGCACTCCCTCACTCAGACCTGCACTCCCTCACTCAGGCCCTCACTCCCTCACTCAGACCCGCACTCCCTCACTCTGACCTGCACTCACTCACTCAGACCTGCACTCCCTCAATCTGGTCGTGGCTGTCGTACATCAATAGCAACGTGAAAAGTGGATAATACACTTCAAATCGCCATCTGGTGACCCTTCTCAAGGAGACCAATTGGCACCCACTTGGTAGAGGAGCACCAGCAAGGTAACCCAGGGGTTCCATTCCAGGACACTCTAAGAGTGCCCTGTTACTCAACATCTCCTCTGCTAGTGACTCCATTGCCTCCAGCAGTTCCGGCACCTGCACCTGAGTAGGAGAACCTTAACAGGCCAGAGTCCTCTAGGCCTCAGGCTACCCATTAAAGTCATCACAGGGTCGAGCAGTCAGCAGGCTGCCTTCACCCTGGCTGTAGATGTCCGGGCTGCACCTGGGGAATAGCAGCAGGAAAAGAGGAATAAGGCAGTTTTGAGAGGCACACAGGATTCATGGGTGCCCAACCCATGGGCGGAGGCATTGTATTATTGTCACGAGACTTGTATTCCAGAGACCTAGGGTAATGCTCTGGGGACCTGGGTTCAAATCCCACCACAGCAGATGATGGAATTTGAATTTGATAAATTCTGGAATTAAAAGTCTAATGATGACCATTGTCGATTGTTATAAAAACCCATCTAGTTCACTAATGTCCTTTAGGGAAGGAAATCTGCCGTCCTTACCTGGTCTGGCCTACATGTGACTCCAAACCCACAGCAATGTGGTTGACTATTAGAAAATGTCCTCTGAACAAGGGTAATTAGGGATGGGCAATAAATGCTGGTCTAGACAGCGACGCCTGCATCCGAAGAATGAATAAAAAGTAAAGCTTGTCCCTCTGGTCCTGAGCATTTCAATCAATGGGAAGCCATGTCTAGCCCTGGTCGTTCTCCCCCACCCCCACCACCCTACCATAGTGAAGTCCATCCTAGTGTTAATCTCTCATTCCTATAAGTATGTACACAGTGACTGCAGCACTGACCGGGGTAATGAAATCTATGTCCACGTGCCCCCTCCTCAGGTATGATTGACATCCCTCCATCACCCCCAAGACACATTTGAAGGAACCCTTGCTTTGCCATCGTAGAGGTACCACCCATCCCATTATCAGCCATGCCCATCTACCCAGAACCCTCAAGGTTCTAAACTGGCACATTGTTACCCCCTCAACCTGGGCCTCTGGGAGGTGACCCCTGCCTCCATCTGTCCCCCCATTTCTCCAACATAGAACCCACCACCCCCACCACCCCCCACACCCCCACCACTCTGCCAACTTGGTCAACTTGAATTTCCCTATAGCACAGCGTTTACTGCAGCTCTGGACCTTGCATGGATCTGGATGCCATGAGACGTGTGAGCCAGCAAGAAAATCTACACCATGCAGAGGGGAACACACCCGAGCATGTTTCTCATTCAGTTGACTCATGCTTATTAGCAATGTCTCTTTAATCGGCCAATTGTGGCTGACCTTTAACTCCACGCATCTGAATAGACCCTCCTCCCACTCTGAAGGATTTGCACTTTCAGAGTGACAGCATTTTCAAGACAATGTTGAAAAAATGATGCACATTACATTTCAGATCCACTCCACCACCACCTACTCTCCCCTTGTTAACCAACTTCCACCTATCACCCTTGATCCACCCAATATAACCATCCCTCTCCCATCTGTTACCCTTGGAGCTTTCACTGTTACCCTTGACCCTACAACTATCAGCCTTCACATGCCTTCTCCCCCCTCTGAAGCCTCCACCCATTACCAGCCCCATGTCTACCCTGACCCAAACCCCTCCATTTATCCACATCTCTTATTTTGTCCATTTCTGTGGCTCCTCCCATGAGACCATCAGCTACCTGGCCATGATGCTGGACCTGCCACCCTATCACATCCCACACACAACCCCTCTCTGTGACTGTTCCCTCCACTGCCCAGTAACCTCAGTTCAACCAGCAGGACCCCACCACACCATTTAGCACCAACCTACCTCCACCATCCTTACCCAGAACACCCCCACCCCGATTCAAGGGCTGCCAGACCCAACATGCAAGACACTTCCTTCCCATGTCCTTGCACCCTTGCCTTCCCTTCTTGGCTTGGTTCTTGTCCTGGATTCCCTCCCTCCCTCAGCCAGCCTCGCTGGCCTATGCCCCTTAGACTCAATCTCTGCATTGTTGAACAAAGCTCCCCAAAGAGGAAAATGGGGCAGAAGTGATCATGGGTCAGCCAGTCAGTACAATAATCACCTTGACTCAATCTTTTCTTCCCTTGTCCAGTCTCTTTCAACCTACTTGTGTGACTCTACCAACACCATCTGACACTTTACTAATTGACAATTTCCTGGCCCTAACCATCTCCTCTTTATCAAAGATGCCCAATCCCTCTACACCTCCACCCAACCAGGATTATTACAGCACTGTCCCACCCTTTTTCCATCCTGGAGACTAAGTTCAGGTGGCTGGTGGAAAATTCGGTGTAATTCCTGTTGGATTTATTCGCTGATTTTCTGTTTTACAGCTCTAATTATGTATCAACAAGGAACACGTCAAATCTCATGGAAGTGCGGGCAGGGATTTGTCCCACCCCGCCAGTATCTCATGGGGTTAGAGGTCCTGGTGCCATGTTTAAACAGCACCTGCACAGACATTCCTCACTGCAGGACAGATGTGGTGTAAACCTCTGCCTCACCATGCTGCCCAAACCGACAAAACCCTCAGCTCCACGGCTCAGCGAGGCCTCCCTGGGGACAGTTCTCCAAGTCAACTTGGAAAAGCAGGAGATCCTCTTTTCTCAGGTAGGAGCAGAAGGTCGTCCCACCAGACCTTGCCAACCTGGGAGGAAGTCGCCAGGGAGGTTTTGCCTGTGGCACTCAAAAAAGGACCACCCTGCAGTGCAGGAAAAGGATGAATGACCTGATGCACTCCGCAAGGGTAAGTTAAGCTTTTCCTCACTCCTCATAAGGGTGTCAGGCAATCTAAGGGTTAGAGTCTACAGGGATATCACACAGTACCAGCAGATGGGACAGCAGCACTGAATGTCTGATGGCCACTTTAAGTTCAACTACTCATGTAAGATCCTGCACAAGCAGCATTTGAAATACTCATAATCCACTGTGCTCACAGTCAATCTTTACGTAGGACAAGATCTCCAACAAGCAACAGGAAGGAGTGAAGACCAGGGATAGTAACACTGAGCTGAGGACAATCTCCACCCATGAGGAGCAGGTGGCAGATCTTGCCAGAGGACCGAAAACAGAGATTGTTCCTGCACAGAAGGAGAGTTAGCCTCCACCAACAAGCCAGTGAAGGTCCGTCCAGTGTACAGGAGACGCAGTGACGTAATGATATGGTCACTGCTTTAGTAATTCAGAGACCTAGGGTAATGCTCTGGGGACCCGGGTTCAAATTTAAATTCAATAAAAATCTGGAATTAAAAGTCTGATGATGATGATGAAACCATTGCCAATTGTCATAAAAACCAATCTGGGTCACTAATGTCCTTTAGGGAAGGAAATCTGCTGTCCTTAGCTGGTCTGCCCTACATGGTATACAGTTGGGAGGGAGTTACCCTGGGAGTCCTCAACATCAACTCTGGACCCCATAAAGTCTCATGGCATCAGGTCAAACATGGGCAAGGAAACCTCCTGCTGATTACCACGTACCGCCCTCCCTCAGCTGATGAATCAGTGCTCTTCCATGTTGAACATCACTTGGAGGAAGCACTGAAGGTGGCAAGGGCACAGAATGTAGTCTGGGTGGGGGACTTCAATGTCCATCACCAACAGTGGCTCAGTAGCAGCACTGCTGACCGAGCTGGCCGAGTCCTAAAGGACATAGCTGCTAGACTGGGTCTGCAGCAGGTGGTGAGGGAACCAACAAGAGGGAAAAACATACTTGACCTCATCCTCACCAACCTGCCTGCTGCAGATGCATCTGTCCATGACAGTATCGGTAGGAGTGACCACCGCACAGTCGTTGTGGAGATGCAGTCCCAACTTCACATTGAGGATACCCTCCATCATGTTGTGTGGCACTACCACCGTGCTAAATGGGATAGATTTCGAACAGATCTAACAACTTGAGACTGGGCTTCCATGATGTGCTATGGGCCATCAGCAGCAGCAGAATTGTACTCAAACACAATCTGTAACCTCATGGCCCGGCATATCCCCCACTCTACCATTACCATCAAGCCAGAGAATCAACCCTGGTTCAATGAAGAGTTCAGGAGGGTATGCCAGGGGCAGCACCAGGCATACCTAAAAATGAGGTGTCAACCAGGTGAAGCTATAACACAGGATTAATTGCATGTCAAATAGCATAAGCAGCAAGTGATGGATAAAGTTAAGCGATTCCTCAATCAACGGATCAGATCCATGCTCTGCAGTCCTGCCACATTCAGTCATGAATGGTGGTGAACAATTAAACAACTCACTGGAGGAGGAGACTCCACAAATATCCCCATCCTCAATGATAGAGGAGCCCAGCACATCAGTGCAAAAGATGAGGCTGGAGCATTCGTAACGATCTTCAGCCAGAAGTGCTGAGTGGATGATCCATCTCGGCCTCCTCCGGAGGTCCCCAACATCATAGTTGCCAGTCTTCAGCCAATTCAATTCACTCCACATGATGTCAAGAAACGGCTGAAGGCACTGGATACTGCAAAGGCTATGGGCCCTGACAATATTCCAGCAATAGTGCTGAAGACTTGTGCTCCAGAACTTGCTGCGCCCCTAGCCAAGCTGTTTCAGTACAGCTACAACATTGGCATCTACCCAGCTATGTGGAAAATAGCCCAGGTATGTCCTGTACACAAAAAGCAGGACAAATCCAACTCGGCCAATTACCACCCCCATCAGTTTACTCTCAATCATCAGCTAAGTGATGGACAGGGTCATCAACAGTACTATCAAGTAGAACTTGCTTAGCAATAACCTGTTCACTGACGCCCAGTTTGGGTTCTGCCAGGGCACTCAGCTCCTGACCTCATTGCAGCCTTGGTTCAAACATGGACGCAAGAGCTGAACTCCCGAGGTGAGGTGAGAGTGACTGCCCTTGACATCAAGGCAACATTTGACTGAGTGTGACATCAAGGAGCCCTAGCAAAACTGGAGTCAATGAGAATCAGGGGGAAAGCTCTCCACTGGTTGGAGTCATACCTAGCACAAAGGAAGATGGTTGTGGTTGTTGGAGGTCAGTCATCTCAGCTCCAGGACATCACTGCAGGAGTTCCTCAGGGTAGTGTCCTCGGCCCAACCATCTTCAGCTGCTTCATCAATGATCTTCCTTCCATCATAAGGTCAGAAGTGGGGATGTTCGCTGATGATTGCAAACTGTTCAGCACCATTCACGACTCCTCAGATACTGAAGCAGCCGTGTCCAAATGCAGCAAGACCTGGACAATATCTAGGCTTGGGCTGAGAAGTGGTAAGTAACATTCGCGCCACACAAGTGCCAGGTAATGACCATCTCCAACAAGAGAGAATCTAACCATCGCCCATTGAGATGATGCCATGGCTCCAGCATGCAAGCATATCAAAGGCAACGGGTCTTTGGGATCAGAGGTCACATAGCAGCATGACTGTCAATTGTACTTTTCATTTCCGTCTCTCATTACCCTCTCTGAATTACTACCAACAGCACACTTGAAGAACAGAGAGTTTGTCTTTGACATGAAAAGAATGAGAGTCGATAGTCTTCTAGAAAGGGAATTTAAGTAGTGAATTTGGATAAATATAGTTCAACTTCTGAAACAGCATCTACTGAATGATTTAAAGGAGGTTGATGTCACCAGGCACAGGGGGCTGTGGGCTGACCTGTGATATTATCACTGGTTTAAGCAGCTGACAATGGGAGATGAAGATATGAAAAGCTATATTAATGAATATATTAGCATTGCAACAAAAGCCTTCTGTATGGGATATACTGTACTCCAGTGAGAATCAGCACCTTCAGGGACTGCCCCCCAGTGAGATTTGGCACCTTCAGGAACTGTCCCCCAGTGAGCGTCAGCACCTTCAGGAACTTAGTGATTTTAACTGCTCACTTATTCTTTTTGCAGAAGTGCAAGGGGTTTAAAATCCTTATCTTGTACTTTCACTTGTTGGAAGATGCACAAAGTCTGTTCCATTATCTGTGCCTTGAAAGAGATATTAGATGAAGATTCTGCCTCTCTGCTCAGATGTGTTTTAGCGAACCCATAGGCACTGTGGGATGAACCATAAGAGAGTTCTCCCAGTCCCCTCAACCAACATCAACCAAGGCAGTTTAAATGGTTTTGCATCTCCTTGGTGCTTTTGGGATCAGGCTGTGCACTAAATAGCTGCCTACTTCACCAACACTGTAATATGTCTCCATTTGAACATGATTCAGTGATGGCTGAGCACCTTGGAGAAGTCTCTGTGTAATATAATTCAGAGATATATAAACATGGCATTGGTCTCTTCAAATTGTTATTAATACTATGAATCACAAATTGCAATATTTTCAATAGCTGTGTGGAATTATTGAAGCTATTCATATGATTTATTTGTTGCTATCATTGCAGCAGTAAAATGCCTCCAGTGTGCAATATCTTTCATGCTTTGCTGCTATTCTGAATGATTTATTACTCCTCTATCACTTAGTCTACAGTCTCTGACTCGTGGCAGTCTTGTTATAATGTGACACCAAGTACAGTCTTCATCAGAATAAATCAGCTCTGAAATTGTTCAACTGACGCACAAACTGGTGAACGTATGCGCTTCAGAAAGGAATAGGAATAGATTGTTGGTCCATTAGACTTTCCCATCCAGATATGCTGCAGTTAACCCATCTCTACACCCAAATGCTCAGAAGCTCATAGAAGCTTTTTTTAAATTCTTTCACAGGATGTGGATATCATTTATTGTCCATCCTAACAACACAAACATGCCTGGGCTGCTCTATCAAAGAGCTGTACAGTTATTTCTACTCTCCCCTCTGTCTCTGCAGCCCTACAAATTTGTCAGCTGAAGTATTTATCAAATTCTCTCTTGAAAGTTACTGATGAATTTGCCTCCTTTCAGCCACTGTGATACTTATAACTCAGGTTAATACTCGGGTATTGTGTCATTAACAAATTCAAATGATCAGATTACAATAACTTACTGTGTTAACAAAATACTTCCTCAAGGCACCTTTCATCCTTGTCTCAGTCACCTTTAATCTGTGTTCTCTTGCTACCGGCCTTTCCACATTGGAAACACTGGATAGTAACATAGGTGGGTTAAACAGGGAGGGCAAGCTGAATTTTGGATGGGAAACTGGGATGGGTTTTCCTACAGGCTGGGGAATTTTAAATCAACAGTGTGTTTTTGGCTCTGACAAGTTCCCATCTGGAAGTCAGCCTAATTGACAGGCTTGACTTCCAATTAATCAAAGAGCTCTTCAGAGCAGACCCCTGGACAAGGTAGGTCCAATCTTTAGGAATTCTGATCCCAGGCTGGGTGGATTTGATCCCCTTTCTATGGTGTGTGTGGAAGTCTAACTGGGGGGAAGCATTCCTGCTCATCCTGGCCCACAAACAGGGCTGCAAAAAGCACCTCTCTTCCCCCAGAGTTCTCCTTAACCTGCTTCACTTGTTGGGTTTCCTAAGTCCTGGGAAAGCTGGCCAATCACTGTCAAGCATACAACTCAAACTAAATCAGAGAGTTTCTACAGCATTAACATATTTAAATTACCAACCTATTTCCTGGGAGCAGATTGGCTGCTCAACCCTTGTCTGGATTCTGTCAAATATGAAGTGGGTGGATTGAAGCTGGGTTTGAGCTTTAAAAGTTTTTTTAACTTTTCATTCGATCCCAATCCACCTGTGTTTGTGTGCTAAATTTCAGCCCAGTCCTTATTTACTTTCTGAAAATCCCTCATATTTGGAACACCCTCTATCAAATCTCCTTTCATCTTCTCCACTCTAAGGAGAACAACCCCAATGCCCAAGAAACCCAACAACAAGGTCAGGGCAGTGTGAGTGTAGAGACTGGCAACTTTAAAAAAATAAATCCAACTTTCCAGTTAATAGCTGAAAAGATGATGTGACAAGATTTCACTTTTCAGGGCTTTTACTGTAACAAAGAGACCAAAAGGAACTTTAACTAAACACCACTGTTGTAGGCAATTTGTACTTTAAACTACAGAACAGAAATTTCCTCTTTTACTTTTAAGACAACTGACAAACCAACATCACCAGTATGGTTTACACTGTCCTTTAAGTAGTCATTCAATTTTCCTGGACCCAGCCCAAAGTTATTCTTTGTTCCTGAGCATTTACTTCCATTCTTTTCCTTTCCCAGCCTGGTAACTTTTACTCCCAGAACTATCTTTCACAGTGAGGGTTTTTCCTGGAGATTCTTCCTCTAGTGCAAGGTTATAGCTTGGGATCATTGTTCAAAGCTGGGTGCAAGCATGAATCAATCCTTCAGGGTAAACAGTTTATGGCTCTGTGCACTCTCTCCACTATTGACACGTTAGCCAATTCAAACAAACCCAGTGAGCAATGCAGACGGTGTAGTTTCATTCATGCACACAAAAATTGGCCAACTTTTTATGACGTACACTAGGCATGTGGCATGAAAGTACATTGGAAATGCCAATGCTGAAAGCCAAAGACTCCAATGGCATGGTGGAATGTATGGTATGTGCTATAAAGTCCTTAACTATAAAATGTCAGCAAAATAAACAATGGCCAGGATTTCCCGGTCGGTGAGCAGGGGGCGGGACCCGCTCGCCGATGTGTAAGATGACGCGGGATGACATTGGGCGGAACTCCCGACGTCACCCCGCCTCATTTCAATTTTCAGGTTTGCAGGCACTCAGCCGAATCAGCTGTCCGCCCGCCGACCTGTCAATGGCCAATTGAGGAATTGACAAAGTCATTAACGTGATTAGTGGACATGCCCGTTAAGGTTGGGGGGCAGGTCGGGGGCCCAGGCAGGCTTCCGAAAAAGCATGAAACCTCATCCACGGGCAGGTTATTAAAACATTAATAAAGGTGTATTTAAAAGTGATGGACATGTCCCAACTCATTGTGGAGCCGATCTCCCTGAGGCAGCACTTAGCCTCAGGGAGATGTGTCACTCTTGCGTGTGCAAGCGTTAAAGAGCGCACTCCGGCTCAGGGAATCCCCTCCCCCGCCCTTACAGCGAGTGCATAGTGCTTCCTTGTGGACGTCACGCTGGGCAGGCCTTAATTGGCCCGCCCACGTAAAATGGCAGCGCACCCCCAATCGGAGGCGCACCCGGTCCTGAACATCCCCCCTGACAGGGGGAAGATTCCGCCCAATGTGTGCATATTGCAATGCTACTCCTTTGAGTGACAGTGTTCAGGGCAACTATTCCTTCACCATCAGAATTATTGATTGGCAGACAAGTGTGAAAACCCTTCCCAGTCATCATTCATGGATACTTCAGGAATACGAAATGTGTTCAGTAAAACAATGGGAAGTTGAAGGGCACACACATGACTGGCATGTGAGCAAAGAATTATCTAAGCTAAACACCAGACAAAAGGTACAAATACAACAACCAACTGCTGGAACATGAAATCCAGTGGAAATCACTAACATCTCTCCAGAACCATGATCATTTCAAGTTGAGAACCCAACAGCAAATCAAGGAAGTGCCAGGCACAAGTAACCCCATCACAAGCAAAACATGATTTAAGACATAATCCAAACATAACACTCCTACTGACAATGAGAATTGTGAGAATATACAGCGATCTCAAACCAACTTCACAGGAATCGCATTTGGATGGATCAGCAAAATGCCATTCTGTTTCAGAGACACAGCAGTTTACTATTTTGTATAATTGCATATTTCAACAAATAACAGTTTTCTTTTGATGTGGTGTAAGTAGCTCTGATTATTTAGGAGCATAGGAACAGAAGTGTGAGGTGAGACACTTTGGTACAAAGAACATAGAGAGACCGTATAAAGTAAAGGATGCTAAAGGGTGTGCAAGAGCAGCGAGACCTGGGTGTATATGTACATAAGTCAGTAAAGGTGGCAGGACAGGTAGAGAGAGCTGTTTCTAAAGCAGACAGTATTCTAGGCTTCGTTAACAGGGACATAGAGGACAAGAGCAGGGAGGTTATGATGAACTTATCTAAGACACTGGTTAGACCTCAGCTGGAGTATTATGTACAATTCTGAGTGCCACACTATAGGAAGGATATAAATACATAGGGGAGAGTGCAGAAGAGGTTTACGAGAATGGTTCCAGGGATGAGACACTTCACTTATGAGGAAAGATTGGAGAAGTTAGGATTGCTTTCCTTGGAGAGGAGAAGGCTGAGAGGAAACTTGAAAGAAGTTTTCAAAATCATAAGGGTCCTGGGCAGAGTAGAGAGGGAGAAACTGGTCCTGCTCATAAACGGATCGAGAACCAGAGGGCACAGTTTTAAAGTGTTTTGCAAAAGAAGCAAATGCAAGTGGTTAGGGTCTGGAATGCACTGCATGGAAGTGTGGTGGAGGCAAGTTCAATTGAGGCATTTAAGAGGGCATTAGATGATTATTGAAATAGAAACAATGTGCAGGGTTACAGGGAAAAGGCAGGAGATTAGCACCAAGTTAAAATGCTCAGAGAGCCAGTGCAGACACAATGGGCCGAATGGCCTCCTTCTACACCGTAACAATTTTGTGATTCTGTAAGCAGGCCATTCAGCCCATCGAGCCTGCTCCACCATTCATTTAGACTATGGCTGACCATCTACGTCAGCAGCACTTCCCCATGCTAGCCCCATATCCCTTGATGTTATTAGTCTCCAGAAATCTATCGATTTCTAACTTGAACATAATCAATGTTTGAGCTTCCACAGCCTCTGGGTAGAGAATTCCAAAGATTCACCTCCCTCTGAGTGAAGAAATTCCTCCTCAGACCTAATGACCTGCCCCTGATTCTGAGATTGTATCCCCTGGTTCTGGACTCACCAGACAGGGAAACATTTAATACACATCCACCCCATCACACCCTGTAAGAATTTTGTAGATTTCAGTGAGATAAATATCTATGATTTAAAGGTACAACCTAAAGTTAGAAAAAAGGGGGATGTTGTGGTGTACCTTTAAGGGGCTATCTAAACCTGCTGTGCACCACCAGACAGGATGTGATGTGTATACTAACGTAAATATTATGCAAGTGATAGGAGCAGTCCTAGAGACCAAAAGCATTAACTAACTGTCCAGATATTGTTGTATATAATTCAATCTCTTCAGATAAAAGAACCCAGCTAACTGAGTTACCAATCCTCTTCACGTAAGAAACATAGACATAGAAACATAGAAACTAGAAGCAGGAGTAGGCCATTCAGCCCCTCGAGCCTGCTCCCCCATACATTATGATCACAGCTAATCCTCTATCTCAATACCATACTTCCATTCTCTCCCCGTACCCCTAGACACCTCTAGAGTCTAGAAACCTGTCCAGGGTAGAGAACAGAACATCTGCCTCTACAACATACATTTACTTTTCCACTTTCTTCCTTTTTATATATTTGTAAACATTCTTACAATCTGTTTTTATATTTTTTGCTAGTTCACATATAGATTATATTTCCCCACTCTTTATCAACTTCTGGGCTATCCTTTGTTGGTTTCTTAAACTCTCTCAATCCTTAGGTTTACTATTATTCTTTGCAATCTAATAAACCTCTTCTTTCAATCTAGTATGAAGAAGATAAAGGCCAGGATGGAAATTCTCACCTGAAGTCAATGGATTTTTGGCAGGTCCAACAAATTTTCCATCCTGCTTTTTACAATTCCAGCTGTGGGCAGGCCTGGGAAAATCCCAGCCGGAATGAGGGAGTGGGGCTGGGGATCAGCTGGGAAGGTGGGAACACCACACAATTAAGCCATGGCATGTATGAATTTCAGTGCCAACACAATGCCAGGTTTGTCGGCTATGAGCCACAATGATTGGCTGATCGAATCAAACAGCAAATTCTTTCATTTGTTTGGAATAAGCAAAATACAGTTAATTCTCAACCAGCCCATACCTCCAAAGCCCAATACAAATTGTCCACTCTTAGATGTGGTTTCATGATTGGGAAGCACTTACTGAACAATCCTGAGTGTGCTAATAGCTACACTAACAACCAATTTAAGATATTCAGTCAAGATGTAACATGGCTCATTTATATTTGTTAGAGGTGACATAAAAACTCATACACAGCAACCCACTGTCTACAAACAAAAGGAGTATGTTCAAGCTTTACACCTTTTTTGAATTATCCGGGAGTTTGGGGAGCCTACAGTTCCCCATCGCTTTGTCCATGGCAATACCCTGGCCAATCAGAATCAATTTGCAAACAAATCTTTGGAATTCTCTGCCCCAGAGGGGTGTGGAGGTTCAATCACTGGGTATGTTCAAGACTGAGGTTGATAGATTTCTACATACTAAAAACATTAAGGAATATGGAGGTGGTGCAGGAAAATAATGTTGAATTAGAAGATCAGCCATGATCTCATAGAATGATGGAGTTCGAAGGGCTGAATCGTCTATTCCTGCTCCTATTTCTTAAGTTCTTATGTTCAATCAGCACTCTTTTCTCTTGTATAATTGTTGTGATTCTTTGAAATTTGGCATCCTTGCATTTGTCCTGATGAGTGCAAGATGAAAAATTTCAGCAACATGTCTCTCTTTTCAGCAATATCCATGCTCTGCGCTACCAAGTGATAGTTTCTATCTGAATATATTGGACACCAACAATAAACAGCTTGCACTTTGATAGCAGTAATTTGTTGTGGTGCAGTAAAACACTGAAAACATTTCACCAATGTACGATCAAACAGAATTTGTCACATAACTACAGGAGGAGATATCAGGTGATCAAAATCTTGGCCAAAGAGGTAGGTTTTATGGAATATCTTAAAGGAGGAGAAATGGATGGAGAGGTGGAAAGGATTCCAGACTTTAGGGCCAAGGCAGCTAGAGCAATTCAGAGATTTACGAGAGCTGGAGGAGTGCAGACATCCAGGAGGATTGTGGGGCTGGAGGAGATGACAGAGATTGGGAGGGGACAATGCCATGGTGGGATCTGAAAACAAGGATGAGAATTTTAGCATCAGGACAATACTGAACTGGGAGCCAATGTCAGTCAGGGGTGGTAGGTGACCAGATGCAGGTTAGAAATTAGGAGTTTCAGAAGGTCACGAATATGGGGACTAAGGGGTGGCTATGGGTTAAAGAGAAGATGTTGGAAATACTCAGCAGGTCTGGCAGCATCTGTGGAAAGAGAAACAGAGTTAACGCTTCAGATTGACGACCTTTGATCAGAACTGATTTCCAGGACAGGCAAAATGAACCAAATGGTCTGCTTCTGTGTTGCTTCATTCTTTGAACTGGAAGATGTCAGTGACAAACAGCAAATATATAGACAGGGTAACAAAAAAAGGGAGAAGTCTTTATTGGAGTGCAGTTCAAGATTCTTATCTTTACCTTAGGTGTCTCTCTGGAACCCTTTCAGATCTAGATCTGGCTGGCACATGAGACAATTCAACTACAGGAGGTCACATCACAGCAGCGATTACACTTTAAAAATATTTCATTAGCTGTGATATGCTCTGGGATATTCTGAGGTACAGGAGAATTGGGATTCTTTCTTTTTATGGAGGACAAAGACGAGCTGTATATGTGGAGGGTTCATGGTATGTCTTGACAGTGAACACAAGCTGCTGATTAAAACCCTTCACACACTGAGAATTGGCTGATGAATGTTCTCACTGAGATCTGTCTCTGTTGCACTCACTGATACCCTAGGGTATTATGCAGCAATCTCTGACCTTCCTGCAATGCTGCCACATCTCATTAACTTCTCAAATCATCCCCTATTGTAGCTCAGGGTTAGGCTGCAAGATTAAACATTTAAAACAGAAGCATTACTTTCTCCTCAGTCACACAGCAAAATAGAGATTAATTTAAAAAGAGTCATGCTATTTCTTTTCCATTAATAACCCAAAACAAGCTAGCATCTCACACTCAATCTACAAACCATGTATTCATTTAAAAGGCTGACCAAAGAACTCGCTGTAACATTATTGCATTGAGGTCATTTCTTTAAAGTCCTGATAGAAAACAGGCTCTGAAAATGATGTGGGTCAGTTACTGTTACAGTATCTGTATGAGGGAACTAATTTATTTAACACTTTCAATGTAGCAAATGTCCTAAGATGCTTCACAGGAATGTAAACCCGACAACATTTGACACTGAGGCACATAAGGAACTATTAGGACAGATAACCAAAAGCTTGGTCAAAGAAGTTGAGTTTAAGGAGTGTCTGACAGGACGAAAGTGAGGTAGAGAGGCAGAGAGGTTTAGGGAGGTAATTCCTGAGCTCGGGGCCCAGACAGCTGAAGGCACAGCTACCAAGTGTGGAGTAAATATGATTGGGAATGCACAAGAAGCCATAAGGAGGGGAGTTCAGAGATCTTGGAGGATTGTAGAGTTGGAGTTTTTTATAGAGATCTGGAGGGAGAAGGCAATTGAGAGATTTGAAAATAAGGATGAGACTTTTTAAATTAGGACATTGCGGGCCAGGACACATGCAGATTAGAGAGCTCAGGGGTGATGGTGTGATGATTATTGCTTCAATGCCAGCCTTATTCTGACATTCACGTGGTCAGAACAGCCAATCAGCACTAAGCATGGGGAAGCTTATAAGACTTGGAGTTTTCTGAGTCTGGAAAGTGTATGGTAGCCTTGTTAGAGGGTCTGTGGCTAATGCAGCAGCTCTGTAAATAAAGTTTGCTGTTTAACTAAAGAAGCTAACTGGTTCGTCTCTACAGATGGGGAATGGGACTTGGTACAAGTTCAACTATGGACAGCACAGTTTTAGATGACCTCAAGTTTATAAAGTGTGCAAGATGGGAGGCAGTCCAGCCTCTGGAGCTAACCGAGTCATGGATGAGGTTTTTTGTAGCAAACAAGCTAAAATTGGGATGATTATTTGACATTCCTAGTTTCATCCTGTACCCACTAAACCACAATATCCAATCAAGTGCTTTATAAAGACCCCAACATTAACTTCAATCAGACTTGCCAAACAGCACTGAAATCTGCAGCAGACTGCAAATTTATTTTTAAGGAGACTTTCCCCAGTCCCTCTCTCGCCCTCTCAGAATCTTCCTATTACGTTGAACTCTTTGACAGTCAACACTCGGGTCATTTGGAGAGAGTCCGACAGTGACTCATAAAATATAAACATTAATTATAAATATCTGACATTTCCATTGAGCTGTGAATGTGTCAATCAGCACTGACACTGTGACATGACAAACGGAAGAATTCGCCTCTGGATGTAACAACTAAAGCAACATAAAGCCTTGAGTTAACAACAGCATCAACAACATGTATTTCTTTAGCACCTTTAACATAATCAAACATTCCCAGGCAATTCACAGCGGCATTAACAGCAAGCTACAAAAGGCAAATGGCCAAAAGCCTAATGAGTGTCATAAAGGAGGAAGGTGAGGTGGAGCGATGTTAGAGGAGGAGGGTAAGGTCAACCATGTCAAAAGCTGCAGTCAGGTTGAGAAGGATGAGGAGGGCAAGCTTACCTTGGTCACGGTCACATAGGATGTCATTAGCAGAGTTTTTTTTCCCTTAATTAAGGAAGGATATAAATGGGTAAATAGCAGTTCAGAGAAGGGTCACTCGACTGATTCCTGGGATAGTGGGGCGGGGAGGGTTATCTTATGAAGCAAGCTTGGACAGACTGGGCCTGTATCCATTGGAGTTTAGAAGAATGAAAGGTGATCTTACTGAAACATATTAGGTCCTGAGGGGGCTGGATAGAGTGGATGCTGAGACGATGTATCCCCTCGAGACTGGACTAGAACTAGGGGAGACAGTTTAAGGTGAAGAGAAGAAATTTTTTCTCTCAGAGGATCATGAACCTTTGGAACTCTCTCCCCTGGAGAGCAGGAGGCAGGGTCAATGAATATTTCTAAGGCAGAAGCAGATAGATTCTGGACGAACAAGGAGTCAAAATTATTGGGTGTTGGGATGGGGGGTCAAGGGTTGGGCGGAATGTGGAGTTGAGGCCATGACCAGGTCAGCCATGATCTTATTGAATGGTGGAGCAGGCTCAAGGGGCCAAATGGCCTCCTCCTGCTCCAGATTCGTACATTTCTATGTATGTATCAGTGACTTGGCTAAGAACTGTTTGGGTCCTGTGACAGAGGCAGAAACCTGATTGGAAGGATTCAAACATGGAGGCCTGGGAAAGACGGACGTGGATTTGGGAGGCAACAACATGTTCAAGGACTTTGGAAAGGAAAGGGATGTTGGAAAGGGAGTGGTAGTTTGCAAGGACGGTGGAGTAAAAGTTGGATTTTTGGAGGAGAGGGTGATGATAGTAAATTTAAAGGAGAGTCAACACCTGAAGAGAGAGAATGGTTAAAAACATGGGGACTAGAAGGGAAGTTGGATGGTCAGCAGGAATAGGTTCAAGCGAACAGATGGTTAGTCTCATCAACAAGGTGAACTTAAAGAGTGCGTGAGGGGAGATGGAGAGAAATGAGAGTAAGATGAGAGTTCGAGGCTAAGGCAAAGACGTCTGGCCCCGTAGGCTAGTGGAAGGGGGAACACAACAGAGACAGCGGATCGGATGACTTCAATCTGAGTGGTGTAATCCGAATGCTTTAAGAATAATGGCGCACCTTCCTGTAGAGGCATCGTTCTTGGTGTCGAACCATTGGTATATTGACAATAGTATTGAAGGCTTGTGCTCCAGAACTTGCTGCACCCCTAGCCAAGCTGTTCCAGTACAGCTACAACATTGGCATCTACCCGGCTATGTGGAAAATTGCCCAGGTATGTCCTGAACACAAAATGCAGGGCAAATCAAACTGGCTTATTACCGCCCCATCAGTCTATTCTCCATCATCAGTAAAGTGAGGGAAGGGGTCATCAACAGTGCTATCAAGCGGCACTTGCTTAGCAATAACCTGCTCACTGATGCCCAGTTTGGGCTCCACCAGGATCACTCAGAACATTACAGCCTTGGTTCAAACATGGACAAAAGAACTGAACTCCCAAGGTGAGGTCCTTGACTTGAAGTCAGCATTTGACTGAGTGTGACATCAAGGAGCCCTAGCAAAACTGGAGTCAAAGGGAATCAGGGGGAAAACTCTCCACTGGCTGGAGTCATATCTAGCACAAAGGAAGATGGTTGTGGTTGTTGGAGGTCAGTCATGTTAATTCCAGGACATCACTGCAGGAGTTCCTCAGGGTAGTGTCCTTGGCCCAACCATCTTCAGCTGCTTCATCAATGACCTGCCCTCCATCATAAGGTCAGAAGTGGTGATGTTTGCTGATGTTTGCACAATGTTCAGTACCATTCAGAACTTCTCAGATACTGAAGCAGTCCATGACCAAATGCTGCAAGACCTCCACAATATCCAGGCTTGGGCTGACAAGTGGTAAGTAATACTCTTGCCACATAAGCGCCAGGCAATGACCATCTCCAACAAGAGAGAATCTAACCATCGCCCCTTCACATTCAATGGCATTACCATCACATAATCCCCCACTATCAACATCCTGAGGGGTACTATTGACCAGAAACTGAACTGGACCAGCCATATAAATACTGTGGCTACAAGAGCAGGTCAGAGGCTAGAATTTCTGCAGTGAGTAACTCACCTCCTGACTCCCCAAAGCCTGTCCACCATCTACAAGGCACAAGTCAGGAGTGTGATGGAATACTCCCCACCTGCCTGGATGAGTGCAGCTCCCACAACACTCAAGAGGCTTGACACCATCCAAGACAAAGCAGCCCGCTTAACTGGCACCCCATCCACAAACATTCACTCCCTCCACCATGGACACACAGTGGCAGCAGTGTGTACCATCTACAAGATACACTGCAGGAATTCACCAAGGCTCCTTAGACAGCACTTTCCAAACCCACGACAACTACCCCTAGAAGGACAAGGGCAGCAGGTAGATGGGAACACCACCACCTGGAAGTTCCTCTCCAAGTCACTCACCATCCTAACTTAGAAATATATCGCCGTTCCTTCACTGTCGCTGGGTCAAAATCCTGGAACTCCCTTTCTAACAGCTCTGTGGATGTACCTACAGCACATGGACTGCAGGGGTTCAAGAAGACAGCTCACCACCACCTTCTCAAGGGCAATTAGGGATGGGAAATTAATGCTGGCCCAGCCAGTAAAGCCCACATTCCAAAAATGAAGAAAAAATAGTCAAATTTCCGAAAGCTACTTCTTCTACAGCCATCGCACTGCAATCTGTGATTCTATCCTTGTGTTTTACTCTGTATCTAACCCCGTGCTGTACCTGTCCTGGGAATGTTTGATAGGGACAGTGTAGAGGGAGATTTACTCTGTATCTAACCCCGTGCTGTACCTGTCCTGGGAGTGCTTGATGGGGACAGTGTAGAGGGACCTTTACTCTGTATCTAACCCCGTGCTGTACCTGTCCTGGGAGTGCTTGATGGGGACAGTGTAGAGGGACCTTTACTTTGTATCTAACCCCGTGCTGTACCTGTCCTGGGAGTGTTTGATGGGGACGGTGTAGAGGGAGCTTTACTCTGTATCTAACCCCGTGCTGTACCTGTCCTGGGAGTGTTTGATGGGGACAGTGTAGAGGGAGCTTTACTCTGTATCTAACCCCGTGCTGTACCTGTCCTGGGAGTGTTTGATGGGGACAGTGTAGAGGGAGCTTTACTCTGTATCTAACCCTGTACTCTACCTGTCCACTTGCTCTAATAGTTCTTTCCATCTTAAGCACAACTTTTCCAAAAATAACTTGCAACTGAAACTCTGCAAAATTCGAAATTTCCAGAATGAAAGTGCGAGGCCGTGATACTCATTGTGCAGGATGTGTCTAACATTTCAGAAATATCAGCGAGACAAGATGGGTGGATGGGTCTACATGTGCTGGAGGAACTGGATGGTGACTGTAACCCATTGTGTTGACAGTCAGGTGAGATCAGTACTGCAGACTGCATTCAAATTCCATCAGGAGCCTACACATTAATATTAGAAATTAATCTGATATTTCTTTCTGACATATAAGGTTAAGGTTTATTGAAAAAATGAAGATAAATAATGACTTTTCTTCAGTGAATCATTGGATTGCATTCTGTTGATTTTGTTCATCATTCATGAGCTGTAAGATTAGCTGGTGGGGTCAGTATTTGTTGTCTGTCTCTAATTGTCCTCAAGAACACAAGAACACAAAATATAGGAGCAGGATTAGGCCATTCGGCCCCTCAAGCCTGCTCCACAATTTGATATTATCATGTTTGTTGTGGTCTCAACTTTGCTTTCCTGTCTGCCCTTGTCTATCAAAATCTGACAAACTCAGCCTGGAATAGATTCAATGACCCAGTCTCCATTTCTCTCTGGGGAAGCAAATTCCACAGACTAACAACCCGTGAGAGAAAAGAATTCTGTTCAGCATAGTCTTAAATGGGAGACCCCTCATTTGTAAATGGTGTCCCCTAACTTTACATCCACCACAAGAAGAAACATCCTCTCAGTGTCCACTCTGTCGAGTACCCTGAGGATCTTGTGTGTTTCAAGAAACACATGATATCCAGAAACAGCTGAAGGCACTGGATACTGCAAAGGCTCTGGGCCCTGACAATATTCCGGCAATAGTACTGAAGACTTGTGCTCCAGAACTTGCTGCGCCTCCAGTCAAGCTGTCCCAGTACAGCTACAACACTGGCATCTACCCAGCTATGTGGAAAATTGCCCAGGTATGTCCTGTACACAAAAAGCAGGACAAATCCAACCTGACAAATTATCGCCCCCATCAGTTTACTCTTGTTCATCAGTAAAGTAATGGAAGGGGTCATCAACAGTGCTATCAAGCGGCACTTGATTAGCAATAACCTGCTCACTGACACTCAGTTTGGGTTCCACCAGGGCCACTCAGCTTCTGACCTCATTACAGCCTTGATTCAAACATGGACAAATAGCTGAACTCCTGAGGTGAGGTGAGAGTGACTGCCCCTGACATCAAGGCAGCATTTGACTGAGTGTGACATCAAGGAGCCCTAGCAAAACTGGAATCAATGGGAATCAGGGGGAAAACACTAGGCTGTTTGGAGTCATACCTAACACAAAGGGAAATGGTTGTGGTTGTGGGAGGTCAGTCATCTCAGTTCCAGGGCATCACTGCAGGAGTTCCTCAGGGTAGTGTCCAGCCTGCAGCTCTCTCCCAGTAATGAAGATCCCACATTTGCCGGCGCTTTCTCCCAGGGCAGGCAGGCTGAGCTGGGAATTGTCCCAAATCCCACTCCCCGCCTCCAGGATGAAAATCCAGGCCTTTATGTCCTCTTGACACCTTTCTTTCCTACCAATCTTTGAGTCATCAGCAAATTTATTCCTTTCATCCAAGTCACTGATAGAGATTGTAAATAGTTGCGCCCCAGCACTGATCCCTGTGGCAATCCACTAGCTACAGCTTGCCAACCCGAAATAGAGCCATTTATCCCTTACCGTCTGCTTCTTGTTTGCTAGCCAATCCTTTATCCTTGCTAACATGTTACCCCCACATCAGATTCTCTTATCTTGTGTAGTAATCTTTGATGTGGCGCCTTATCAAATGCCATTTGGAAATCCAAATACACCACATCTACAGGTTCCCCTTTAGCCATCTAGCTTGTTACTTCCTTAAAGAACTCGAACAAATTAGTCAAACATGATTTCCCTTCCAAAAAAACATACTGATTCTGCCTCATCCTATTATGATTTTCTAAATGTCCTGCTTTGACCTCCTTTATAATGGATTACACCATTTTCTCTAAGACAGATGGGTCAAAATCCTGGAACTCCCTCCCTAACAGTACTGTGGGCATACCTGCAGCAATTCAAGCAGGCAGCTCACCACCTTCTCAAGGGTATTAAGGAAGGGCAATAAATGCTGGCCTAACCAGTGAAGTCCACATCCCATAAATTAATTTTAAAAAAGACCAAGTAGCACATAATTTCCTGCTTTCTATCTCCCTCCTTTCTTGAAATGTGGTGTTACATTTGTGGTTTTCCAATCTGCTGGAACCTTTCCAAAATTAGGGAATTTTGGAAAATTATAACCAATACATCAACTCTCACAGCAGCAGAGGTAGTGATGAATATCACTGGGCTAGTAATCCAGAGGACCAGACTAATGCTCTGGGAACATGGGTTCAAATCCCACAACAGCAACTGGTGGAATTTAAATTCAATTAACAAATCTGGAACATAAAGCTAGTCTCAATAATGATGATCATGAAACTACTGATTGTGGTAAAAACCCATCTGATTCACTAATGTCCTTTAGGGAAGGAAATCTGCTGTCCTCACCCAGTCTGGCCTACATGTGACTCCAGACGCACAGCAATGTGGTTGACTCGTAACCTTCCACTGAAATGAGCCAGCAAGACATTCAGTTCAAGAGTAATTAGGGATGGGCAACAAATGCTGGCCTGGCCAATGATGCCCACATCACTGAAAGAATACATTTTTAAAAAGCCACTTCCTTTAAGACTCTAGAATGAAAGCCATCAGGTCCTGGAGATTTGTCAACCATTAGTTTTAATAGTTTTTCCTGTAACCTCTTGCTGGTGATTGTTTTAAATTCCTCATTCTCTTTACCTCTTGGTTTTCAGGTAGAAGTGGTGGTGAGATGCCTTCTTGACCTGCTGCAGTCCGTGTGGTGTAGGTACGCCCACAGTGCTGTTAGGGAGAAAGTTCTAGGATTTTAGACTGGAGGATTGGAGGACAGCTATTGTTGTCCCATTATTAAAAAAGGGAGGAGGGGAAAGATCAGGAAATTACAGGCCAGTCAGTCTACCATCAGCGGTGGGGAAGTTACTAGAAAGAATCCTGAGGGACAGAATATATCTGCACTTGGAGAGACACAGATTAATCAGGGATAGTCAGCATGGATTTGTTAAGGGATAGTCGTGTTTGACAAATTTAGTCGAATTTTTTGAGGAGGTAACCAGGAGTGTTGATGAGGATAATGCATTTGATGTAGTCTACATGGACTTTAGCAAGGCTTTTGATAAGGTCCCTCATGGCAGACTGGTCAAGAAAGTAAGAGCCCGTGGGATCCAAGGCAAAGTGGCACGTTGGATCCAAAATTGACTGAGAGGCTGGAAGCAGAGGGTGAGGGTAGAGGGATGTTTCTGTGACTGGGAGTCTGTTTCCAGTGGGGTTCTGCAGGGCTCGGTGCTGGGGCCCTTGCTGTTTGTGGTGAACATAAATGATTCGGACTTAAGTGTAGGGGGTATGATCAAAAAGTTCGCGGGTGACACGAAAATTGATGAGTGGTAAATAGTGAGGAGGATAGCCCTAACCTGCAGGAGGATATCAATGGACTGGTCAGGTGGGCAGAGCAGTGGCAAATGGAATTCAACCTGGAAAAGTGTGAGGTAATGCACTTGGGGAGGGCTAACAAGGCAAGAGATTGCACTATGAATGGTAGGACCTGGAAAGTACTGAAGATCAGAGGGACCTTGGTGTGCACATCCACAGATCCCTGAAGGTAGCGGGTCAGGTAGATAAAGTGGTTAAGAAAGTATATGGGATACTTGCCCTTATTAGCCGAGGCATAGAATACACAAGCAGGGAGGTTGTGCTGAAACTGTGTAAAATGCTGGTTGGCCACAACTGGAGTACTGTGTGCAGATCTGGTCACTGCATTATAGGAAGGATGTGACTGCACTGGAGAGGGTGCAGAGGAGATTTACCAGGATGCTGTCTGGGCTGGGGGGTCTGAGCTATGAGGAAAGATTGGATAGGCTGGGGTTGTTTTCCTTGGAGCAATAAAGGTTGAGAGGGGACCTGATAGAGGTGTATAAGATTATGAGGGGCATAGATAGGGTGGATAGGAAGACACTTTTTCCATTAGTAGAAAAGTCAATAACCAGGGGGTATAAATTTAAGGTAAGAGGTAGAAGGCTAAGATGGGAGTTGAGGAGAAACCTTTTCACCCAGAGGGTGGTGGGAGTCTGGAACTCACTGCCTGAAAGGGTGGCTGAATCAGAAACTCTTGTAACATTTAAGAAGTATTTAGATATTCACTTGTGTTGCCAAAGCCTCCAGGGCTATGGGCCAAGCGCTGGAAAATGGTATTAGTGTGGTCAGATCTTTGCTGACTGATGTGGATATGATGGGCCGAATGGCCTCTTTCTGCGCTGTAAACATCTATGAGTCTATTTTGACCCAGCTGATCATCCATGATGTGAATGAATGGGGAATCAAGCTCGAGGGGCTGAATGGCCTCCTCCTGTTCTCAATAATCTAATCCTCATTAGATATGCAATTCCAGGATAATACTGGAGAGTACTTGATGTTGCACTCCTGTTGATAAAGAGAGAGACTGAGAAACTTTGTCCCTCCGTCCCCACCCCATTTTCCAATCCCAGCCCCAGCCGTGTATTCACTATACCCCCTGACCTTCCCCTCTCCGACACTGTACATTCAGTGCTCAGCAAAGGACTTAGTTTCATACCCTTACACCCTCATCTCAATGAATTTCGGGCTCGGCACGATGCTGAACTCTTCTTCCACCGTCTTCGCCTCCGGGCTCACTTTTTTGGGCAGGAGTCCTCTCCCCGTTCAATGGATCCTTTTACCACCTCCAGTATTCTCCCACCACCTGAACTCCTCCCTTTGGATTCTTACCTTCTCTTGATCTTTTCATTGAGAACTGTCAGCATGACATTAGTCGTCTCAATTTCTCTGCTCCTCTCACCCATTCTAATCTGTCTCTTTCTGAACTTACTGCACTCCATTCTCTCAGGTCCAACTCTGACATTGTCATCAAACCCGCTGACAAGGGTGGTGCTGTTGTTGTCTGGCGCACTGACCTCTACCTCGCGGAGACTGAGCGTCAAATCGCAGACACTTTCTCCTACCTCTTCCTGGACAATGACGCCATCACTGAACATCAAGCCATTGTTTCCAGGACTGTCACTGACCTCATCTCCTCTGGAGATCTTCCTCCCACAGCTTCCAACCTGACAGTTGCCCAACCTCGGACGGCCCGCTTCAACCTCCTACCTAAAATCCACAAACAGGAATGTCCTGACAGACCGATCATGTCAGCCTGTTCCTGCCCCACGGAACTCATTTCTCGTTATCTTGACTCCCTTCTCTCACCCCTTGTCCAGTCTCTTCCCACCTACATCCGTGATTCCTCTGACACCTTAGATCACATCAACAATTCCCAGTTCCCTGGCCCCAACCACCTCCTCTTCACCATGGAAGTCCAATCCCTCTACACCTTCATCCCCCACCAGGATGGTCTGAGGGCCCTTAGCTTCTTCCTCGAACAGAGGCCCGAACAATCCCCATCCACCACTACTCTCCTCCGTCTGGCTGAACTTGTTCTCACACTGAACAATTTCTCCTTCAACTCCTCTCACTTCCTCCAAATAAAAGGTGTGGCTATGGGTACCCACATGGGCCCCAGCTATGTCTGTCTCTTTATGGGGTATGTGGAACATTCCTTGTTCCAGTCCTACTCCGGCCCCCTTCCACAACTCTTTCTCCGGTACTTTGATGAATTCTTAGGTGCTGCTTCATGCTCTCGTCGGGACTTGGAAAAATTTATTAATTTTGCTTCCAATCTCCACCCCTCCATCATTTTCACGTGGTCCATCTCTGACACTTTCCTTCCCTTCCTTGACCTCCCTGTCTCAATTTCTGGTGATAGACTGACCAGCAATATCCATTACAAGCCTACCGACTCCCACAGCTACCTCGACTACAGCTCCTCATACCCCGCTTCCTGTAAGGACTCCATCCCATTCTCTCAGTTCCTTTGCCTCTGTTGCATCTGTTTTGAAGATGCTACCTTCCAAAACAGTTCCTCTGACATGTCCTCCTTCTTCCTTAACCGAGGCTTTCCACCCACGGTAGTTGACAGGGCCCTCAACCATGTCCGGCCCATCTCCCGTGCATCCGCCCTCACGCCTTCTCCTCCCTCCCAGAAACATGATAGGATCCCCCTTGTCCTCACTTATCACCCCACCAGCCTCCGCATTCAAATGATCATCCTCTACCATTTCTGCCAACTCCAGCATGAGGCCACCACCAAACACATCTTCCCTTCACCCCCGCCCCCCAGCGGCATTCCGTAGGGATCGTTCCCTCTGGGACACCCTGGTCCACTCCTCCATCACCCCCTACTCCTCAATCCCCACCTACGGCACCTCCCCATGCCCACGCAAAAGATGCAACACCTGCCCCTTCACTTCCTCACTGTCCAAGGGCCCAAATACTCCTTTCAAGTGAAGCAGCATTTCACTTGCATTTCCCCCAACTTAGCCTATTGCATTCGTTGCTCCCAATGTGGTCTCCTCTACACTAGAGAGACCAAACGCAAACTGGGCGACTGCTTTGCAGAACACCTGCGGTCTGTCTGCAAGAATGACCCAAACCTCCCTGTCACTTGCCATTTTAACACTCCACCCTGCTCTCTTGCCCACATGTCTGTCCTTGGCTTACTGCATTGTTCCAGTGAAGCCCAACGCAAACTGGAGGAACAACACCTCATCTTCCGACTAGGCACTTTACAGCCTTCTGGACTGAATATTGAATTCAACAGCTTTAGATCTTGAACTCCCTCCTCCATCTCCACCCCCTTTCTGTTTCTTCCCCCTTCCTTTTGTTTTGTCCAATAATTGATATAGATTTTTCTTTTCCCACCTATTTCCATTATTTTTAAATCTATACCTCTTATGCCCTGTTAGTCTCATTTCACCCCACCCCCACTAGAGCTGTAACTCTTTCGAGTACAAACCCGTTTCCATCTGTTCCTATTCAGATGAAATTACATTGTTTCATAGTTTGCCATTGTGAGATTTGGACTCTTGATCTTGGGGTTAAAAACCCAGTACCATAACCACTTGGCTATTTAGGCCAAGCTGTACCTGTGTGTCCTGCCATCCATTCTTAATTAGAACATTCTCTTAGATAATATCACCAATTTCAACACCTCTTGGATCTTTTGTCTGTGACATCTTTTGATTATCTGCTCCTATCACTGCTTGCTTGTCCCTACAACCGCTCCCCCCCCAACTTCTCTCTCTCTCTCTCCCCCCCACCCTCACCTTAAACCAGTTTATATTTCAACCCTCTCCTAATTTTACTCAGTTCTGTTGAAGGGTCATGAGGACTCGATGCTGCCAGACCTGCTGAGTTTTTCCAGGTAATTCTGTTTTTGCTGAGAAACTTTAGACCTGGCAGCTCAACAGTTGCTGAGGACCTGGCCTTAAACTGGAGATTCTTCTGATTGCTTCCAATCCCCAGGGGAGATCATGAGAGAGGAACACCAGTTACATAGAAACAAGGGAGTGAGAGAGAGGCTTCGAGAGAAATCCAGCCTAACAACCCAGAATGAGAGATATCACCTGGGTTAATCAGAGAAGTCAGCAAGAATTTAATCAAGGATGTTTGACCAATAAAGAGATTGCCAAATGTAGATAAAAAGAGAGAGAGAAGTAGAGAGAAAGACAGCAAGAAGAGATTCTATCCTGCAACTGATACACTGACTGATCCCTCTTCAACTGCTTGTTGGCTTCCTCCAAGTGAGTCCTGGATCACTGAACAAAGAGAATATTTCACTGAATCAGAAATGTGGAACATTTTCGAACAATGATATTCCTGGGAAGTAGGCTGGTGACTGTGAGAAAAGGCTGAGAGAGTGGGTGTTCACAATGGGCAGGAGACCCAGTGTGACCATTGCCTCTGGACAATTAGCATTGTCTCTTGTCTCTTGTCTTTGAGGGGGAGCTGCTGGAGTTGGTCACAACAAGAGACTGAGGGCAGTAATCAAGGGAACAGTAACCCCACTGGTTCAAATGCTTACAGAAAGATACACTGGAGCGTCTGGTCCTACTAATGAGTTTGCTCAAGAATTGGCTGATATCAAAAACTTCACTAGTTACTTCCTATGAAATGATTGTTTACAAATTCTAAAATAGCCCCAAATAAAAAAGCTCTTCTATTTATCACTTAATTAAAATCTCTTCCCCAGTCTATGGAAATAAACAGGAAATGTCATCGCTCTCTGGATTGTTGTTCAGAATCAGGGCTGGACGAGAGCCAATGAAATTACTGGGACAGATCAGTTCTGGAGAGTCCCACAACATTCCCAAAAACAGTCAATATCAGAGCTCAGCTTCAAAATTAAACAAATTGCCCAGATTTTTATACATTATTGAGGCTTGATCAACTCCAGTAATGTCCCTGTGAGGATTAACCTTGACGTAAAGAATGGTTGATGTTTAGAACTGAACCCGGTAAGCAGGGAACTGAACCCGGTACGCAGGGAACTGAACCCAGTACACAGGGAACTGAACCCGGTACGCAGGGAACTGAACCCGGTACGCTGGGAACTGAACACGGTACGAAGGCAACTGAACGCAGTATGCAGGGAACAGATCCCAATACGCAGGAACTGAACCCAGTACGAAGGCAACTGAACCTGGTACGCAGAGAACAGATCCCGGTACGCAGGGAACTGAAACCGGGACGAAGGCAACTGAACGCAGTACGCAGGGAACAGATCCCAATATACAGGAACTGAACCCGGTACGAAGGCAAATGAACCCGGTACACAGAGAACAGATACCGGTATGCAGGGAACTGAAAACGGTACGAAGGCAACTGAACCTGATATGAAGGCAAGTGAACAAGGTACACAGGGAACAGATCCCAGTACACAGGGAACTGAGCCTGGTACGCAGGGAAGTGAGACCGCTACACAGGGAACTGAAACCGGTAGGCTGGGAACTGAGCCCGGTAGGGAGGGAACTGAAACCGGTACACAGGGAACTGAACCTGGTACAGAGGGAACTGAACCCAGTACGCAGGGAACTGAACCACATTCACAGGGAACTGAACCCTGTAAGCAGGGAACTGAAACCTGTATGCAGGGAACTGAACCACATACGCAGGGAACTGAAACCCGTACACAGGGAACTGAAAACCGTACACAGGGAACTGAACCCGGTACAGAGGGAACTGAACCCTGTACACAGGGAACTGACCCCGGTACAGCGGGAACTGAACCCCGTACGCAGGGAACTGAACCCTGTACGCAAGGAACAGAACCTGGTACGTAAGGAAATGAACCCTGTACGCAGGGAACTGAACCTAGTACAAAGACAACTGAACCCGATACGCAGGGAACTGAACCCAGTATGAAGGCAACTGAACCAATTACGCAGGGAACTGAACACGGTACGCAGGGAACTGAATCCGGTACGCAGGGAACTGAGCCTGGCATGCAGGGACTTGAACCCGGTACGCAGGGAACTGAAAACCGTACGCAGGGAACTGAACCCGGAAAGCACTGAACTGAGCCCGGTACGCAGGGAACTGAACCCGGAACACAGGGAACTGAACCCTGTACGCAGGGAACAGAACCTGGTACGCAGGGACTTGAACGCAGTACGCAGGGAACTGAGCCCGGTACGCTGGGAACTGAAACCGGTACGCAGGGAACCAAAACCTGTATGCAGGGAACTGAACCCGGTACGCAGGGAACTGAACCCAGTACACAGGGAACTGAACCCGGTACGCAGGGAACTGAACCCAGTACGCTGGGAACTGAATCCGGTACAGAGGGAACTGAACCCAGTACACAGGGAACTGAACCCGGTACGCAGGGAACTGAACCCGGTACAGAGGTAACTGAAACCTGCACGCATGGAACTGAACCCGGTACGCAGGGAACTGAACGCAGTACACAGGGAACAGAACCTGGTACGCAGGGAACTAAACCCGGCACAGAGGGAACTGAACCTAGTACCAAGGGAACTGAACCCGGAAAACAGGGAACTGAAGCCTGTAAGCAGGGAACTGAATCCGGAAGGCAGGGAACTGAACCTGGTATGCAGGGACTTAAACCCCGTACGCAGGGAACTGAACCCTGTACGCAAGGAACTGAGCCCGGTATGCAGGGACTTAAACCCCGTACGCAGAGAACTGAACCCTGTACGCAAGGAACTGAGCCCGGTATGCAGGGATTTGAACCCAGTACGCAGGGAGATGAGCCTGGTACGCAGGAAACTGAACCCGGTACGCAGGGACTTGAACCCAGTACGCAGGGAACTGAGCCCGGTACGCAGGGAACTGAACCCGGTATGCAAGGAACTGAACCCGGTACGCAGGGAACTAAACCCGGTACGCAGGGAACTGAACCCGGTACGCTGGGAACTGAACCCGGTACAGAGGGAACTGAACCCAGTACACAGGGAACTGAACCCGGTATGCAGGGAACTGAACCCGTTACAGAGGGAACTGAACCCTGTTCACGGGGAACTGAACCCGATACGCAGGGAACTGAACGCAGTACATAGGGAAATGAACCCGGTAAGCAGGGAACTGAACCCGGTACAGAGGGAACTGAACCCGGTACGCAGGGAACTGAACCCGGTACGCAGGGAACTGAACCCAGTACGCAGGGAACTGAACCCGGTATGCTAGGAACTGAACCCGGTACAGAGGGAACTGAACCCTGTAGGCAGGGAACTTAACCTGGTATGCAGGGAACTGAACCCGGTACATAGGGAACTGAAACCGGTATGCAGGGAAATGAACCCGGTACGCTGGGAACTGAACCTGGTACGTTGGGAACTGAACCCGGTACAGAGGGAACTGAAACCAGTACGCAGGGAACTGAGCCCGGTACGCAGGGAACTGAACCCAGTACGCAGGGAACTGAACCCGGTATGCTGGGAACTGAACCCGGTACAGAGGGAACTGAACCCTGTACGAGGGAACTTAACCTGGTACGCAGGGAACTGAACCCGGTACGCAGGGAACTGGACCCTGTACACAGGGAACTTAACCCTATATGCAGGGAACTGAACCACATACGCAGGGAACTGAAACCCATACACAGGGAACTGAACCCTGTACGCAGGGAACTGAAACCGGTACAGAGGGAACTGAAACCTGTATGCAGGGAACTGAACCCCCTATGCAGGGAACTGAACCCCGTATGCAGGGAACCGAACCCCGTACGCAGGGAACTGAACCCTTACGCAAGAAACAGAACCCGGTACATAGGGAACTGAACCCTGTACGCAGGGAACTGAAGCTAGTACAAAGACAACTGAACCCGGTACGCAGGGAAGTGAACCCGGTACGATGGTAACTGAACCCAGTACGCAGGGAACTGAGCCTGGTACGCAGGGAACTGAACCCAGTACGCAGGGAACTGAACCCGGTACGCAGTGAACTGAGCCCGGTACGCAGGGAACTGAACCCAGTACGCAGGGAAACGAACCCCGTACGCAGGGAACTGAACCCGGTACGCAGTGAACTGAGCCCGGTACGCAGGGAACTGTACCTGGACACAGGGAACTGAACCCTGTACGCAGGGAACTGAACCCTGTACGCAGGGAAATGAACCCCATACGCTGGGAACAGAACTCCATATGCAGGGAGCAGAACCCTGTACGCAGGGAACTGAATCCGGAAGGCAGGGAACTGAACCCTGTAAGCAGGGAACTGAAACCTGTACGCAGGGAACTGAGCCCGGTATGCAGGGACTTGAACCCCGTACGCAGGGAACTGCAACCTGTACGCAGGGAACTGAACCCGGTACGCAGGGAACTGAACGCAGTACATAGGGAACTGAAAGCGGTAAGCAGGGAACTGAACCCGGTACAGAGGGAACTGAACCCAGGACGCAGGGAACTGAACCCGGTACGCAGGGAACTGAACCCAGTACGCAGGGAACTGAACCCGGTATGCTAGGAACTGAACCCGGTACAGAGGGAACTGAACACTGTAGGCAGGGAACTTAACCTGGTACGCAGGGAACTGAACCCGGTACACAGGGAACTGAACCCGGTATGCAGGGAAATGAACCTGGTACGCTGGGAACTGAACCTGGTACGCTGGGAACTGAACCCGGTTCAGAGGGAACTGAAACCAGTACGCAGGGAACTGAGCCCGGTACGCAGGGAACTGAACCCAGTACGCAGGGAACTTAACCTGGTACGCAGGGAACTGAACCCGGTACGCAGGGAACTGGACCCTCTACGCAGGGAACTTAACCCTATATGCAGGGAAATGAACCACATACGCAGGGAACTGAAACCCGTGCACAGGGAACTGAACCCTGTACGCAGGGAACTGAACCCAGTACAGAGGGAACTGAAACCTGTATGCAGGGAACTGAACCCCGTACGCAGTGAACTGAACCCCGTATGCAGGGAACTGAACCCCGTACGCAGGGAACTGAACCCTGTACGCAAGGAACAGAACCCGGTACATAGGGAACTGAACCCTGTACGCAGGGAACTGAACCTAGTACAAAGACAACTGAACCCGGTACGCAGGGAAGTGAACCCGGTACGATGGCAACTGAACCCAGTACGCAGGGAACTGAGCCCGGTACGCAGGGAACTGAACCCAGTACGCAGGGAACAGAACCCGGTACGCAGTGAACTGAGCCCGGTACGCAGGGAACTGAACCCGGTACGCAGGGAACTGAACCCTGTACGCAGTGAACTGAGCCCGGTATGCAGGGAACTGAACCCGGTACGCAGGGAACTGAACCCCGTACGCAGGGAACTGAACCCGGTATGCAGTGAACTGAGCCCTGTACGCAGGGAACTGAACGCCATACGCAGGGAACAGAACCCCATATGCAGGGAGCAGAACCCTATTCGCAGGGAACAGAATCCGGTAGGCATGGAATTGAACCCTGTAAGCAGGGAGCTGAACCCTGTACGCAGGGAACTGAGCCCGGTAGGCACTGAACTGAACCTGGTATGCAGGGACTTGAACCCGGTACGCAGGGAACTGAGCCCGGTATGCAGGGACTTCAACAACGTACGCAGGGAACTGAACCCGATACGCAGGGAACTGAACCCCGTAAGCAGGGAACTAAGCCTGGTAGGCAGGGAACTGAACCCGGTACGCAGGGATTGAACCCAGTATGCAGGGAACTGAGCCCGGTACGCAGGGAACTGAACCCGGTACGCAGGGAACTGAACTCGGTACAGAGGGAACTGAACCCTGTAAGCAGGGAACTGAACCAGGTACGCAGGGAACTGAAACCAGAACACAGGGAACTGAACCCTGTAAGCAGGGAACTGAAAACTGTACCAGGGAACTGAGCCCGGTATGCAGGGAAGTGAACCCTGTACGCCGGGAACTGAACACTGTACGCAGGGAACTGAACCTGGTACGCAGTGAACTGAACCTGCTATGCAGGGACTTGATCCCGGTACGCATGGAACTGAGCCCGGTATGCAGGGAACTGAACCCGTACGCAGGGACATGAACCCAGTACGCAGCGAACTGAACCCGGTACAGAGGGAACTGAACCCAGTACGGAGAGAACTGAACCCGGTATGCAGGGAACTGAACCCAGTACACAGGGAACTGAACCCGGAACAGAGGGAACTGAATCCAGTACACAGGGAAATGAACCCGGTACGCAGGGAACTGAACCCGGTACAGAGGGAACTGAACACTGTTTGCAGGGAACTGAATCCGGTACTCAGGGAACTGAACGCAGTACACAGGGAACTGAACCCGGTACACAGGGAACTGAACCCGGTACAGAGGGAACTGAACCGAGTACGCAGGGAACTGAGCCCGGTACGCAGGGAACTGAACGCAGTACACAGGGAACAGAACCCGGTACGCAGGGAACTGAACCCGGCACAGAGGGAACTGAACCTATTACCAAGGGAATTAAACCCAGAAAACAGGGAACTGAACCCTGTAAGCAAGGAACTGAATCCGGAAGGCAGGGAACTGAACCCTGTAAGCAGTGAACTGCACCCTGTATGCAGGGAACTGAGCCCGGTATGCAGGGACTTAAACCCCGTACGCAGGGAACTGAACCCTGTACGCAAGGAACTGAGCCCGGTATGCAGGGATTTGAACCCAATACGCAGGGAGCTGAGCCTGGTACGCAGGAAACTGAACCCGGTACGCAGGGACTTGAACCCAGTACGCAGGGAACTGAGACTGGTACGCAGGGAACTGAACCCGGTACAGAGGGAACTGAACACACGACAAAGGGAAATGAACCCGGTATGCAGGGAACTGAACCCGTTACAGAGGGAACTGAACCCTGTTCACGGGGAACTGAACCCGGTACGCAGGGAACTGAACGCAGTACATAGGGAAATGAACCCGTTACAGAGGGAACTGAACCCGGTACAGAGGGAACTGAACCCGGTACGCAGGGAACTGAACCCGGTACGCAGGGAACTGAACCCAGTACGCAGTGAACTGAACCCGGTATGCTAGGAACTGAACCCGGTACAGAGGGAACTGAACCCGGTACGCAGGGAACTTAACCTGGTACGCAGGGAACTTAAATCGGTACACAGGGAACTGAAACCGTTATGCAGGGAAATGAACCCGGTACGCTGGGAACTGAAGCTGGTACGTTGGGAACTGAACCCGGTACAGAGGGAACTGAAACCAGTACGCAGGGAACTGAACACAGTACGCAGTGAACTGAACCCGGTATGCTAGGAACTGAACCCGGTACAGAGGGAACTGAACCCTGTAGGCAGGGAACTTAACCTGGTACGCAGGGAACTGAACCCGGTACACAGGGAACTGGAACAGGTATGCAGGGAACTGAACCCGTTACAGTGGGAACTGAACCCTGTTCACGGGGAACTGAACCCGGTACGCAGGGAACTGAACGCAGTACATAGCGAAATGAACCCGGTAAGCAGGGAACTGAACCCGGTACAGAGGGAACTGAACCCGGTACGCAGGGAAATGAACCCGGCACGCAGGGAACTGAACCCAGTACGCAGTGAACTGAACCTGGTATGCTAGGAACTGAACCCGGTACAGAGGGAACTGAACCCTGTAGGCAGGGAACTTAACCTGGTACGCAGGGAACTGAACCCGGTACACAGGGAACTGAAACCGGTATGCAGGGAAATGAACCCGGTACGCGGGGAACTGAAGCTGGTACTTTGGGAACTGAACCCGGTACAGAGGGAATTGAAACCAGTACGCAGGGAACTGAGCCCGGTACGCAGGGAACTGAACCCAGTACGCAGGGAACTGAACCCGGTATGCTGGGAACTGAACCCGGTACAGAGGGAACTGAACACTGTACGAGGGAACTTAACCTGGTACGCAGGGAACTGAACCCGTACGCAGGGAACTGGACCCTGTACACAGGGAACTTAACCCTATATGCAGGGAACTGAACCACATACGCAGGGAACTGAAACCCATACACAGGGAACTGAACCCTGTACGCAGGGAACTGAACCCAGTACAGAGGGAACTGAAACCTGTATGCAGGGAACTGAACCCCCTATGCAGGGGACTGAATGCCGTATGCAGGGAACCGAACCCCGTACGCAGGGAACTGAACACTGTACGCAAGAAACAGAACCCGGTACATAGGGAACTGAAACCTGTACGCAGGGAACTGAAGCTAGTACAAAGACAACTGAACCCGGTACGCAGGGAAGTGAACCCGGTACGATGGTAACTTAACCCAGTATGCAGGGAACTGAGCCCGGTACGCAGGGAACTGAACCCAGTACGCAGGGAACTGAACCCGGTACACAAGGAACTGAGCCCGGTATGCAGGGATTTGAAACCAATACGCAGGGAGCTGAGCCTGGTACGCAGGAAACTGAACCCGGTATGCAGGGACTTGAACCCAGTACGCAGGGAACTGAGCCCGGTACGCAGGGAACTGAACCCGGTACAGAGGGAACTGAACCCACTACACAGGGAAATGAACCCGGTATGCAGGGAACTGAACCCCTTACAGATGGAACTGAACCCTGTTCACGGGGAACTGAACCCGGTACGCAGGGAACTGAACGCAGTACATAGGGAAATGAACCCGTTACAGAGGGAACTGAACCCGGTACAGAGGGAACTGAACCCGGTACGCAGGGAACTGAACCCGGTACGCAGGGAAATGAACCCGGTATGCAGGGAACTGAACCCGTTACAGAGGGAACTGAACCCTGTTCACGGGGAACTGAACCCGGTACGCAGGGAACTGAACGCAGTACATAGGGAAATGAACCCGTTACAGAGGGAACTGAACCCGGTACAGAGGGAACTGAACCCGGTACGCAGGGAACTGAACCCGGTACGCAGGGAACTGAACCCAGTACGCAGTGAACTGAACCCGGTATGCTAAGAACTGAACCCGGTACAGAGGGAACTGAACCCTGTAGGCAGGGAACTTAACCTGGTACGCAGGGAGCTGAACCCGGTACACAGGGAACTGAAACCGGTATGCAGGGATATGAACCCGGTACGCTGGGAACTGAACCTGGTACGTTGGGAACTGAACCCGGTACAGAGGGAACTGAAACCAGTACGCAGGGAACTGAACCCAGTACGCAGTGAACTGAACCCGGTATGCTAGGAACTGAACCCGGTACAGAGGGAACTGAACCCTGTAGGCAGGGAACTTAACCTGGTACGCAGGGAACTGAACCCGGTACGCAGGGAACTGAAACAGGTATGCAGGGAACTGAACCCGTTACACAGGGAACTGAATCCTGTTCACAGGGAACTGAACCCGGTACGCAGGGAACTGATAGCAGTACATAGGGAAATGAACCCGTTACAGAGGGAACTGAACCCGGTACAGAGGGAACTGAACCCGGTACGCAGGGAACTGAACCCGGTACGCAGGGAACTGAACCCAGTACGCAGTGAACTGAACCCGGTATGCTAGGAACTGAACCTGGTACAGAGGGAACTGAACACTGTAGGCAGGGAACTTAACCTGGTACGCAGGGAGCTGAACCCGGTACACAGGGAACTGAAACCGGTATGCAGGGAAATTAACCCGGTACGCTGGGAACTGAAGCTGGTACGTTGGGAACTGAACCCGGTACAGAGGGAATTGAAACCAGTACGCAGGGAACTGAGCCCGGTACGCAGGGAACTGAACCCAGTACGCAGGGAACTGAACCCGGTACGCTGGGAACTGAACCCGGTACAGAGGGAACTGAACCCTGTACGAGGGAACTTAACCTGGTACGCAGGGAACTGAACCCGGTACGCAGGGAACTGGAACCTGTACACAGGGATCTTAACCCTATATGCAGGGAACTGAACCACATACACAGGGAACTGAAACCCATACACAGGGAACTGAACCCTGTACGCAGGGAACTGAACCCGGAAGGCAGGGAACTGAACCCTGTAAGCAGGGAACTGAAAGCTGTACGCAGGGAACTGAGCCCGGTATGCAGGGACTTGAACCCCGTACGCAGGGAACTGCAACCTGTACGCAGGGAACTGAACCCGGTACGCAGGGAACTGAACGCCGTACATAGGGAACTGAACCCGGTACAAAGGGAACTGAACCCGGTACAGAGGGAACTGAACCCAGGACGCAGGGAACTGAACCCAGTACGCAGGGAACTGAACCCGGAATGCTAGGAACTGAACCCGGTACAGAGGGAACTGAACCCTGTAGGCAGGGAAATTAACCTGGTACGCAGGGAACTGAACCCGGTACACAGGGAACTGGAACAGGTATGCAGGGAACTGAACCCGTTACAGTGGGAACTGAACCCTGTTCACGGGGAACTGAACCCGGTACGCAGGGAACTGAACGCAGTACATAGCGAAATGAACCCGGTAAGCAGGGAACTGAACCCGGTACAGAGGGAACTGAACCCGGTACGCAGGGAAATGAACCCGGCACGCAGGGAACTGAACCCAGTACGCAGTGAACTGAACCTGGTATGCTAGGAACTGAACCCGGTACAGAGGGAACTGAACCCTGTAGGCAGGGAACTTAACCTGGTACGCAGGGAACTGAACCCGGTACACAGGGAACTGAAACCGGTATGCAGGGAAATGAACCCGGTACGCGGGGAACTGAAGCTGGTACTTTGGGAACTGAACCCGGTACAGAGGGAATTGAAACCAGTACGCAGGGAACTGAGCCCGGTACACAGGGAACTGGAACAGGTATGCAGGGAACTGAACCCGTTACAGTGGGAACTGAACCCTGTTCACGGGGAACTGAACCCGGTACGCAGGGAACTGAACGCAGTACATAGCGAAATGAACCCGGTAAGCAGGGAACTGAACCCGGTACAGAGGGAACTGAACCCGGTACGCAGGGAAATGAACCCGGCACGCAGGGAACTGAACCCAGTACGCAGTGAACTGAAACCTGGTATGCTAGGAACTGAACCCGGTACAGAGGGAACTGAACCCTGTAGGCAGGGAACTTAACCTGGTACGCAGGGAACTGAACCCGGTACACAGGGAACTGAAACCGGTATGCAGGGAAATGAACCCGGTACGCGGGGAACTGAAGCTGGTACTTTGGGAACTGAACCCGGTACAGAGGGAATTGAAACCAGTACGCAGGGAACTGAGCCCGGCACGCAGGGAACTGAACCCAGCACGCAGGGAACTGAACCCGGTATGCTGGGAACTGAACCCGGTACAGAGGGAACTGAACACTGTACGAGGGAACTTAACCTGGTACGCAGGGAACTGAACCCGTACGCAGGGAACTGGACCCTGTACACAGGGAACTTAACCCTATATGCAGGGAACTGAACCACATACGCAGGGAACTGAAACCCATACACAGGGAACTGAACCCTGTACGCAGGGAACTGAACCCAGTACAGAGGGAACTGAAACCTGTATGCAGGGAACTGAACCCCCTATGCAGGGGACTGAATGCCGTATGCAGGGAACCGAACCCCGTACGCAGGGAACTGAACACTGTACGCAAGAAACAGAACCCGGTACATAGGGAACTGAAACCTGTACGCAGGGAACTGAAGCTAGTACAAAGACAACTGAACCCGGTACGCAGGGAAGTGAACCCGGTACGATGGTAACTTAACCCAGTATGCAGGGAACTGAGCCCGGTACGCAGGGAACTGAACCCAGTACGCAGGGAACTGAACCCGGTACACAAGGAACTGAGCCCGGTATGCAGGGATTTGAAACCAATACGCAGGGAGCTGCGCCTGGTACGCAGGAAACTGAACCCGGTATGCAGGGACTTGAACCCAGTACGCAGGGAACTGAGCCCGGTACGCAGGGAACTGAACCCGGTACAGAGGGAACTGAACCCACTACACAGGGAAATGAACCCGGTATGCAGGGAACTGAACCCCTTACAGATGGAACTGAACCCTGTTCACGGGGAACTGAACCCGGTACGCAGGGAACTGAACGCAGTACATAGGGAAATGAACCCGTTACAGAGGGAACTGAACCCGGTACAGAGGGAACTGAACCCGGTACGCAGGGAACTGAACCCGGTACGCAGGGAAATGAACCCGGTATGCAGGGAACTGAACCCGTTACAGAGGGAACTGAACCCTGTTCACGGGGAACTGAACCCGGTACGCAGGGAACTGAACGCAGTACATAGGGAAATGAACCCGTTACAGAGGGAACTGAACCCGGTACAGAGGGAACTGAACCCGGTACGCAGGGAACTGAACCCGGTACGCAGGGAACTGAACCCAGTACGCAGTGAACTGAACCCGGTATGCTAAGAACTGAACCCGGTACAGAGGGAACTGAACCCTGTAGGCAGGGAACTTAACCTGGTACGCAGGGAACTGAACCCGGTACACAGGGAACTGAAACCGGTATGCAGGGATATGAACCCGGTACGCTGGGAACTGAACCTGGTACGTTGGGAACTGAACCCGGTACAGAGGGAACTGAAACCAGTACGCAGGGAACTGAACCCAGTACGCAGTGAACTGAACCCGGTATGCTAGGAACTGAACCCGGTACAGAGGGAACTGAACCCTGTAGGCAGGGAACTTAACCTGGTACGCAGGGAACTGAACCCGGTACGCAGGGAACTGAAACAGGTATGCAGGGAACTGAACCCGTTACACAGGGAACTGAATCCTGTTCACAGGGAACTGAACCCGGTACGCAGGGAACTGATAGCAGTACATAGGGAAATGAACCCGTTACAGAGGGAACTGAACCCGGTACAGAGGGAACTGAACCCGGTACGCAGGGAACTGAACCCGGTACGCAGGGAACTGAACCCAGTACGCAGTGAACTGAACCCGGTATGCTAGGAACTGAACCTGGTACAGAGGGAACTGAACACTGTAGGCAGGGAACTTAACCTGGTACGCAGGGAACTGAACCCGGTACACAGGGAACTGAAACCGGTATGCAGGGAAATTAACCCGGTACGCTGGGAACTGAAGCTGGTACGTTGGGAACTGAACCCGGTACAGAGGGAATTGAAACCAGTACGCAGGGAACTGAGCCCGGTACGCAGGGAACTGAACCCAGTACGCAGGGAACTGAACCCGGTACGCTGGGAACTGAACCCGGTACAGAGGGAACTGAACCCTGTACGAGGGAACTTAACCTGGTACGCAGGGAACTGAACCCGGTACGCAGGGAACTGGAACCTGTACACAGGGATCTTAACCCTATATGCAGGGAACTGAACCACATACGCAGGGAACTGAAACCCATACACAGGGAACTGAACCCTGTACGCAGGGAACTGAACCCGGAAGGCAGGGAACTGAACCCTGTAAGCAGGGAACTGAAAGCTGTACGCAGGGAACTGAGCCCGGTATGCAGGGACTTGAACCCCGTACGCAGGGAACTGCAACCTGTACGCAGGGAACTGAACCCGGTACGCAGGGAACTGAACGCCGTACATAGGGAACTGAACCCGGTACAAAGGGAACTGAACCCGGTACAGAGGGAACTGAACCCAGGACGCAGGGAACTGAACCCAGTACGCAGGGAACTGAACCCGGTATGCTAGGAACTGAACCCGGTACAGAGGGAACTGAACCCTGTAGGCAGGGAAATTAACCTGGTACGCAGGGAACTGAACCCGGTACAGAGGGAACTGAACACTGTTTGCAGGGAACTGAATCCGGTACGCAGGGAACTGAACGCAGTACACAGGGAACTGAACCCGGTACTCAGGGAACTGAACCCGGTACAGAGGGAACTGAACCCTGTACGCAGGGAACTTAACCTGGTACGCAGGGAACTGAACCCGGTACGCAGGGAACTTAACCCGGTACAGAGGGAACTGAACCCTGTATGCAGGGAACTGAACACTGTACGCAGGGAACTGAAACCAGAACACAGGGAACTGAACTCGGTACGCAGGGAACAGAGCTTGGTACGCTGGGAACTGAACCCGGTACAGAAGGAACTGAACCCAGTACACAGCGAAATGAAGCCGGTCCCCAGGGAACTGAACCCGGTACAGAGGGAACTGAACCCTGTACGCAGGGAACTGAACAAGGTACGCAGGGAACTGAACGCAGTACGCAGGGAACTGAGCCCTGTATGCTGGGAACTGAACCCTGTACGCAGGGAAGTTAACCCGGTACGCAGGGAACTGAACCCGGTACGCTGGGAACTAAATCCGGTACAGAGGGAACTGAACCCAGTACACAGGGAACTGAACCCGGTACGCAGGGAACTGAAACCAGTACAGAGGGAACTGAAACCTGTACGCATGGAACTGAACCCGGTACGCAGGGAACTGAACGCAGTACACAGGGAACAGAACCCGGTACGCAGGGAACTGAACCCGGCACAGAGGGAACTGAACCTTTACCAAGGGAATTAAACCCAGAAAACAGGGAAGTGAACCCTGTAAGCAAGGAACTGAATCCGGAAGGCAGGGAACTGAACCCTGTAAGCAGTGAACTGCACCCTGTATGCAGGGAACTGAGCCCGGTATGCAGGGACTTAAACCCAGTACGCAGGGAACTGAACCCTGTACGCAAGGAACTGAGCCCGGTATGCAGGGATTTGAACCCAATACGCAGGGAGCTGAGCCTGGTACGCAGGAAACTGAACCCGGTACGCAGGGACTTGAACCCAGTACGCAGGGAACTGAGCCCGGTACGCAGGGAACTGAACCCGGTACAGAGGGAACTGAACCCACTACACAGGGAAATGAACCCGGTATGCAGGGAACTGAACCCGTTACAGAGGGAACTGAACCCTGTTCACGGGGAACTGAACCCGGTACGCAGGGAACTGAACGCAGTACATAGGGAAATGAACCCGTTACAGAGGGAACTGAACCTGGTACAGAGGGAACTGAACCCGGTACGCAGGGAACTGAACCCGGTACGCAGGGAACTGAACCCAGTACGCAGTGAACTGAACCCGGTATGCTAGGAACTGAACCCGGTACAGAGGGAACTGAACCCTGTAGGCAGGGAACTTAACCTGGTACGCAGGGAACTGAACCCGGTACACAGGGAACTGAAACAGTTATGCAGGGAACTGAACCCGTTACAGAGGGAACTGAACCCTGTTCACGGGGAACTGAACCCGGTACGCAGGGAACTGCACGCAGTACATAGGGAAATGAACCCGTTACAGAGGGAACTGAACCCGGTACAGAGGGAACTGAACCAGGTGCGCAGGGAACTGAACCCAGTACGCAGTGAACTGAACCCGGTATGCTAGGAACTGAACCCGGTACAGAGGGAACTGAACCCTGTAGGCAGGGAACTTAACCTGGTATGCAGGGAACTGAACCCGGTACGCAAGGAACTGAGCCCGGTATGCAGGGATTTGAAACCAATACGCAGGGAGCTGAGCCTGGTACGCAGGAAACTGAACCCGGTATGCAGGGACTTGAACCCAGTACGCAGGGAACTGAGCCCGGTACGCAGGGAACTGAACCCGGTACAGAGGGAACTGAACCCACTACACAGGGAAATGAACACGGTATGCAGGGAACTGAACCCGTTACAGAGGGAACTGAACCCTGTTCACGGGGAACTGAACCCAGTACGCAGGGAACTGAACGCAGTACATAGGGAAATGAACCCGTTACAGAGGGAACTGAACCCGGTACAGAGGGAACTGAACCCGGTACGCAGGGAACTGAACCCGGTACGCAGGGAACTGAACCCGGTACACAGGGAACTGAAACCGGTATGCAGGGATATGAACCCGGTACGCTGGGAACTGAACCTGGTACGTTGGGAACTGAACCCGGTACAGAGGGAACTGAAACCAGTACGCAGGGAACTGAACCCAGTACGCAGTGAACTGAACCGGGTATGCTAGGAACTGAACCCGGTACAGAGGGAACTGAACCCTGTAGGCAGGGAACTTAACCTGGTACGCAGGGAACTGAACCCGGTACGCAGGGAACTGAAACAGGTATGCAGGGAACTGAACCCGTTACAGAGGGAACTGAACCCTGTTCACGGGGAACTGAACCCGGTACGCAGGGAACTGAACGCAGTACATAGGGAAATGAACCCGGTAAGCAGGGAACTGAACCCGGTACAGAGGGAACTGAACCCGGTACGCAGGGAACTGAACCCGGTACGCAGGGAACTGAACCCAGTACGCAGTGAACTGAACCCGGTATGCTAGGAACTGAACCCGGTACAGAGTGAACTGAACCCTGTAGGCAGGGAACTTAACCTGGTACGCAGGGAACTGAACCCGGTACACAGGCAACTGAAAACGGTATGCAGGGAAATGAACCCGGTACGCTGGGAACTGAAGCTGGTATGTTGGGAACTGAACCCGGTACAGAGGGAATTGAAACCAGTACGCAGGGAACTGAGCCCGGTACGCAGGGAACTGAACCCAGTACGAAGGGAACTGAACCCGGTACGCTGGGAACTGAACCCGGTACAGAGGGAACTGAACCCTGTACGAGGGAACTTAACCTGGTACGCAGGGAACTGAACCCGGTACGCAGGGAACTGAAACAGGTATGCAGGGAACTGAACCCGTTACACAGGGAACTGAATCCTGTTCACAGGGAACTGAACCCGGTACGCAGGGAACTGATAGCAGTACATAGGGAAATGAACCCGTTACAGAGGGAACTGAACCCGGTACAGAGGGAACTGAACCCGGTACGCAGGGAACTGAACCCGGTACGCAGGGAACTGAACCCAGTACGCAGTGAACTGAACCCGGTATGCTAGGAACTGAACCTGGTACAGAGGGAACTGAACACTGTAGGCAGGGAACTTAACCTGGTACGCAGGGAACTGAACCCGGTACACAGGGAACTGAAACCGGTATGCAGGGAAATTAACCCGGTACGCTGGGAACTGAAGCTGGTACGTTGGGAACTGAACCCGGTACAGAGGGAATTGAAACCAGTACGCAGGGAACTGAGCCCGGTACGCAGGGAACTGAACCCAGTACGCAGGGAACTGAACCCGGTACGCTGGGAACTGAACCCGGTACAGAGGGAACTGAACCCTGTACGAGGGAACTTAACCTGGTACGCAGGGAACTGAACCCGGTACGCAGGGAACTGGAACCTGTACACAGGGATCTTAACCCTATATGCAGGGAACTGAACCACATACGCAGGGAACTGAAACCCATACACAGGGAACTGAACCCTGTACGCAGGGAACTGAACCCGGAAGGCAGGGAACTGAACCCTGTAAGCAGGGAACTGAAAGCTGTACGCAGGGAACTGAGCCCGGTATGCAGGGACTTGAACCCCGTACGCAGGGAACTGCAACCTGTACGCAGGGAACTGAACCCGGTACGCAGGGAACTGAACGCCGTACATAGGGAACTGAACCCGGTACAAAGGGAACTGAACCCGGTACAGAGGGAACTGAACCCAGGACGCAGGGAACTGAACCCGGTATGCAGGGAACTGAACCCCTTACAGATGGAACTGAACCCTGTTCACGGGGAACTGAACCCGGTACGCAGGGAACTGAACGCAGTACATAGGGAAATGAACCCGTTACAGAGGGAACTGAACCCGGTACAGAGGGAACTGAACCCGGTACGCAGGGAACTGAACCCGGTACGCAGGGAAATGAACCCGGTATGCAGGGAACTGAACCCGTTACAGAGGGAACTGAACCCTGTTCACGGGGAACTGAACCCGGTATGCAGGGAACTGAACGCAGTACATAGGGAAATGAACCCGTTACAGAGGGAACTGAACCCGGTACAGAGGGAACTGAACCCGGTACGCAGGGAACTGAACCCGGTACGCAGGGAACTGAACCCAGTACGCAGTGAACTGAACCCGGTATGCTAAGAACTGAACCCGGTACAGAGGGAACTGAACCCTGTAGGCAGGGAACTTAACCTGGTACGCAGGGAACTGAACCCGGTACACAGGGAACTGAAACCGGTATGCAGGGATATGAACCCGGTACGCTGGGAACTGAACCTGGTACGTTGGGAACTGAACCCGGTACAGAGGGAACTGAAACCAGTACGCAGGGAACTGAACCCAGTACGCAGTGAACTGAACCCGGTATGCTAGGAACTGAACCCGGTACAGAGGGAACTAAACCCTGTAGGCAGGGAACTTAACCTGGTACGCAGGGAACTGAACCCGGTACGCAGGGAACTGAAACAGGTATGCAGGGAACTGAACCCGTTACACAGGGAACTGAATCCTGTTCACAGGGAACTGAACCCGGTACGCAGGGAACTGATAGCAGTACATAGGGAAATGAACCCGTTACAGAGGGAACTGAACCCGGTACAGAGGGAACTGAACCCGGTACGCAGGGAACTGAACCCGGTACGCAGGGAACTGAACCCAGTACGCAGTGAACTGAACCCGGTATGCTAGGAACTGAACCTGGTACAGAGGGAACTGAACACTGTAGGCAGGGAACTTAACCTGGTACGCAGGGAACTGAACCCGGTACACAGGGAACTGAAACCGGTATGCAGGGAAATTAACCCGGTACGCTGGGAACTGAAGCTGGTACGTTGGGAACTGAACCCGGTACAGAGGGAATTGAAACCTGTACGAGGGAACTTAACCTGGTACGCAGGGAACTGAACCCGGTACGCAGGGAACTGGAACCTGTACACAGGGATCTTAACCCTATATGCAGGGAACTGAACCACATACGCAGGGAACTGAAACCCATACACAGGGAACTGAACCCTGTACGCAGGGAACTGAACCCGGAAGGCAGGGAACTGAACCCTGTAAGCAGGGAACTGAAAGCTGTACGCAGGGAACTGAGCCCGGTATGCAGGGACTTGAACCCCGTACGCAGGGAACTGCAACCTGTACGCAGGGAACTGAACCCGGTACGCAGGGAACTGAACGCCGTACATAGGGAACTGAACCCGGTACAAAGGGAACTGAACCCGGTACAGAGGGAACTGAACCCAGGACGCAGGGAACTGAACCCAGTACGCAGGGAACTGAACCCGGAATGCTAGGAACTGAACCCGGTACAGAGGGAACTGAACCCTGTAGGCAGGGAAATTAACCTGGTACGCAGGGAACTGAACCCGGTACAGAGGGAACTGAACACTGTTTGCAGGGAACTGAATCCGGTACGCAGGGAACTGAACGCAGTACACAGGGAACTGAACCCGGTACTCAGGGAACTGAACCCGGTACAGAGGGAACTGAACCCTGTACGCAGGGAACTTAACCTGGTACGCAGGGAACTGAACCCGGTACGCAGGGAACTTAACCCGGTACAGAGGGAACTGAACCCTGTATGCAGGGAACTGAACACTGTACGCAGGGAACTGAAACCAGAACACAGGGAACTGAACTCGGTACGCAGGGAACAGAGCTTGGTACGCTGGGAACTGAACCCGGTACAGAAGGAACTGAACCCAGTACACAGCGAAATGAAGCCGGTCCCCAGGGAACTGAACCCGGTACAGAGGGAACTGAACCCTGTACGCAGGGAACTGAACAAGGTACGCAGGGAACTGAACGCAGTACGCAGGGAACTGAGCCCGGTATGCTGGGAACTGAACCCTGTACGCAGGGAAGTTAACCCGGTACGCAGGGAACTGAACCCGGTACGCTGGGAACTAAATCCGGTACAGAGGGAACTGAACCCAGTACACAGGGAACTGAACCCGGTACGCAGGGAACTGAAACCAGTACAGAGGGAACTGAAACCTGTACGCATGGAACTGAACCCGGTACGCAGGGAACTGAACGCAGTACACAGGGAACAGAACCCGGTACGCAGGGAACTGAACCCGGCACAGAGGGAACTGAACCTTTACCAAGGGAATTAAACCCAGAAAACAGGGAAGTGAACCCTGTAAGCAAGGAACTGAATCCGGAAGGCAGGGAACTGAACCCTGTAAGCAGTGAACTGCACCCTGTATGCAGGGAACTGAGCCCGGTATGCAGGGACTTAAACCCAGTACGCAGGGAACTGAACCCTGTACGCAAGGAACTGAGCCCGGTATGCAGGGATTTGAACCCAATACGCAGGGAGCTGAGCCTGGTACGCAGGAAACTGAACCCGGTACGCAGGGACTTGAACCCAGTACGCAGGGAACTGAGCCCGGTACGCAGGGAACTGAACCCGGTACAGAGGGAACTGAACCCACTACACAGGGAAATGAACCCGGTATGCAGGGAACTGAACCCGTTACAGAGGGAACTGAACCCTGTTCACGGGGAACTGAACCCGGTACGCAGGGAACTGAACGCAGTACATAGGGAAATGAACCCGTTACAGAGGGAACTGAACCTGGTACAGAGGGAACTGAACCCGGTACGCAGGGAACTGAACCCGGTACGCAGGGAACTGAACCCAGTACGCAGTGAACTGAACCCGGTATGCTAGGAACTGAACCCGGTACAGAGGGAACTGAACCCTGTAGGCAGGGAACTTAACCTGGTACGCAGGGAACTGAACCCGGTACACAGGGAACTGAAACAGTTATGCAGGGAACTGAACCCGTTACAGAGGGAACTGAACCCTGTTCACGGGGAACTGAACCCGGTACGCAGGGAACTGCACGCAGTACATAGGGAAATGAACCCGTTACAGAGGGAACTGAACCCGGTACAGAGGGAACTGAACCAGGTGCGCAGGGAACTGAACCCAGTACGCAGTGAACTGAACCCGGTATGCTAGGAACTGAACCCGGTACAGAGGGAACTGAACCCTGTAGGCAGGGAACTTAACCTGGTATGCAGGGAACTGAACCCGGTACGCAAGGAACTGAGCCCGGTATGCAGGGATTTGAAACCAATACGCAGGGAGCTGAGCCTGGTACGCAGGAAACTGAACCCGGTATGCAGGGACTTGAACCCAGTACGCAGGGAACTGAGCCCGGTACGCAGGGAACTGAACCCGGTACAGAGGGAACTGAACCCACTACACAGGGAAATGAACACGGTATGCAGGGAACTGAACCCGTTACAGAGGGAACTGAACCCTGTTCACGGGGAACTGAACCCAGTACGCAGGGAACTGAACGCAGTACATAGGGAAATGAACCCGTTACAGAGGGAACTGAACCCGGTACAGAGGGAACTGAACCCGGTACGCAGGGAACTGAACCCGGTACGCAGGGAACTGAACCCGGTACACAGGGAACTGAAACCGGTATGCAGGGATATGAACCCGGTACGCTGGGAACTGAACCTGGTACGTTGGGAACTGAACCCGGTACAGAGGGAACTGAAACCAGTACGCAGGGAACTGAACCCAGTACGCAGTGAACTGAACCGGGTATGCTAGGAACTGAACCCGGTACAGAGGGAACTGAACCCTGTAGGCAGGGAACTTAACCTGGTACGCAGGGAACTGAACCCGGTACGCAGGGAACTGAAACAGGTATGCAGGGAACTGAACCCGTTACAGAGGGAACTGAACCCTGTTCACGGGGAACTGAACCCGGTACGCAGGGAACTGAACGCAGTACATAGGGAAATGAACCCGGTAAGCAGGGAACTGAACCCGGTACAGAGGGAACTGAACCCGGTACGCAGGGAACTGAACCCGGTACGCAGGGAACTGAACCCAGTACGCAGTGAACTGAACCCGGTATGCTAGGAACTGAACCCGGTACAGAGTGAACTGAACCCTGTAGGCAGGGAACTTAACCTGGTACGCAGGGAACTGAACCCGGTACACAGGCAACTGAAAACGGTATGCAGGGAAATGAACCCGGTACGCTGGGAACTGAAGCTGGTATGTTGGGAACTGAACCCGGTACAGAGGGAATTGAAACCAGTACGCAGGGAACTGAGCCCGGTACGCAGGGAACTGAACCCAGTACGAAGGGAACTGAACCCGGTACGCTGGGAACTGAACCCGGTACAGAGGGAACTGAACCCTGTACGAGGGAACTTAACCTGGTACGCAGGGAACTGAACCCGGTACGCAGGGAACTGAAACAGGTATGCAGGGAACTGAACCCGTTACACAGGGAACTGAATCCTGTTCACAGGGAACTGAACCCGGTACGCAGGGAACTGATAGCAGTACATAGGGAAATGAACCCGTTACAGAGGGAACTGAACCCGGTACAGAGGGAACTGAACCCGGTACGCAGGGAACTGAACCCGGTACGCAGGGAACTGAACCCAGTACGCAGTGAACTGAACCCGGTATGCTAGGAACTGAACCTGGTACAGAGGGAACTGAACACTGTAGGCAGGGAACTTAACCTGGTACGCAGGGAACTGAACCCGGTACACAGGGAACTGAAACCGGTATGCAGGGAAATTAACCCGGTACAGAGGGAACTGAAGCTGGTACGTTGGGAACTGAACCCGGTACAGAGGGAATTGAAACCAGTACGCAGGGAACTGAGCCCGGTACGCAGGGAACTGAACCCAGTACGCAGGGAACTGAACCCGGTACGCTGGGAACTGAACCCGGTACAGAGGGAACTGAACCCTGTACGAGGGAACTTAACCTGGTACGCAGGGAACTGAACCCGGTACGCAGGGAACTGGAACCTGTACACAGGGATCTTAACCCTATATGCAGGGAACTGAACCACATACGCAGGGAACTGAAACCCATACACAGGGAACTGAACCCTGTACGCAGGGAACTGAACCCGGAAGGCAGGGAACTGAACCCTGTAAGCAGGGAACTGAAAGCTGTACGCAGGGAACTGAGCCCGGTATGCAGGGACTTGAACCCCGTACGCAGGGAACTGCAACCTGTACGCAGGGAACTGAACCCGGTACGCAGGGAACTGAACGCCGTACATAGGGAACTGAACCCGGTACAAAGGGAACTGAACCCGGTACAGAGGGAACTGAACCCAGGACGCAGGGAACTGAACCCAGTACGCAGGGAACTGAACCCGGTACAGAGGGAACTGAACCCTGTAGGCAGGGAAATTAACCTGGTACGCAGGGAACTGAACCCGGTACAGAGGGAACTGAACACTGTTTGCAGGGAACTGAATCCGGTACGCAGGGAACTGAACGCAGTACACAGGGAACTGAACCCGGTACTCAGGGAACTGAACCCGGTACAGAGGGAACTGAACCCTGTACGCAGGGAACTTAACCTGGTACGCAGGGAACTGAACCCGGTACGCAGGGAACTTAACCCGGTACAGAGGGAACTGAACCCTGTATGCAGGGAACTGAACACTGTATGCAGGGAACTGAAACCAGAACACAGGGAACTGAACTCGGTACGCAGGGAACAGAGCTTGGTACGCTGGGAACTGAACCCGGTACAGAAGGAACTGAACCCAGTACACAGCGAAATGAAGCCGGTCCCCAGGGAACTGAACCCGGTACAGAGGGAACTGAACCCTGTACGCAGGGAACTGAACAAGGTACGCAGGGAACTGAACGCAGTACGCAGGGAACTGAGCCCGGTATGCTGGGAACTGAACCCTGTACGCAGGGAAGTTAACCCGGTACGCAGGGAACTGAACCCGGTACGCTGGGAACTAAATCCGGTACAGAGGGAACTGAACCCAGTACACAGGGAACTGAACCCGGTACGCAGGGAACTGAAACCAGTACAGAGGTAACTGAAACCTGTACGCATGGAACTGAACCCGGTACGCAGGGAACTGAACGCAGTACACAGGGAACAGATCCCGGTACGCAGGGAACTGAACCCGGCACAGAGGGAACTGAACCTTTACCAAGGGAATTAAACCCAGAAAACAGGGAACTGAACCCCCTATGCAGGGGACTGAACGCCGTATGCAGGGAACCGAACCCCGTACGCAGGGAACTGAACACTGTACGCAAGAAACAGAACCCGGTACATAGGGAACTGAACCCTGTAAGCAGGGAACTGAAGCTAGTACAAAGACAACTGAACCCGGTACGCAGGGAAGTGAACCCGGTACGATGGTAACTGAACCCAGTACGCTGGGAACTGAACCCGGTACAGAGGGAACTGAACCCTGTACGAGGGAACTTAACCTGGTACGCAGGGAACTGAACCCGGTACGCAGGGAACTGGAACCTGTACACAGGGATCTTAACCCTATATGCCGGGAACTGAACCACATACGCAGGGAACTGAAACCCATACACAGGGAACTGAACCCTGTACGCAGGGAACTGAAACCGGTACAGAGGGAACTGAAACCTGTATGCAGGGAACTGAACCCCCTATGCAGGGGACTGAACGCCGTATGCAGGGAACCGAACCCCGTACGCAGGGAACTGAACACTGTACGCAAGAAACAGAACCCGGTACATAGGGAACTGAACCCTGTACGCAGGGAACTGAAGCTAGTACAATGACAACTGAACCCGGTACGCAGGGAAGTGAACCCGGTACGATGGTAACTGAACCCAGTACGCAGGGAACTGAGCCCGGTACGCTGGGAACTGAACCCAGTACGCATGGAACTGAACCCGGTACGCAGGGAAATGAACCCCGTGCGCAGGGAACTGAACCCGGTACGCAGTGAACTGAGCCCGGTACGCAGGGAACTGAACCTGGAACACAGGGAACTGAACCCTGTACGCAGGGAACTGAACCCTGTACGCAGGGAAATGAACCCCATACGCTGGGAACAGAACTCCATATGCAGGGAGCAGAACCCTGTACGCAGGGAACTGAATCCGGAAGGCAGGGAACTGAACCCTGTAAGCAGGGAACTGAAAGCTGTACGCAGGGAACTGAGCCCGGTATGCAGGGACTTGAACCCCGTACGCAGGGAACTGCAACCTGTACGCAGGGAACTGAACCCGGTACGCAGGGAACTGAACGCCGTACATAGGGAACTGAACCCGGTACAAAGGGAACTGAACCCGGTACAGAGGGAACTGAACCCAGGACGCAGGGAACTGAACCCAGTACGCAGGGAACTGAACCCGGAATGCTAGGAACTGAACCCGGTACAGAGGGAACTGAACCCTGTAGGCAGGGAAATTAACCTGGTACGCAGGGAACTGAACCCGGTACAGAGGGAACTGAACACTGTTTGCAGGGAACTGAATCCGGTACGCAGGGAACTGAACGCAGTACACAGGGAACTGAACCCGGTACTCAGGGAACTGAACCCGGTACAGAGGGAACTGAACCCTGTACGCAGGGAACTTAACCTGGTACGCAGGGAACTGAACCCGGTACGCAGGGAACTTAACCCGGTACAGAGGGAACTGAATCCTGTATGCAGGGAACTGAACACTGTACGCAGGGAACTGAAACCAGAACACAGGGAACTGAACTCGATACGCAGGGAACAGAGCTTGGTACGCTGGGAACTGAACCCGGTACAGAAGGAACTGAACCCAGTACACAGCGAAATGAAGCTGGTCCCCAGGGAACTGAACCCGGTACAGAGGGAACTGAACCCTGTACGCAGGGAACTGAACAAGGTACGCAGGGAACTGAACGCAGTACGCAGGGAACTGAGCCCGGTATGCTGGGAACTGAACCCTGTACGCAGGGAAGTTAACCCGGTACGCAGGGAACTGAACCCGGTACGCTGGGAACTAAATCCGGTACAGAGGGAACTGAACCCAGTACACAGGGAACTGAACCCGGTACGCAGGGAACTGAACGCAGTACACAGGGAACAGATCCCGGTACGCAGGGAACTGAACCCGGCACAGAGGGAACTGAACCTTTACCAAGGGAATTAAACCCAGAAAACAGGGAACTGAACCCTGTAAGCAAGGAACTGAATCCGGAAGGCAGGGAACTGAACCCTGTAAGCAGTGAACTGCACCCTGTATGCAGGGAACTGAGCCCGGTATGCAGGGACTTAAACCCAGTACGCAGGGAACTGAACCCTGTACGCAAGGAACTGAGCCCGGTATGCAGGGATTTGAACCCAATACGCAGGGAGCTGAGCCTGGTACGCAGGAAACTGAACCCGGTACGCAGGGACTTGAACCCAGTACGCAGGGAACTGAGCCCGGTACGCAGGGAACTGAACCCGGTACAGAGGGAACTGAACCCACTACACAGGGAAATGAACCCGGTATGCAGGGAACTGAACCCGTTACAGAGGGAACTGAACCCTGTTCACGGGGAACTGAACCCGGTACGCAGGGAACTGAACGCAGTACATAGGGAAATGAACCCGTTACAGAGGGAACTGAACCCGGTACAGAGGGAACTGAACCCGGTACGCAGGGAACTGAACCCGGTACGCAGGGAACTGAACCCAGTACGCAGTGAACTGAACCCGGTACGCAGTGAACTGAGCCCGGTACGCAGGGAACTGAACCTGGAACACAGGGAACTGAACCCTGTACGCAGGGAACTGAACCCTGTACGCAGGGAAATGAACCCCATACGCTGGGAACAGAACTCCATATGCAGGGAGCAGAACCCTGTACGCAGGGAACTGAATCCGGAAGGCAGGGAACTGAACCCTGTAAGCAGGGAACTGAAAGCTGTACGCAGGGAACTGAGCCCGGTATGCAGGGACTTGAACCCCGTACGCAGGGAACTGCAACCTGTACGCAGGGAACTGAACCCGGTACGCAGGGAACTGAACGCCGTACATAGGGAACTGAACCCGGTACAAAGGGAACTGAACCCGGTACAGAGGGAACTGAACCCAGGACGCAGGGAACTGAACCCAGTACGCAGGGAACTGAACCCGGAATGCTAGGAACTGAACCCGGTACAGAGGGAACTGAACACTGTTTGCAGGGAACTGAATCCGGTACGCAGGGAACTGAACGCAGTACACAGGGAACTGAACCCGGTACTCAGGGAACTGAACCCGGTACAGAGGGAACTGAACCCTGTACGCAGGGAACTTAACCTGGTACGCAGGGAACTGAACCCGGTACGCAGGGAACTTAACCCGGTACAGAGGGAACTGAACCCTGTATGCAGGGAACTGAACACTGTACGCAGGGAACTGAAACCAGAACACAGGGAACTGAACTCGGTACGCAGGGAACAGAGCTTGGTACGCTGGGAACTGAACCCGGTACAGAAGGAACTGAACCCAGTACACAGCGAAATGAAGCCGGTCCCCAGGGAACTGAACCCGGTACAGAGGGAACTGAACCCTGTACGCAGGGAACTGAACAAGGTACGCAGGGAACTGAACGCAGTACGCAGGGAACTGAGCCCGGTATGCTGGGAACTGAACCCTGTACGCAGGGAAGTTAACCCGGTACGCAGGGAACTGAACCCGGTACGCTGGGAACTAAATCCGGTACAGAGGGAACTGAACCCAGTACACAGGGAACTGAACCCGGTACGCAGGGAACTGAAACCAGTACAGAGGTAACTGAAACCTGTACGCATGGAACTGAACCCGGTACGCAGGGAACTGAACGCAGTACACAGGGAACAGATCCCGGTATGCAGGGAACTGAACCCGGCACAGAGGGAACTGAACCTTTACCAAGGGAATTAAACCCAGAAAACAGGGAACTGAACCCCCTATGCAGGGGACTGAACGCCGTATGCAGGGAACCGAACCCCGTACGCAGGGAACTGAACACTGTACGCAAGAAACAGAACCCGGTACATAGGGAACTGAACCCTGTAAGCAGGGAACTGAAGCTAGTACAAAGACAACTGAACCCGGTACGCAGGGAAGTGAACCCGGTACGATGGTAACTGAACCCAGTACGCTGGGAACTGAACCCGGTACAGAGGGAACTGAACCCTGTACGAGGGAACTTAACCTGGTACGCAGGGAACTGAACCCGGTACGCAGGGAACTGGAACCTGTACACAGGGATCTTAACCCTATATGCCGGGAACTGAACCACATACGCAGGGAACTGAAACCCATACACAGGGAACTGAACCCTGTACGCAGGGAACTGAAACCGGTACAGAGGGAACTGAAACCTGTATGCAGGGAACTGAACCCCCTATGCAGGGGACTGAACGCCGTATGCAGGGAACCGAACCCCGTACGCAGGGAACTGAACACTGTACGCAAGAAACAGAACCCGGTACATAGGGAACTGAACCCTGTACGCAGGGAACTGAAGCTAGTACAATGACAACTGAACCCGGTATGCAGGGAAGTGAACCCGGTACGATGGTAACTGAACCCAGTACGCAGGGAACTGAGCCCGGTACGCTGGGAACTGAACCCAGTACGCATGGAACTGAACCCGGTACGCAGGGAAATGAACCCCGTGCGCAGGGAACTGAACCCGGTACGCAGTGAACTGAGCCCGGTACGCAGGGAACTGAACCTGGAACACAGGGAACTGAACCCTGTACGCAGGGAACTGAACCCTGTACGCAGGGAAATGAACCCCATACGCTGGGAACAGAACTCCATATGCAGGGAGCAGAACCCTGTACGCAGGGAACTGAATCCGGAAGGCAGGGAACTGAACCCTGTAAGCAGGGAACTGAAAGCTGTACGCAGGGAACTGAGCCCGGTATGCAGGGACTTGAACCCCGTACGCAGGGAACTGCAACCTGTACGCAGGGAACTGAACCCGGTACGCAGGGAACTGAACGCCGTACATAGGGAACTGAACCCGGTACAAAGGGAACTGAACCCGGTACAGAGGGAACTGAACCCAGGACGCAGGGAACTGAACCCAGTACGCAGGGAACTGAACCCGGAATGCTAGGAACTGAACCCGGTACAGAGGGAACTGAACCCTGTAGGCAGGGAAATTAACCTGGTACGCAGGGAACTGAACCCGGTACAGAGGGAACTGAACACTGTTTGCAGGGAACTGAATCCGGTACGCAGGGAACTGAACGCAGTACACAGGGAACTGAACCCGGTACTCAGGGAACTGAACCCGGTACAGAGGGAACTGAACCCTGTACGCAGGGAACTTAACCTGGTACGCAGGGAACTGAACCCGGTACGCAGGGAACTTAACCCGGTACAGAGGGAACTGAACCCTGTATGCAGGGAACTGAACACTGTACGCAGGGAACTGAAACCAGAACACAGGGAACTGAACTCGGTACGCAGGGAACAGAGCTTGGTACGCTGGGAACTGAACCCGGTACAGAAGGAACTGAACCCAGTACACAGCGAAATGAAGCTGGTCCCCAGGGAACTGAACCCGGTACAGAGGGAACTGAACCCTGTACGCAGGGAACTGAACAAGGTACGCAGGGAACTGAACGCAGTACGCAGGGAACTGAGCCCGGTATGCTGGGAACTGAACCCTGTACGCAGGGAAGTTAACCCGGTACGCAGGGAACTGAACCCGGTACGCTGGGAACTAAATCCGGTACAGAGGGAACTGAACCCAGTACACAGGGAACTGAACCCGGTACGCAGGGAACTGAACGCAGTACACAGGGAACAGATCCCGGTACGCAGGGAACTGAACCCGGCACAGAGGGAACTGAACCTTTACCAAGGGAATTAAACCCAGAAAACAGGGAAGTGAACCCTGTAAGCAAGGAACTGAATCCGGAAGGCAGGGAACTGAACCCTGTAAGCAGTGAACTGCACCCTGTATGCAGGGAACTGAGCCCGGTATGCAGGGACTTAAACCCAGTACGCAGGGAACTGAACCCTGTACGCAAGGAACTGAGCCCGGTATGCAGGGATTTGAACCCAATACGCAGGGAGCTGAGCCTGGTACGCAGGAAACTGAACCCGGTACGCAGGGACTTGAACCCAGTACGCAGGGAACTGAGCCCGGTACGCAGGGAACTGAACCCGGTACAGAGGGAACTGAACCCACTACACAGGGAAATGAACCCGGTATGCAGGGAACTGAACCCGTTACAGAGGGAACTGAACCCTGTTCACGGGGAACTGAACCCGGTACGCAGGGAACTGAACGCAGTACATAGGGAAATGAACCCGTTACAGAGGGAACTGAACCCGGTACAGAGGGAACTGAACCCGGTACGCAGGGAACTGAACCCGGTACGCAGGGAACTGAACCCAGTACGCAGTGAACTGAACCCGGTATGCTAGGAACTGAACCCGGTACAGAGGGAACTGAACCCTGTAGGCAGGGAACTTAACCTGGTACGCAGGGAACTGAACCCGGTACACAGGGAACTGAAACCGTTATGCAGGGAAATGAACCCGGTACGCTGGGAACTGAACCTGGTACAGAGGGAACTGAAACCAGTACGCAGGGAACTGAACCCAGTACGCAGTGAACTGAACCTGGTATGCTAGGAACTGAACCTGGTACAGAGGGAACTGAACCCTGTAGGCAGGGAACTTAACCTGGTACGCAGGGAACTGAACCCGGTACACAGGGAACTGAAACCGTTATGCAGGGAAATGAACCCGGTACGCTGGGAACTGAAGCTGGTACGTTGGGAACTGAACGCGGTACAGAGGGAATTGAAACCAGTACGCAGGGAACTGAGCCCGGTACGCAGGGAACTGAACCCAGTACGAAGGGAACTGAACCCGGTACGCTGGGAACTGAACCCGGTACAGAGGGAACTGAACCCTGTACGAGGGAACTTAACCTGGTACGCAGGGAACTGAACCCGGTACGCAGGGAACTGGAACCTGTACACAGGGATCTTAACCCTATATGCAGGGAACTGAACCACATACGCAGGGAACTGAAACCCATACACAGGGAACTGAACCCTGTACGCAGGGAACTGAAACCGGTACAGAGGGAACTGAAACCTGTATGCAGGGAACTGAACCCCCTATGCAGGGGACTGAACGCCGTATGCAGGGAACCGAACCCCGTACGCAGGGAACTGAACACTGTACGCAAGAAACAGAACCCGGTACATAGGGAACTGAACCCTGTAAGCAGGGAACTGAAGCTAGTACAAAGACAACTGAACCCGGTACGCAGGGAAGTGAACCCGGTACGATGGTAACTGAACCCAGTACGCAGGGAACTGAGCCCGGTACGCTGGGAACTGAACCCAGTACGCATGGAACTGAACCCGGTACGCAGGGAAATGAACCCCGTGCGCAGGGAACTGAACCCGGTACGCAGTGAACTGAGCCCGGTACGCAGGGAACTGAACCTGGAACACAGGGAACTGAACCCTGTACGCAGGGAACTGAACCCTGTACGCAGGGAAATGAACCCCATACGCTGGGAACAGAACTCCATATGCAGGGAGCAGAACCCTGTACGCAGGGAACTGAATCCGGAAGGCAGGGAACTGAACCCTGTAAGCAGGGAACTGAAAGCTGTACGCAGGGAACTGAGCCCGGTATGCAGGGACTTGAACCCCGTACGCAGGGAACTGCAACCTGTACGCAGGGAACTGAACCCGGTACGCAGGGAACTGAACGCCGTACAGAGGGAAATGAACCCAGGACGCAGGGAACTGAACCCAGTACGCAGGGAACTGAACCCGGAATGCTAGGAACTGAACCCGGTACAGAGGGAACTGAACCCTGTAGGCAGAGAAATTAACCTGGTACGCAGGGAACTGAACCCGGTACAGAGGGAACTGAACACTGTTTGCAGGGAACTGAATCCGGTACGCAGGGAACTGAACGCAGTACACAGGGAACTGAACCCGGTACTCAGGGAACTGAACCCGGTACAGAGGGAACTGAACCCTGTACGCAGGGAACTTAACCTGGTACGCAGGGAACTGAACCCGGTACGCAGGGAACTTAACCCGGTACAGAGGGAACTGAACCCTGTATGCAGGGAACTGAACACTGTACGCAGGGAACTGAAACCAGAACACAGGGAACTGAACTCGGTACGCAGGGAACAGAGCTTGGTACGCTGGGAACTGAACCCGGTACAGAAGGAACTGAACCCAGTACACAGCGAAATGAAGCCAGTCCCCAGGGAACTGAATCCGGTACAGAGGGAACTGAACCCTGTACGCAGGGAACTGAACAAGGTACGCAGGGAACTGAACGCAGTACGCAGGGAACTGAGCCTGGTATGCTGGGAACTGAACCCTGTACGCAGGGAAGTTAACCCGGTACGCAGGGAACTGAACCCGGTACGCTGGGAACTAAATCCGGTACAGAGGGAACTGAACCCAGTACACAGGGAACTGAACCCGGTACGCAGGGAACTGAAACCAGTACAGAGGTAACTGAAACCTGTACGCATGGAACTGAACCCGGTACGCAGGGAACTGAACGCAGTACACAGGGAACAGAACCCGGTACGCAGGGAACTGAACCCGGCACAGAGGGAACTGAACCTTTACCAAGGGAATTAAACCCAGAAAACAGGGAAGTGAACCCTGTAAGCAAGGAACTGAATCCGGAAGGCAGGGAACTGAACCCTGTAAGCAGTGAACTGCACCCTGTATGCAGGGAACTGAGCCCGGTATGCAGGGACTTAAACCCAGTACGCAGGGAACTGAACCCTGTACGCAAGGAACTGAGCCCGGTATGCAGGGATTTGAACCCAATACGCAGGGAGCTGAGCCTGGTACGCAGGAAACTGAACCCGGTACGCAGGGACTTGAACCCAGTACGCAGGGAACTGAGCCCGGTACGCAGGGAACTGAACCCGGTACAGAGGGAACTGAACCCACTACACAGGGAAATGAACCCGGTATGCAGGGAACTGAACCCGTTACAGAGGGAACTGAACCCTGTTCACGGGGAACTGAACCCGGTACGCAGGGAACTGAACGCAGTACATAGGGAAATGAACCCGTTACAGAGGGAACTGAACCCGGTACAGAGGGAACTGAACCCGGTACGCAGGGAACTGAACCCGGTACGCAGGGAACTGAACCCAGTACGCAGTGAACTGAACCCGGTATGCTAGGAACTGAACCCGGTACAGAGGGAACTGAACCCTGTAGGCAGGGAACTTAACCTGGTACGCAGGGAACTGAACCCGGTACACAGGGAACTGAAACCGTTATGCAGGGAAATGAACCCGGTACGCTGGGAACTGAACCTGGTACGTTGGGAACTGAACCCGGTATAGAGGGAACTGAAACCAGCACGCAGCGAACTGAACCCAGTACGCAGTTAACTGAACCCGGTATGCTAGGAACTGAACCCGGTACAGAGGGAACTGAAACCGGTACGCAGGGAACTGCAACCTGTACGCAGGGAACTGAACCCGGTACGCAGGGAACTGAACGCAGTACATAGGGAACTGAACCCTGTACGCAGGGAACTGAACCCGGTACAGAGGGAACTGAACCCAGGACGCAGGGAACTGACCCCAGTACGCAGGGAACTGAACCCGGAATGCTAGGAACTGAACCCGGTACAGAGGGAACTGAACCCTGTAGGCAGGGAACTTAACCTGGTACGCAGGGAACTGAACCCGGTACAGAGGGAACTGAACACTGTTTGCAGGGAACTGAATCCGGTACGCAGGGAACTGAACGCAGTACACAGGGAACTGAACCCGGTACTCAGGGAACTGAACCCGGTACAGAGGGAACTGAACCCTGTACGCAGGGAACTTAACCTGGTACGCAGGGAACTGAACCCGGTACGCAGGGAACTTAACCCGGTACAGAGGGAACTGAACCCTGTATGCAGGGAACTGAACACTGTACGCAGGGAACTGAAACCAGAACACAGGGAACTGAACTCGGTACGCAGGGAACAGAGCTTGGTACGCTGGGAACTGAACCCGGTACAGAAGGAACTGAACCCAGTACACAGCGAAATGAAGCCGGTCCCCAGGGAACTGAACCCGGTACAGAGGGAACTGAACCCTGTACGCAGGGAACTGAACAAGGTACGCAGGGAACTGAACGCAGTACGCAGGGAACTGAGCCCGGTATGCTGGGAACTGAACCCTGTACGCAGGGAAGTTAACCCGGTACGCAGGGAACTGAACCCGGTACGCTGGGAACTAAATCCGGTACAGAGGGAACTGAACCCAGTACACAGGGAACTGAACCCGGTACGCAGGGAACTGAAACCAGTACAGAGGTAACTGAAACCTGTACGCATGGAACTGAACCCGGTACGCAGGGAACTGAACGCAGTACACAGGGAACAGATCCCGGTACGCAGGGAACTGAACCCGGCACAGAGGGAACTGAACCTTTACCAAGGGAATTAAACCCAGAAAACAGGGAACTGAACCCCCTATGCAGGGGACTGAACGCCGTATGCAGGGAACCGAACCCCGTACGCAGGGAACTGAACACTGTACGCAAGAAACAGAACCCGGTACATAGGGAACTGAACCCTGTAAGCAGGGAACTGAAGCTAGTACAAAGACAACTGAACCCGGTACGCAGGGAAGTGAACCCGGTACGATGGTAACTGAACCCAGTACGCTGGGAACTGAACCCGGTACAGAGGGAACTGAACCCTGTACGAGGGAACTTAACCTGGTACGCAGGGAACTGAACCCGGTACGCAGGGAACTGGAACCTGTACACAGGGATCTTAACCCTATATGCCGGGAACTGAACCACATACGCAGGGAACTGAAACCCATACACAGGGAACTGAACCCTGTACGCAGGGAACTGAAACCGGTACAGAGGGAACTGAAACCTGTATGCAGGGAACTGAACCCCCTATGCAGGGGACTGAACGCCGTATGCAGGGAACCGAACCCCGTACGCAGGGAACTGAACCCTGTACGCAAGAAACAGAACCCGGTACATAGGGAACTGAACCCTGTAAGCAGGGAACTGAAGCTAGTACAAAGACAACTGAACCCGGTACGCAGGGAAGTGAACCCGGTACGATGGTAACTGAACCCAGTACGCTGGGAACTGAACCCGGTACAGAGGGAACTGAACCCTGTACGAGGGAACTTAACCTGGTACGCAGGGAACTGAACCCGGTACGCAGGGAACTGGAACCTGTACACAGGGATCTTAACCCTATATGCCGGGAACTGAACCACATACGCAGGGAACTGAAACCCATACACAGGGAACTGAACCCTGTACGCAGGGAACTGAAACCGGTACAGAGGGAACTGAAACCTGTATGCAGGGAACTGAACCCCCTATGCAGGGGACTGAACGCCGTATGCAGGGAACCGAACCCCGTACGCAGGGAACTGAACACTGTACGCAAGAAACAGAACCCGGTACATAGGGAACTGAACCCTGTACGCAGGGAACTGAAGCTAGTACAATGACAACTGAACCCGGTACGCAGGGAAGTGAACCCGGTACGATGGTAACTGAACCCAGTACGCAGGGAACTGAGCCCGGTACGCTGGGAACTGAACCCAGTACGCATGGAACTGAACCCGGTACGCAGGGAAATGAACCCCGTGCGCAGGGAACTGAACCCGGTACGCAGTGAACTGAGCCCGGTACGCAGGGAACTGAACCTGGAACACAGGGAACTGAACCCTGTACGCAGGGAACTGAACCCTGTACGCAGGGAAATGAACCCCATACGCTGGGAACAGAACTCCATATGCAGGGAGCAGAACCCTGTACGCAGGGAACTGAATCCGGAAGGCAGGGAACTGAACCCTGTAAGCAGGGAACTGAAAGCTGTACGCAGGGAACTGAGCCCGGTATGCAGGGACTTGAACCCCGTACGCAGGGAACTGCAACCTGTACGCAGGGAACTGAACCCGGTACGCAGGGAACTGAACGCCGTACATAGGGAACTGAACCCGGTACAAAGGGAACTGAACCCGGTACAGAGGGAACTGAACCCAGGACGCAGGGAACTGAACCCAGTACGCAGGGAACTGAACCCGGAATGCTAGGAACTGAACCCGGTACAGAGGGAACTGAACCCTGTAGGCAGGGAAATTAACCTGGTACGCAGGGAACTGAACCCGGTACAGAGGGAACTGAACACTGTTTGCAGGGAACTGAATCCGGTACGCAGGGAACTGAACGCAGTACACAGGGAACTGAACCCGGTACTCAGGGAACTGAACCCGGTACAGAGGGAACTGAACCCTGTACGCAGGGAACTTAACCTGGTACGCAGGGAACTGAACCCGGTACGCAGGGAACTTAACCCGGTACAGAGGGAACTGAACCCTGTATGCAGGGAACTGAACACTGTACGCAGGGAACTGAAACCAGAACACAGGGAACTGAACTCGGTACGCAGGGAACAGAGCTTGGTACGCTGGGAACTGAACCCGGTACAGAAGGAACTGAACCCAGTACACAGCGAAATGAAGCTGGTCCCCAGGGAACTGAACCCGGTACAGAGGGAACTGAACCCTGTACGCAGGGAACTGAACAAGGTACGCAGGGAACTGAACGCAGTACGCAGGGAACTGAGCCCGGTATGCTGGGAACTGAACCCTGTACGCAGGGAAGTTAACCCGGTACGCAGGGAACTGAACCCGGTACGCTGGGAACTAAATCCGGTACAGAGGGAACTGAACCCAGTACACAGGGAACTGAACCCGGTACGCAGGGAACTGAACGCAGTACACAGGGAACAGATCCCGGTACGCAGGGAACTGAACCCGGCACAGAGGGAACTGAACCTTTACCAAGGGAATTAAACCCAGAAAACAGGGAACTGAACCCTGTAAGCAAGGAACTGAATCCGGAAGGCAGGGAACTGAACCCTGTAAGCAGTGAACTGCACCCTGTATGCAGGGAACTGAGCCCGGTATGCAGGGACTTAAACCCAGTACGCAGGGAACTGAACCCTGTACGCAAGGAACTGAGCCCGGTATGCAGGGATTTGAACCCAATACGCAGGGAGCTGAGCCTGGTACGCAGGAAACTGAACCCAGTACGCAGTGAACTGAACCCGGTATGCTAGGAACTGAACCCGGTACAGAGGGAACTGAACCCTGTAGGCAGGGAACTTAACCTGGTACGCAGGGAACTGAACCCGGTACACAGGGAACTGAAACCGTTATGCAGGGAAATGAACCCGGTACGCTGGGAACTGAACCTGGTACGTTGGGAACTGAACCCGGTATAGAGGGAACTGAAACCAGCACGCAGCGAACTGAACCCAGTACGCAGTTAACTGAACCCGGTATGCTAGGAACTGAACCCGGTACAGAGGGAACTGAAACCGGTACGCAGGGAACTGCAACCTGTACGCAGGGAACTGAACCCGGTACGCAGGGAACTGAACGCAGTACATAGGGAACTGAACCCTGTACGCAGGGAACTGAACCCGGTACAGAGGGAACTGAACCCAGGACGCAGGGAACTGACCCCAGTACGCAGGGAACTGAACCCGGAATGCTAGGAACTGAACCCGGTACAGAGGGAACTGAACCCTGTAGGCAGGGAACTTAACCTGGTACGCAGGGAACTGAACCCGGTACGGAGGGAACTGAACACTGTAAGCAGGGAACTGAATCCGGTACGCAGGGAACTGAACGCAGTACACAGGGAACTGAACCCGGTACTCAGGGAACTGAACCCGGTACAGAGGGAACTGAACCCTGTACGCAGGGAACTTAACCTGGTACGCAGGGAACTGAACCCGGTACGCAGGGAACTTAACCCGGTACAGAGGGAACTGAACCCTGTATGCAGGGAACTGAACACTGTACGCAGGGAACTGAAACCAGAACACAGGGAACTGAACTCGGTACGCAGGGAACAGAGCTTGGTACGCTGGGAACTGAACCCGGTACAGAAGGAACTGAACCCAGTACACAGCGAAATGAAGCCGGTCCCCAGGGAACTGAACCCGGTACAGAGGGAACTGAACCCTGTACGCAGGGAACTGAACAAGGTACGCAGGGAACTGAACGCAGTACGCAGGGAACTGAGCCTGGTATGCTGGGAACTGAACCCTGTACGCAGGGAAGTTAACCCGGTACGCAGGGAACTGAACCCGGTACGCTGGGAACTAAATCCGGTACAGAGGGAACTGAACCCAGTACACAGGGAACTGAACCCGGTACGCAGGGAACTGAAACCAGTACAGAGGTAACTGAAACCTGTACGCATGGAACTGAACCCGGTACGCAGGGAACTGAACGCAGTACACAGGGAACAGATCCCGGTACGCAGGGAACTGAACCCGGCACAGAGGGAACTGAACCTTTACCAAGGGAATTAAACCCAGAAAACAGGGAACTGAACCCCCTATGCAGGGGACTGAACGCCGTATGCAGGGAACCGAACCCCGTACGCAGGGAACTGAACACTGTACGCAAGAAACAGAACCCGGTACATAGGGAACTGAACCCTGTAAGCAGGGAACTGAAGCTAGTACAAAGACAACTGAACCCGGTACGCAGGGAAGTGAACCCGGTACGATGGTAACTGAACCCAGTACGCTGGGAACTGAACCCGGTACAGAGGGAACTGAACCCTGTACGAGGGAACTTAACCTGGTACGCAGGGAACTGAACCCGGTACGCAGGGAACTGGAACCTGTACACAGGGATCTTAACCCTATATGCCGGGAACTGAACCACATACGCAGGGAACTGAAACCCATACACAGGGAACTGAACCCTGTACGCAGGGAACTGAAACCGGTACAGAGGGAACTGAAACCTGTATGCAGGGAACTGAACCCCCTATGCAGGGGACTGAACGCCGTATGCAGGGAACCGAACCCCGTACGCAGGGAACTGAACCCTGTACGCAAGAAACAGAACCCGGTACATAGGGAACTGAACCCTGTAAGCAGGGAACTGAAGCTAGTACAAAGACAACTGAACCCGGTACGCAGGGAAGTGAACCCGGTACGATGGTAACTGAACCCAGTACGCTGGGAACTGAACCCGGTACAGAGGGAACTGAACCCTGTACGAGGGAACTTAACCTGGTACGCAGGGAACTGAACCCGGTACGCAGGGAACTGGAACCTGTACACAGGGATCTTAACCCTATATGCCGGGAACTGAACCACATACGCAGGGAACTGAAACCCATACACAGGGAACTGAACCCTGTACGCAGGGAACTGAAACCGGTACAGAGGGAACTGAAACCTGTATGCAGGGAACTGAACCCCCTATGCAGGGGACTGAACGCCGTATGCAGGGAACCGAACCCCGTACGCAGGGAACTGAACACTGTACGCAAGAAACAGAACCCGGTACATAGGGAACTGAACCCTGTACGCAGGGAACTGAAGCTAGTACAATGACAACTGAACCCGGTACGCAGGGAAGTGAACCCGGTACGATGGTAACTGAACCCAGTACGCAGGGAACTGAGCCCGGTACGCTGGGAACTGAACCCAGTACGCATGGAACTGAACCCGGTACGCAGGGAAATGAACCCCGTGCGCAGGGAACTGAACCCGGTACGCAGTGAACTGAGCCCGGTACGCAGGGAACTGAACCTGGAACACAGGGAACTGAACCCTGTACGCAGGGAACTGAACCCTGTACGCAGGGAAATGAACCCCATACGCTGGGAACAGAACTCCATATGCAGGGAGCAGAACCCTGTACGCAGGGAACTGAATCCGGAAGGCAGGGAACTGAACCCTGTAAGCAGGGAACTGAAAGCTGTACGCAGGGAACTGAGCCCGGTATGCAGGGACTTGAACCCCGTACGCAGGGAACTGCAACCTGTACGCAGGGAACTGAACCCGGTACGCAGGGAACTGAACGCCGTACATAGGGAACTGAACCCGGTACAAAGGGAACTGAACCCGGTACAGAGGGAACTGAACCCAGGACGCAGGGAACTGAACCCAGTACGCAGGGAACTGAACCCGGAATGCTAGGAACTGAACCCGGTACAGAGGGAACTGAACCCTGTAGGCAGGGAAATTAACCTGGTACGCAGGGAACTGAACCCGGTACAGAGGGAACTGAACACTGTTTGCAGGGAACTGAATCCGGTACGCAGGGAACTGAACGCAGTACACAGGGAACTGAACCCGGTACTCAGGGAACTGAACCCGGTACAGAGGGAACTGAACCCTGTACGCAGGGAACTTAACCTGGTACGCAGGGAACTGAACCCGGTACGCAGGGAACTTAACCCGGTACAGAGGGAACTGAACCCTGTATGCAGGGAACTGAACACTGTACGCAGGGAACTGAAACCAGAACACAGGGAACTGAACTCGGTACGCAGGGAACAGAGCTTGGTACGCTGGGAACTGAACCCGGTACAGAAGGAACTGAACCCAGTACACAGCGAAATGAAGCTGGTCCCCAGGGAACTGAACCCGGTACAGAGGGAACTGAACCCTGTACGCAGGGAACTGAACAAGGTACGCAGGGAACTGAACGCAGTACGCAGGGAACTGAGCCCGGTATGCTGGGAACTGAACCCTGTACGCAGGGAAGTTAACCCGGTACGCAGGGAACTGAACCCGGTACGCTGGGAACTAAATCCGGTACAGAGGGAACTGAACCCAGTACACAGGGAACTGAACCCGGTACGCAGGGAACTGAACGCAGTACACAGGGAACAGATCCCGGTACGCAGGGAACTGAACCCGGCACAGAGGGAACTGAACCTTTACCAAGGGAATTAAACCCAGAAAACAGGGAACTGAACCCTGTAAGCAAGGAACTGAATCCGGAAGGCAGGGAACTGAACCCTGTAAGCAGTGAACTGCACCCTGTATGCAGGGAACTGAGCCCGGTATGCAGGGACTTAAACCCAGTACGCAGGGAACTGAACCCTGTACGCAAGGAACTGAGCCCGGTATGCAGGGATTTGAACCCAATACGCAGGGAGCTGAGCCTGGTACGCAGGAAACTGAACCCGGTACGCAGGGACTTGAACCCAGTACGCAGGGACCTGAGCCCGGTACGCAGGGAACTGAACCCGGTACAGAGGGAACTGAACCCACTACACAGGGAAATGAACCCGGTATGCAGGGAACTGAACCCGTTACAGAGGGAACTGAACCCTGTTCACGGGGAACTGAACCCGGTACGCAGGGAACTGAACGCAGTACATAGGGAAATGAACCCGTTACAGAGGGAACTGAACCCGGTACAGAGGGAACTGAACCCGGTACGCAGGGAACTGAACCCGGTACGCAGGGAACTGAACCCGGTACGCAGGGAACTGAACCCAGTACGCAGTGAACTGAACCCGGTATGCTAGGAACTGAACCCGGTACAGAGGGAACTGAACCCTGTAGGCAGGGAACTTAACCTGGTACGCAGGGAACTGAACCCGGTACACAGGGAACTGAAACCGTTATGCAGGGAAATGAACCCGGTACGCTGGGAACTGAACCTGGTACAGAGGGAACTGAAACCAGTACGCAGGGAACTGAACCCAGTACGCAGTGAACTGAACCTGGTATGCTAGGAACTGAACCTGGTACAGAGGGAACTGAACCCTGTAGGCAGGGAACTTAACCTGGTACGCAGGGAACTGAACCCGGTACACAGGGAACTGAAACCGGTATGCAGGGAAATGAACCCGGTACGCTGGGAACTGAAGCTGGTACGTTGGGAACTGAACGCGGTACAGAGGGAATTGAAACCAGTACGCAGGGAACTGAGCCCGGTACGCAGGGAACTGAACCCAGTACGAAGGGAACTGAACCCGGTACGCTGGGAACTGAACCCGGTACAGAGGGAACTGAACCCTGTACGAGGGAACTTAACCTGGTACGCAGGGAACTGAACCCGGTACGCAGGGAACTGGAACCTGTACACAGGGATCTTAACCCTATATGCAGGGAACTGAACCACATACGCAGGGAACTGAAACCCATACACAGGGAACTGAACCCTGTACGCAGGGAACTGAAACCGGTACAGAGGGAACTGAAACCTGTATGCAGGGAACTGAACCCCCTATGCAGGGGACTGAACGCCGTATGCAGGGAACCGAACCCCGTACGCAGGGAACTGAACACTGTACGCAAGAAACAGAACCCGGTACATAGGGAACTGAACCCTGTAAGCAGGGAACTGAAGCTAGTACAAAGACAACTGAACCCGGTACGCAGGGAAGTGAACCCGGTACGATGGTAACTGAACCCAGTACGCAGGGAACTGAGCCCGGTACGCTGGGAACTGAACCCAGTACGCAGGGAACTGAACCCGGTACGCCGGGAAATGAACCCCGTGCGCAGGGAACTGAACCCGGTACGCAGTGAACTGAGCCCGGTACGCAGGGAACTGAACCTGGAACACAGGGAACTGAACCCTGTACGCAGGGAACTGAACCCTGTACGCAGGGAAATGAACCCCATACGCTGGGAACAGAACTCCATATGCAGGGAGCAGAACCCTGTACGCAGGGAACTGAATCCGGAAGGCAGGGAACTGAACCCTGTAAGCAGGGAACTGAAAGCTGTACGCAGGGAACTGAGCCCGGTATGCAGGGACTTGAACCCCGTACGCAGGGAACTGCAACCTGTACGCAGGGAACTGAACCCGGTACGCAGGGAACTGAACGCCGTACAGAGGGAAATGAACCCAGGACGCAGGGAACTGAACCCAGTACGCAGGGAACTGAACCCGGAATGCTAGGAACTGAACCCGGTACAGAGGGAACTGAACCCTGTAGGCAGAGAAATTAACCTGGTACGCAGGGAACTGAACCCGGTACAGAGGGAACTGAACACTGTTTGCAGGGAACTGAATCCGGTACGCAGGGAACTGAACGCAGTACACAGGGAACTGAACCCGGTACTCAGGGAACTGAACCCGGTACAGAGGGAACTGAACCCTGTACGCAGGGAACTTAACCTGGTACGCAGGGAACTGAACCCGGTACGCAGGGAACTTAACCCGGTACAGAGGGAACTGAACCCTGTATGCAGGGAACTGAACACTGTACGCAGGGAACTGAAACCAGAACACAGGGAACTGAACTCGGTACGCAGGGAACAGAGCTTGGTACGCTGGGAACTGAACCCGGTACAGAAGGAACTGAACCCAGTACACAGCGAAATGAAGCCAGTCCCCAGGGAACTGAACCCGGTACAGAGGGAACTGAACCCTGTACGCAGGGAACTGAACAAGGTACGCAGGGAACTGAACGCAGTACGCAGGGAACTGAGCCTGGTATGCTGGGAACTGAACCCTGTACGCAGGGAAGTTAACCCGGTACGCAGGGAACTGAACCCGGTACGCTGGGAACTAAATCCGGTACAGAGGGAACTGAACCCAGTACACAGGGAACTGAACCCGGTACGCAGGGAACTGAAACCAGTACAGAGGTAACTGAAACCTGTACGCATGGAACTGAACCCGGTACGCAGGGAACTGAACGCAGTACACAGGGAACAGAACCCGGTACGCAGGGAACTGAACCCGGCACAGAGGGAACTGAACCTTTACCAAGGGAATTAAACCCAGAAAACAGGGAAGTGAACCCTGTAAGCAAGGAACTGAATCCGGAAGGCAGGGAACTGAACCCTGTAAGCAGTGAACTGCACCCTGTATGCAGGGAACTGAGCCCGGTATGCAGGGACTTAAACCCAGTACGCAGGGAACTGAACCCTGTACGCAAGGAACTGAGCCCGGTATGCAGGGATTTGAACCCAATACGCAGGGAGCTGAGCCTGGTACGCAGGAAACTGAACCCGGTACGCAGGGACTTGAACCCAGTACGCAGGGAACTGAGCCCGGTACGCAGGGAACTGAACCCGGTACAGAGGGAACTGAACCCACTACACAGGGAAATGAACCCGGTATGCAGGGAACTGAACCCGTTACAGAGGGAACTGAACCCTGTTCACGGGGAACTGAACCCGGTACGCAGGGAACTGAACGCAGTACATAGGGAAATGAACCCGTTACAGAGGGAACTGAACCCGGTACAGAGGGAACTGAACCCGGTACGCAGGGAACTGAACCCGGTACGCAGGGAACTGAACCCAGTACGCAGTGAACTGAACCCGGTATGCTAGGAACTGAACCCGGTACAGAGGGAACTGAACCCTGTAGGCAGGGAACTTAACCTGGTACGCAGGGAACTGAACCCGGTACACAGGGAACTGAAACCGTTATGCAGGGAAATGAACCCGGTACGCTGGGAACTGAACCTGGTACAGAGGGAACTGAAACCAGTACGCAGGGAACTGAACCCAGTACGCAGTGAACTGAACCCGGTATGCTAGGAACTGAACCTGGTACAGAGGGAACTGAACCCTGTAGGCAGGGAACTTAACCTGGTACGCAGGGAACTGAACCCGGTACACAGGGAACTGAAACCGGTATGCAGGGAAATGAACCCGGTACGCTGGGAACTGAAGCTGGTACGTTGGGAACTGAACCCGGTACAGAGGGAATTGAAACCAGTACGCAGGGAACTGAACCCGGTACGCAGGGAACTGAACCCAGTACGAAGGGAACTGAACCCGGTACGCTGGGAACTGAACCCGGTACAGAGGGAACTGAACCCTGTACGAGGGAACTTAACCTGGTACGCAGGGAACTGAACCCGGTACGCAGGGAACTGGAACCTGTACACAGGGATCTTAACCCTATATGCAGGGAACTGAACCACATACACAGGGAACTGAAACCCATACACAGGGAACTGAACCCTGTACGCAGGGAACTGAAACCGGTACAGAGGGAACTGAAACCTGTATGCAGGGAACTGAACCCCCTATGCAGGGGACTGAACGCCGTATGCAGGGAACCGAACCCCGTACGCAGGGAACTGAACACTGTACGCAAGAAACAGAACCCGGTACATAGGGAACTGAACCCTGTAAGCAGGGAACTGAAGCTAGTACAAAGACAACTGAACCCGGTACGCAGGGAAGTGAACCCGGTACGATGGTAACTGAACCCAGTACGCTGGGAACTGAACCCGGTACAGAGGGAACTGAACCCTGTACGAGGGAACTTAACCTGGTACGCAGGGAACTGAACCCGGTACGCAGGGAACTGGAACCTGTACACAGGGATCTTAACCCTATATGCCGGGAACTGAACCACATACGCAGGGAACTGAAACCCATACACAGGGAACTGAACCCTGTACGCAGGGAACTGAAACCGGTACAGAGGGAACTGAAACCTGTATGCAGGGAACTGAACCCCCTATGCAGGGGACTGAACGCCGTATGCAGGGAACCGAACCCCGTACGCAGGGAACTGAACACTGTACGCAAGAAACAGAACCCGGTACATAGGGAACTGAACCCTGTACGCAGGGAACTGAAGCTAGTACAATGACAACTGAACCCGGTACGCAGGGAAGTGAACCCGGTACGATGGTAACTGAACCCAGTACGCAGGGAACTGAGCCCGGTACGCTGGGAACTGAACCCAGTACGCATGGAACTGAACCCGGTACGCAGGGAAATGAACCCCGTGCGCAGGGAACTGAACCCGGTACGCTGTGAACTGAGCCCGGTACGCAGGGAACTGAACCTGGAACACAGGGAACTGAACCCTGTACGCAGGGAACTGAACCCTGTACGCAGGGAAATGAACCCCATACGCTGGGAACAGAACTCCATATGCAGGGAGCAGAACCCTGTACGCAGGGAACTGAATCCGGAAGGCAGGGAACTGAACCCTGTAAGCAGGGAACTGAAAGCTGTACGCAGGGAACTGAGCCCGGTATGCAGGGACTTGAACCCCGTACGCAGGGAACTGCAACCTGTACGCAGGGAACTGAACCCGGTACGCAGGGAACTGAACGCCGTACTTAGGGAACTGAACCCGGTACAAAGGGAACTGAACCCGGTACAGAGGGAACTGAACCCAGGACGCAGGGAACTGAACCCAGTACGCAGGGAACTGAACCCGGAATGCTAGGAACTGAACCCGGTACAGAGGGAACTGAACCCTGTAGGCAGGGAAATTAACCTGGTACGCAGGGAACTGAACCCGGTACAGAGCGAACTGAACACTGTTTGCAGGGAACTGAATCCGGTACGCAGGGAACTGAACGCAGTACACAGGGAACTGAACCCGGTACTCAGGGAACTGAACCCGGTACAGAGGGAACTGAACCCTGTACGCAGGGAACTTAACCTGGTACGCAGGGAACTGAACCCGGTACGCAGGGAACTTAACCCGGTACAGAGGGAACTGAACCCTGTATGCAGGGAACTGAACACTGTACGCAGGGAACTGAAACCAGAACACAGGGAACTGAACTCGGTACGCAGGGAACAGAGCTTGGTACGCTGGGAACTGAACCCGGTACAGAAGGAACTGAACCCAGTACACAGCGAAATGAAGCTGGTCCCCAGGGAACTGAACCCGGTACAGAGGGAACTGAACCCTGTACGCAGGGAACTGAACAAGGTACGCAGGGAACTGAACGCAGTACGCAGGGAACTGAGCCCGGTATGCTGGGAACTGAACCCTGTACGCAGGGAAGTTAACCCGGTACGCAGGGAACTGAACCCGGTACGCTGGGAACTAAATCCGGTACAGAGGGAACTGAACCCAGTACACAGGGAACTGAACCCGGTACGCAGGGAACTGAACGCAGTACACAGGGAACAGATCCCGGTACGCAGGGAACTGAACCCGGCACAGAGGGAACTGAACCTTTACCAAGGGAATTAAACCCAGAAAACAGGGAACTGAACCCTGTAAGCAAGGAACTGAATCCGGAAGGCAGGGAACTGAACCCTGTAAGCAGTGAACTGCACCCTGTATGCAGGGAACTGAGCCCGGTATGCAGGGACTTAAACCCAGTACGCAGGGAACTGAACCCTGTACGCAAGGAACTGAGCCCGGTATGCAGGGATTTGAACCCAATACGCAGGGAGCTGAGCCTGGTACGCAGGAAACTGAACCCGGTACGCAGGGACTTGAACCCAGTACGCAGGGAACTGAGCCCGGTACGCAGGGAACTGAACCCGGTACAGAGGGAACTGAACCCACTACACAGGGAAATGAACCCGGTATGCAGGGAACTGAACCCGTTACAGAGGGAACTGAACCCTGTTCACGGGGAACTGAACCCGGTACGCAGGGAACTGAACGCAGTACATAGGGAAATGAACCCGTTACAGAGGGAACTGAACCCGGTACAGAGGGAACTGAACCCGGTACGCAGGGAACTGAACCCGGTACGCAGGGAACTGAACCCAGTACGCAGTGAACTGAACCCGGTATGCTAGGAACTGAACCCGGTACAGAGGGAACTGAACCCTGTAGGCAGGGAACTTAAGCTGGTACGCAGGGAACTGAACCCGGTACACAGGGAACTGAAACCGTTATGCAGGGAAATGAACCCGGTACGCTGGGAACTGAACCTGGTACAGAGGGAACTGAAACCAGTACGCAGGGAACTGAACCCAGTACGCAGTGAACTGAACCTGGTATGCTAGGAACTGAACCTGGTACAGAGGGAACTGAACCCTGTAGGCAGGGAACTTAACCTGGTACGCAGGGAACTGAACCCGGTACACAGGGAACTGAAACCGGTATGCAGGGAAATGAACCCGGTACGCTGGGAACTGAAGCTGGTACGTTGGGAACTGAACGCGGTACAGAGGGAATTGAAACCAGTACGCAGGGAACTGAGCCCGGTACGCAGGGAACTGAACCCAGTACGAAGGGAACTGAACCCGGTACGCTGGGAACTGAACCCGGTACAGAGGGAACTGAACCCTGTACGAGGGAACTTAACCTGGTACGCAGGGAACTGAACCCGGTACGCAGGGAACTGGAACCTGTACACAGGGATCTTAACCCTATATGCAGGGAACTGAACCACATACGCAGGGAACTGAAACCCATACACAGGGAACTGAACCCTGTACGCAGGGAACTGAAACCGGTACAGAGGGAACTGAAACCTGTATGCAGGGAACTGAACCCCCTATGCAGGGGACTGAACGCCGTATGCAGGGAACCGAACCCCGTACGCAGGGAACTGAACACTGTACGCAAGAAACAGAACCCGGTACAGAGGGAACTGAACCCTGTAAGCAGGGAACTGAAGCTAGTACAAAGACAACTGAACCCGGTACGCAGGGAAGTGAACCCGGTACGATGGTAACTGAACCCAGTACGCAGGGAACTGAGCCCGGTACGCTGGGAACTGAACCCAGTACGCAGGGAACTGAACCCGGTACGCAGGGAAATGAACCCCGTGCGCAGGGAACTGAACCCGGTACGCAGTGAACTGAGCCCGGTACGCAGGGAACTGAACCTGGAACACAGGGAACTGAACCCTGTACGCAGGGAACTGAACCCTGTACGCAGGGAAATGAACCCCATACGCTGGGAACAGAACTCCATATGCAGGGAGCAGAACCCTGTACGCAGGGAACTGAATCCGGAAGGCAGGGAACTGAACCCTGTAAGCAGGGAACTGAAAGCTGTACGCAGGGAACTGAGCCCGGTATGCAGGGACTTGAACCCCGTACGCAGGGAACTGCAACCTGTACGCAGGGAACTGAACCCGGTACGCAGGGAACTGAACGGCGTACAGAGGGAAATGAACCCAGGACGCAGGGAACTGAACCCAGTACGCAGGGAACTGAACCCGGAATGCTAGGAACTGAACCCGGTACAGAGGGAACTGAACCCTGTAGGCAGAGAAATTAACCTGGTACGCACGGAACTGAACCCGGTACAGAGGGAACTGAACACTGTTTGCAGGGAACTGAACGCAGTACACAGGGAACTGAACCCGGTACTCAGGGAACTGAACCCGGTACAGAGGGAACTGAACCCTGTACGCAGGGAACTGAAACCAGAACACAGGGAACTGAACTCGGTACGCAGGGAACAGAGCTTGGTACGCTGGGAACTGAACCCGGTACAGAAGGAACTGAACCCAGTACACAGCGAAATGAAGCCAGTCCCCAGGGAACTGAACCCGGTACAGAGGGAACTGAACCCTGTACGCAGGGAACTGAACAAGGTACGCAGGGAACTGAACGCAGTACGCAGGGAACTGAGCCTGGTATGCTGGGAACTGAACCCTGTACGCAGGGAAGTTAACCCGGTACGCAGGGAACTGAACCCGGTACGCTGGGAACTAAATCCGGTACAGAGGGAACTGAACCCAGTACACAGGGAACTGAACCCGGTACGCAGGGAACTGAAACCAGTACAGAGGTAACTGAAACCTGTACGCATGGAACTGAACCCGGTACGCAGGGAACTGAACGCAGTACACAGGGAACAGAACCCGGTACGCAGGGAACTGAACCCGGCACAGAGGGAACTGAACCTTTACCAAGGGAATTAAACCCAGAAAACAGGGAAGTGAACCCTGTAAGCAAGGAACTGAATCCGGAAGGCAGGGAACTGAACCCTGTAAGCAGTGAACTGCACCCTGTATGCAGGGAACTGAGCCCGGTATGCAGGGACTTAAACCCAGTACGCAGGGAACTGAACCCTGTACGCAAGGAACTGAGCCCGGTATGCAGGGATTTGAACCCAATACGCAGGGAGCTGAGCCTGGTACGCAGGAAACTGAACCCGGTACGCAGGGACTTGAACCCAGTACGCAGGGAACTGAGCCCGGTACGCAGGGAACTGAACCCGGTACAGAGGGAACTGAACCCACTACACAGGGAAATGAACCCGGTATGCAGGGAACTGAACCCGTTACAGAGGGAACTGAACCCTGTTCACGGGGAACTGAACCCGGTACGCAGGGAACTGAACGCAGTACATAGGGAAATGAACCCGTTACAGAGGGAACTGAACCCGGTACAGAGGGAACTGAACCCGGTACGCAGGGAACTGAACCCGGTACGCAGGGAACTGAACCCAGTACGCAGTGAACTGAACCCGGTATGCTAGGAACTGAACCCGGTACAGAGGGAACTGAACCCTGTAGGCAGGGAACTTAACCTGGTACGCAGGGAACTGAACCCGGTACACAGGGAACTGAAACCGTTATGCAGGGAAATGAACCCGGTACGCTGGGAACTGAACCTGGTACAGAGGGAACTGAAACCAGTACGCAGGGAACTGAACCCAGTACGCAGTGAACTGAACCCGGTATGCTAGGAACTGAACCTGGTACAGAGGGAACTGAACCCTGTAGGCAGGGAACTTAACCTGGTACGCAGGGAACTGAACCCGGTACACAGGGAACCGGTATGCAGGGAAATGAACCCGGTACGCTGGGAACTGAAGCTGGTACGTTGGGAACTGAACCCGGTACAGAGGGAATTGAAACCAGTACGCAGGGAACTGAACCCGGTACGCAGGGAACTGAACCCAGTACGAAGGGAACTGAACCCGGTACGCTGGGAACTGAACCCGGTACAGAGGGAACTGAACCCTGTACGAGGGAACTTAACCTGGTACGCAGGGAACTGAACCCGGTACGCAGGGAACTGGAACCTGTACACAGGGATCTTAACCCTATATGCAGGGAACTGAACCACATACACAGGGAACTGAAACCCATACACAGGGAACTGAACCCTGTACGCAGGGAACTGAAACCGGTACAGAGGGAACTGAAACCTGTATGCAGGGAACTGAACCCCCTATGCAGGGGACTGAACGCCGTATGCAGGGAACCGAACCCCGTACGCAGGGAACTGAACACTGTACGCAAGAAACAGAACCCGGTACATAGGGAACTGAACCCTGTAAGCAGGGAACTGAAGCTAGTACAAAGACAACTGAACCCGGTACGCAGGGAAGTGAACCCGGTACGATGGTAACTGAACCCAGTACGCTGGGAACTGAACCCGGTACAGAGGGAACTGAACCCTGTACGAGGGAACTTAACCTGGTACGCAGGGAACTGAACCCGGTACGCAGGGAACTGGAACCTGTACACAGGGATCTTAACCCTATATGCCGGGAACTGAACCACATACGCAGGGAACTGAAACCCATACACAGGGAACTGAACCCTGTACGCAGGGAACTGAAACCGGTACAGAGGGAACTGAAACCTGTATGCAGGGAACTGAACCCCCTATGCAGGGGACTGAACGCCGTATGCAGGGAACCGAACCCCGTACGCAGGGAACTGAACACTGTACGCAAGAAACAGAACCCGGTACATAGGGAACTGAACCCTGTACGCAGGGAACTGAAGCTAGTACAATGACAACTGAACCCGGTACGCAGGGAAGTGAACCCGGTACGATGGTAACTGAACCCAGTACGCAGGGAACTGAGCCCGGTACGCTGGGAACTGAACCCAGTACGCATGGAACTGAACCCGGTACGCAGGGAAATGAACCCCGTGCGCAGGGAACTGAACCCGGTACGCTGTGAACTGAGCCCGGTACGCAGGGAACTGAACCTGGAACACAGGGAACTGAACCCTGTACGCAGGGAACTGAACCCTGTACGCAGGGAAATGAACCCCATACGCTGGGAACAGAACTCCATATGCAGGGAGCAGAACCCTGTACGCAGGGAACTGAATCCGGAAGGCAGGGAACTGAACCCTGTAAGCAGGGAACTGAAAGCTGTACGCAGGGAACTGAGCCCGGTATGCAGGGACTTGAACCCCGTACGCAGGGAACTGCAACCTGTACGCAGGGAACTGAACCCGGTACGCAGGGAACTGAACGCCGTACTTAGGGAACTGAACCCGGTACAAAGGGAACTGAACCCGGTACAGAGGGAACTGAACCCAGGACGCAGGGAACTGAACCCAGTACGCAGGGAACTGAACCCGGAATGCTAGGAACTGAACCCGGTACAGAGGGAACTGAACCCTGTAGGCAGGGAAATTAACCTGGTACGCAGGGAACTGAACCCGGTACAGAGCGAACTGAACACTGTTTGCAGGGAACTGAATCCGGTACGCAGGGAACTGAACGCAGTACACAGGGAACTGAACCCGGTACTCAGGGAACTGAACCCGGTACAGAGGGAACTGAACCCTGTACGCAGGGAACTTAACCTGGTACGCAGGGAACTGAACCCGGTACGCAGGGAACTTAACCCGGTACAGAGGGAACTGAACCCTGTATGCAGGGAACTGAACACTGTACGCAGGGAACTGAAACCAGAACACAGGGAACTGAACTCGGTACGCAGGGAACAGAGCTTGGTACGCTGGGAACTGAACCCGGTACAGAAGGAACTGAACCCAGTACACAGCGAAATGAAGCTGGTCCCCAGGGAACTGAACCCGGTACAGAGGGAACTGAACCCTGTACGCAGGGAACTGAACAAGGTACGCAGGGAACTGAACGCAGTACGCAGGGAACTGAGCCCGGTATGCTGGGAACTGAACCCTGTACGCAGGGAAGTTAACCCGGTACGCAGGGAACTGAACCCGGTACGCTGGGAACTAAATCCGGTACAGAGGGAACTGAACCCAGTACACAGGGAACTGAACCCGGTACGCAGGGAACTGAACGCAGTACACAGGGAACAGATCCCGGTACGCAGGGAACTGAACCCGGCACAGAGGGAACTGAACCTTTACCAAGGGAATTAAACCCAGAAAACAGGGAACTGAACCCTGTAAGCAAGGAACTGAATCCGGAAGGCAGGGAACTGAACCCTGTAAGCAGTGAACTGCACCCTGTATGCAGGGAACTGAGCCCGGTATGCAGGGACTTAAACCCAGTACGCAGGGAACTGAACCCTGTACGCAAGGAACTGAGCCCGGTATGCAGGGATTTGAACCCAATACGCAGGGAGCTGAGCCTGGTACGCAGGAAACTGAACCCGGTACGCAGGGACTTGAACCCAGTACGCAGGGAACTGAGCCCGGTACGCAGGGAACTGAACCCGGTACAGAGGGAACTGAACCCACTACACAGGGAAATGAACCCGGTATGCAGGGAACTGAACCCGTTACAGAGGGAACTGAACCCTGTTCACGGGGAACTGAACCCGGTACGCAGGGAACTGAACGCAGTACATAGGGAAATGAACCCGTTACAGAGGGAACTGAACCCGGTACAGAGGGAACTGAACCCGGTACGCAGGGAACTGAACCCGGTACGCAGGGAACTGAACCCAGTACGCAGTGAACTGAACCCGGTATGCTAGGAACTGAACCCGGTACAGAGGGAACTGAACCCTGTAGGCAGGGAACTTAACCTGGTACGCAGGGAACTGAACCCGGTACACAGGGAACTGAAACCGTTATGCAGGGAAATGAACCCGGTACGCTGGGAACTGAACCTGGTACAGAGGGAACTGAAACCAGTACGCAGGGAACTGAACCCAGTACGCAGTGAACTGAACCTGGTATGCTAGGAACTGAACCTGGTACAGAGGGAACTGAACCCTGTAGGCAGGGAACTTAACCTGGTACGCAGGGAACTGAACCCGGTACACAGGGAACTGAAACCGGTATGCAGGGAAATGAACCCGGTACGCTGGGAACTGAAGCTGGTACGTTGGGAACTGAACGCGGTACAGAGGGAATTGAAACCAGTACGCAGGGAACTGAGCCCGGTACGCAGGGAACTGAACCCAGTACGAAGGGAACTGAACCCGGTACGCTGGGAACTGAACCCGGTACAGAGGGAACTGAACCCTGTACGAGGGAACTTAACCTGGTACGCAGGGAACTGAACCCGGTACGCAGGGAACTGGAACCTGTACACAGGGATCTTAACCCTATATGCAGGGAACTGAACCACATACGCAGGGAACTGAAACCCATACACAGGGAACTGAACCCTGTACGCAGGGAACTGAAACCGGTACAGAGGGAACTGAAACCTGTATGCAGGGAACTGAACCCCCTATGCAGGGGACTGAACGCCGTATGCAGGGAACCGAACCCCGTACGCAGGGAACTGAACACTGTACGCAAGAAACAGAACCCGGTACAGAGGGAACTGAACCCTGTAAGCAGGGAACTGAAGCTAGTACAAAGACAACTGAACCCGGTACGCAGGGAAGTGAACCCGGTACGATGGTAACTGAACCCAGTACGCAGGGAACTGAGCCCGGTACGCTGGGAACTGAACCCAGTACGCAGGGAACTGAACCCGGTACGCAGGGAAATGAACCCCGTGCGCAGGGAACTGAACCCGGTACGCAGTGAACTGAGCCCGGTACGCAGGGAACTGAACCTGGAACACAGGGAACTGAACCCTGTACGCAGGGAACTGAACCCTGTACGCAGGGAAATGAACCCCATACGCTGGGAACAGAACTCCATATGCAGGGAGCAGAACCCTGTACGCAGGGAACTGAATCCGGAAGGCAGGGAACTGAACCCTGTAAGCAGGGAACTGAAAGCTGTACGCAGGGAACTGAGCCCGGTATGCAGGGACTTGAACCCCGTACGCAGGGAACTGCAACCTGTACGCAGGGAACTGAACCCGGTACGCAGGGAACTGAACGGCGTACAGAGGGAAATGAACCCAGGACGCAGGGAACTGAACCCAGTACGCAGGGAACTGAACCCGGAATGCTAGGAACTGAACCCGGTACAGAGGGAACTGAACCCTGTAGGCAGAGAAATTAACCTGGTACGCACGGAACTGAACCCGGTACAGAGGGAACTGAACACTGTTTGCAGGGAACTGAACGCAGTACACAGGGAACTGAACCCGGTACTCAGGGAACTGAACCCGGTACAGAGGGAACTGAACCCTGTACGCAGGGAACTGAAACCAGAACACAGGGAACTGAACTCGGTACGCAGGGAACAGAGCTTGGTACGCTGGGAACTGAACCCGGTACAGAAGGAACTGAACCCAGTACACAGCGAAATGAAGCCAGTCCCCAGGGAACTGAACCCGGTACAGAGGGAACTGAACCCTGTACGCAGGGAACTGAACAAGGTACGCAGGGAACTGAACGCAGTACGCAGGGAACTGAGCCTGGTATGCTGGGAACTGAACCCTGTACGCAGGGAAGTTAACCCGGTACGCAGGGAACTGAACCCGGTACGCTGGGAACTAAATCCGGTACAGAGGGAACTGAACCCAGTACACAGGGAACTGAACCCGGTACGCAGGGAACTGAAACCAGTACAGAGGTAACTGAAACCTGTACGCATGGAACTGAACCCGGTACGCAGGGAACTGAACGCAGTACACAGGGAACAGAACCCGGTACGCAGGGAACTGAACCCGGCACAGAGGGAACTGAACCTTTACCAAGGGAATTAAACCCAGAAAACAGGGAAGTGAACCCTGTAAGCAAGGAACTGAATCCGGAAGGCAGGGAACTGAACCCTGTAAGCAGTGAACTGCACCCTGTATGCAGGGAACTGAGCCCGGTATGCAGGGACTTAAACCCAGTACGCAGGGAACTGAACCCTGTACGCAAGGAACTGAGCCCGGTATGCAGGGATTTGAACCCAATACGCAGGGAGCTGAGCCTGGTACGCAGGAAACTGAACCCGGTACGCAGGGACTTGAACCCAGTACGCAGGGAACTGAGCCCGGTACGCAGGGAACTGAACCCGGTACAGAGGGAACTGAACCCACTACACAGGGAAATGAACCCGGTATGCAGGGAACTGAACCCGTTACAGAGGGAACTGAACCCTGTTCACGGGGAACTGAACCCGGTACGCAGGGAACTGAACGCAGTACATAGGGAAATGAACCCGTTACAGAGGGAACTGAACCCGGTACAGAGGGAACTGAACCCGGTACGCAGGGAACTGAACCCGGTACGCAGGGAACTGAACCCAGTACGCAGTGAACTGAACCCGGTATGCTAGGAACTGAACCCGGTACAGAGGGAACTGAACCCTGTAGGCAGGGAACTTAACCTGGTACGCAGGGAACTGAACCCGGTACACAGGGAACTGAAACCGTTATGCAGGGAAATGAACCCGGTACGCTGGGAACTGAACCTGGTACGTTGGGAACTGAACCCGGTACAGAGGGAACTGAAACCAGCACGCAGCGAACTGAACCCAGTACGCAGTTAACTGAACCCGGTATGCTAGGAACTGAACCCGGTACAGAGGGAACTGAAACCGGTACGCAGGGAACTGCAACCTGTACGCAGGGAACTGAACCCGGTACGCAGGGAACTGAACGCAGTACATAGGGAACTGAACCCTGTACGCAGGGAACTGAACCCGGTACAGAGGGAACTGAACCCAGGACGCAGGGAACTGACCCCAGTACGCAGGGAACTGAACCCGGAATGCTAGGAACTGAACCCGGTACAGAGGGAACTGAACCCTGTAGGCAGGGAACTTAACCTGGTACGCAGGGAACTGAACCCGGTACAGAGGGAACTGAACACTGTTTGCAGGGAACTGAATCCGGTACGCAGGGAACTGAACGCAGTACACAGGGAACTGAACCCGGTACACAGGGAACTGAACCCGGTACAGAGGGAATTGAACCCTGTACGCAGGGAACTTAACCTGGTACGCAGGGAACTGAACCCGGTACGCAGGGAACTTAACCCGGTACAGAAGGAACTGAACCCTGTATGCAGGGAACTGAACACTGTACGCAGGGAACTGAAACCAGAACACAGGGAACTGAACTCGGTGCGCAGGGAACAGAGCTTGGTACGCTGGGAACTGAACCCGGTACAGAAGGAACTGAACCCAGTACACAGCGAAATGAAGCCGGTCCCCAGGGAACTGAACCCGGTACAGAGGGAACCGAAACCTGTATGCAGGGAACTGAACTCGGTACGCAGGGAAATGAACCCAGTACACAGGGAACTGAACCCGGTATGCAGGGAACTGAACCCGGTACGCTGGGAACTGAATCCGGTACAGAGGGAACTGAACCCAGTACACAGGGAACTGAACCCGGTACGCAGGGAACTGAAACCGTTACAGAGGTAACTGAAACCTGTACGGATGGAACTGAACCCGGTATGCAGGGAACTGAACGCAGTACACAGGGAACAGAACCCGGTACGCAGGGAACTGAACCCGGCACAGAGGAAACTGAACCTAGTACCAAGGGAACTGAACCCGGAAAACAGGGAACTGAACCCTGTAAGCAGGGAACTGAATCCGGAAGGCAGGGAACTGAACCCTGTAAGCAGTGAACTGCACCCTGTACGCAGGGAACTGAGCCCGGTATGCAGGGACTTAAACCCCGTACGCAGGGAACTGAACCCTGTACGCAAGGAACTGAGCCCGGTATGCAGGGATTTGAACCCAGTACGCAGGGAGCTGAGCCTGGTACGCAGGAAACTGATCCCGGTACAGAGGGAACTGAACCCAGTACACAGGGAACTGAACCCGGTATGCAGGGAACTGAACCCGTTACAGAGGGAACTGAACCCTGTTCACGGGGAACTGAACCCGATACGCAGGGAACTGAATGCAGTACATAGGGAAATGAACCCGGTAAGCAGGGAACTGAACCCGGTACAGAGGGAACTGAAGCCGGTACGCAGGGAACTGAACCCGGTACGCAGGGAACTGAACCCAGTACGCAGGGAACTGAACCCGGTACAGAGGGAACGGAACCCTGTAGGCAGGGAACTTAACCTGGTACGCAGGGACTTAAACCCTGTAAGCAGTGAACTGCACCCTGTATGCAGGGAACTTATCCTGGTACGCAGGGACTTAAACCCTGTACGCAGGGAACTGAACCCTGTACGCAAGGAACTGAGCCCGGTATGCAGGGATTTGAACCCAATACGCAGGGAGCTGAGCCTGGTACGCAGGAAACTGAACCCGGTACGCAGGGACTTGAAACCAGTACGCAGGGAACTGAGCCCGGTACGCAGGGAACTGAACCCGGTACAGAGGGAACTGAACCCACTACACAGGGAAATGAACCCGGTATGCAGGGAACTTAACCCGTTACAGAGGGAACTGAACCCTGTTCACGGGGAACTGAACCCGGTACGCAGGGAACTGAACGCAGTACATAGGGAAATGAACCCGTTACAGAGGGAACTGAACCCGGTACAGAGGGAACTGAACCCGGTACGCAGGGAACTGAACCCGGTACGCAGGGAACTGAACCCAGTACGCAGTGAACCCAACCCGCTATGCTAGGAACTGAACCCGGTACAGAGGGAACTGAACCCTGTAGGCAGGTTTCTTAACCTGGTACGCAGGGAACTGAAGCCGGTACACAGGGAACTGAAACCGGTATGCAGGGAAATGAACCCGGTACGCTGGGAACTGAAGCTGGTACGTTGGGAACTGAACCCGGTACAGAGGGAACTGAAACCAGTACGCAGGGAACTGAACCCAGTACGCAGTGAACTGAACCCGGTATGCTAGGAACTGAACCTGGTACAGAGGGAACTGAACCCTGTAGGCAGGGAACTTAACCTGGTACGCAGGGAACTGAACCCGGTACACAGGGAACTGAAACAGGTATGCAGGGAACTGAACCCGTTACAGAGGGAACTGAACCCTGTTCACGGGGAACTGAACCCGGTACGCAGTGAACTGAACGCAGTACATAGGGAAATGAACCCGGTAAGCAGGGAACTGAACCCGGTACAGAGGGAACTGAACCCGGTACGCAGGGAACTGAACCCGGTACGCAGGGAACTGAACCCAGTACGCAGTGAACTGAACCCGGTATGCTAGGAACTGAACCCGGTACAGAGGGAACTGTACCCTGTAGGCAGGGAACTTAACCTGGTACGCAGGGAACTGAACCCGGTACACAGGGAACTGAAACCGGTATGCAGGGAAATGAACCCGGTACGCTGGGAACTGAAGCTGGTACGTTGGGAACTGAACCCGGTACAGAGGGAATTGAAACCAGTACGCAGGGAACTGAGCCCGGTACGCAGGGAACTGAACCCAGTACGCAGGGAACTGAACCCGGTACGCTGGGAACTGAACCCGGTACAGAGGGAACTGAACCCTGTACGAGGGAACTTAACCTGCTACGCAGGGAACTGAACCCGGTACGCAGGGAACTGGACACTGTACACAGGGAACTTAACCCTATATGCAGGGAACTGAACCACATACGCAGGGAACTGAAACCCATACACAGGGAACTGAACCCTGTACGCAGGGAACTGAACCCGGTACAGAGGGAACTGAAACCTGTATGCAGGGAACTGAACCCCCTATGCAGGGGACTGAACGCCGTATGCAGGGAACCGAACACCGTACGCAGGGAACTGAACACTGTACGCAAGAAACAGAACCCGGTACATAGGGAACTGAACCCTGTACACAGGGAACTGAACCCGGTACGCAGGGAACTGAACCCGATACAGAGGTAACTGAACCTTGTACGCATGGAACTGAACCCGGTACGCAGGGAACTGAACGCAGTACAAAGAGAACTGAACCCGGTATGCAGGGAACTGAACCCGGCACAGAGGGAACTGAACCTAGTACCCAGGGAACTGAACCCGGAACACAGGGAACTGAACCCTTTACGCAGGGAACTGAATCCGGAAGGCAGGGAACTGAACCCTGGAAGCAGTGAACTGCACCCTCTACGCAGGGAACTGAGCCCGGTATGCAGGGACTTAAACCCCGTACGCAGGGAACTGAACCCTGTACGCAAAGAACTGAGCCCGGTATGCAGGGAATTGAACCCAGTACGCAGGGAGCTGAGCCTGGTACGCAGGAAACTGAACCCGGTACGCAGGGAATTGAACCCAGTATGCAGGGAACTGAGCCCGGTACGCAGGGAACTGAACCCGGTACAGAGGGAACTGAACCCAGTACACAGGGAACTGAACCCGGTATGCAGGGAACTGAACCCGGTACAGAGGGAACTGAACCCTGTTCGCAGGGAACTGAACCCGATATGCAGGGAACTGAACGCAGTACATAGGCAACTGCACCCGGTACGCAGGGAACTGAACCCGGTACAGAGGGAACTGAACCCAGGACGCAGGGAACTGAACCCGGTACGCACGGAACTGAACCCAGTACACAGGGAACTGAACCCTGTACGCAGGGAACTGAACCCGGTACAGAGGGAACTGAACCCTGTAGGCAGGGAACTTAACCTGGTACGCAGGGAACTGAACCCGGTACACAGGGAACTCAACCCGGTATGCAGGGAACTGAAACCTGTACGCAGGGATCTTAACCCTATATGCAGGGAACTGAACCACATACGCAGGGAACTGAAACCCGTACACAGGGAACTGAACACTGCACGCAGGGAACTGAACCCGGTACACAGGGAACTGAAACCTGTTTGCAGGGAACTGAACCCCCTATGCAGGGAACTGAACCCCGTATGCAGGGAACTGAACCCTGTACGCAAGAAACAGAAGCCGGTACATAGGGAAATGAACCCTGTACGCAGGGAACTGAAGCTAGTACAAAGACAACTGAACCCGGTACGCAGGGAAGTGAACCCGGTACGAAGGCAACTGAACCCAGTACGCAGGGAACTGAGCCCGGTACGCAGTGAACTGATCCTAGTACGCAGGGAACTGAACCCAGTACGCAGGGAACTGAACCCGGTACGCAGTGAACTGAGCCCAGTACGCAGGGAACTGATCCTAGTACGCAGGGAACTGAACCCAGTACGAAGGGAACTGAACCCGGTACGCAGTGAACTGAGCCCAGTACGCAGGGAACTGAACCCGGTACAGAAGGAAATAAACCCTGTACGCAGGGAACTGAACCCGATACGCAGGGAACTGAACACAGAACCCAGGGAACTGAAACCTGTAGCAGGGAACTGAAAACTGTACGCAGGGAACTGAGCCCGGTATGCAGGGATTTGAACCCCGTACGCCGGGAACTGAAGCATGTACGCAGGGAATTGAACCCGGTACGCAGTGAACTGAACCTGGTATGCAGGGACTTGATACCGGTACGCAGGGAACTGAGCCCGGTATGCAGGGAACTGAACACGTACGCAGGGACTTGAACCCAGTATTCAGGGAACTGAACCTGGAACAGAGGGAACTGAACGCAGTACACAGGGAACTGAACCCGGTACGCAGTGAACTGAACCCGGCACAGAGGGAGCTGAACCCAGTACGCAGGGAACTGTGACCAGAACGCAGGGAACTGAAGCCATTATGCAGGGAACTGAACCCGGTACAGAGAGAACTGAACCAGCTACAGAGGGAACTGAAACCTATATACAGGGAACCGAACCCCGTATGCAGGGAGCAGAACTCTGTATGCAGGGAACTGAATCCGGTAGGTCGGGAACTGAACCCTGTAAGCAGGGAACTGAACCATGTACGCAGGGAACTGAACCTGGTATGCAGGGACTTGAACCACGTATGCAGGGAACTGAAACCTGTACGCAGGGAAAAGAACACGGGACGCAGTGAACTGAACCTGGTACGCAGGAACTTGAACCCGTTACGCAGGGAACTGAGCCCGGTAAGCAGGGACATGAACCCCGTACACAGGGAACTGAACCAAGTACGCAGGCAACTGAACCCCGTACGCAGGGAACTGAATCCGGTACGCAGGCAACTGAACCCCGTATGCAGGGAACTGAATCCGGTACGCAGGCAACTGAAACCCGTATGCAGGGAACTGAGCCCGGTAGGCAGGGAACTGAACCCTGTACGCAGGGCTCTGAACGGGGTACGAAGGCAACTGATCCCCGTTCGCAGGGAACTGAGCCCAGTAGGCAGGGAACTGAACCTGGTACGCTGGGACTTGAACCCAGTACGCAGGGAATTGAACCCGGTACGCTGGGAACAGAACCCCGAACGCTGGGAACTGAACCCAGTACGCAGTGAACTGAGCCTGGTACGCAGGGAACTGAACCCAGAACACAGGGAACTGAACCCAGTAAGCAGGGAACTGAAACCTGTACGCAGGGAACTTAACCCTATATGCAGGGAACTGAACCACATACGCAGGGAACTGAAACACGTACACAGGGAACTGAACCCTGCACGCAGGGAACTGAACCCGGTACAGAGGGAACTGAAACCTGTTTGCAGGGAACTGAACCCCCTATGCAGGGAACTGAAACCCGTATGCAGGGAACTGAACCCTGTACGCAAGAAACAGAACCTGGTACATAGGGAAAAGAAACCTGTACACAGGGAACTGAAGCTAGTACAAAGACAACTGAACCCGGTACGCAGGGAAGTGAACCCGGTACGAAGGCAACTGAACCCAGTACGCAGGGAACTGAGCCCGGTACGCAGGGAACTGAACCCTGTACAGAAGGAAATAAACCCTGTACGCAGGGAACTGAACCCAGTACGTAGGGAATTGAAAACTGTACGCAGGGAACTGAGCCCGGTATGCAGGGACTTGAACCCCGTACGCCGGGAACTGAACCATGTACGCAGGGAATTGAACCCGGTACGCAGTGAACTGAACCTGCTATGCAGGGACTTGATACCGGTACGCAGGGAACTGAGCCCGGTATGCAGGGAACTGAACACGTACGCAGGGACTTGAACCCAGTATGCAGTGAACTGAGCCCGGTACAGAGGGAACTGAACACGGTACGGAGAGAACTGAACCCGGTATGCAGGGAACTGAACCCGGTACAGAGGGGACTGAACTCTGTATGCAGGGAACTGAACCCGGAATGCAGGGAACTGAACCCAGTACACAGGGAACTGAACTCGGTACAGAGGGAACTGAATCCAGTACACAGGGAAATGAACCCGGTACGCAGGGAACTCAATCCAGTACGCAGGGAACTGAACGCAGTACAAAGGGAACTGAATCCGGTACGCAGGGAACTGAACCCGGTACAGAGGGAACTGAACCGAGTACGCAGGGAACTGTGACCGGAACACAGGGAACTGAAGCCATTACGCAGGGAACTGAACCCGGTACAGAGGGAACTGAAACCTATATGCAGGGAACCGAACCCCGTATGCAGGGAGCAGAACTCTGTACGCAGCGAACTGAATCCGGTAGGCAGGGAACTGAACCCTGTAAGCAGGGAACTGAACCATGTACGCAGGGAACTGAACCTGGTATGCAGGGACTTGAACCCCGTATGCAGGGAACTGAAACCTGTACGCAGGGAACTGAACACGGGACGCAGTGAACTGAACCTGGTACGCAGGAACTTGAATCCATTACACAGGGAACTGAGCCCGGTAAGCAGGGACATGGATCCCGTACGCAGGGAACTGAACCCAGTACGCAGGCAACTGAACCCCGTACGCAGGGAACTGAATCGGGTACGCAGGCAACTGAACCCCGTATGCAGGTAACTGAGCCCGGTAGGCAGGGAACTGAACCCCGTACGCAGGGCTCTGAACGGGGTACGCAGGCAACTGAACCCCGTTCGCAGGGAACTGAGCCCGGTAGGCAGGGAACTGAACCTGGTACGCTGGGAACTGAACCCCGAACGCTGGGAACTGAACCCAGAACGCAGTGAACTGAGCCCGGTATGCGGGGAACTGAACCCAGAACACAGGGAACTGAACCGTGTAAGCAGGGAACTGAAACCTGTACGCAGGGAACTTAACCCTATATGCAGGGAACTGAACCCGATACGCAGGGAACTGAAACCCGTACACAGGGAACTGAACCCTGCACGCAGGGAACTGAACCCGGTACAGAGGGAACTGAAACCTGTTTGCAGGGAACTGAACCCCCTATGCAGGGAACTGAACCCCGTACGCAGGGAACTGAATCCGGTACAGAGGGAACTGAACCCAGGACGCAGGGAACTGAACCCGGTATGCAGGGAACTGAACCCAGTACGCAGGGAACTGAACCCAGTACGCAGGGAACTGAACCCAGTACGCAGGGAACTGAACCCGGTATGCAAGGAACTGAACCCGGTACAGAGGGAACTGAACCATGTAGGCAGGGAACTTAACCTGGTACGCAGGGAACTGAACCCAGTACACAGGGAACTGAACCCGGTATGCAGGGAACTGAATCCTGTACGCAGGGAACTTAACCCTATATGCAGGGAACTGAACCACATACGCAGGGAACTGAAACCCGTACACAGGGAACTGAACCCTGCACGCAGGGAACTGAACCCGGTACAGAGGGAACTGAAACCTGTTTGCAGGGAACTGAACCCCCTATGCAGGGAACTGAACCCCGTATGCAGGGAACTGAACCCTGTACGCAAGAAACAGAACCCGGTACATAGGGAAATGAACCCTGTACGCAGGGAACTGAAGCTAGTACAAAGACAACTGAACCCGGTACGCAGGGAAGTGAACCCGGCACGAAGGAAACTGAACCCAGTACGCAGGGAGCTGAGCCCGGTACGCAGGGAACTGAACCCAGTACGAAGGGAACTGAACCCGGTACGCAGTGAACTGAGCCCAGTACGCAGGGAACTGAACCCGGTACAAAAGGAAATATACCCTGTACGCAGGGAACTGAACCCGGTACGCAGGGAACTGAACACAGAACCCAGGGAACTGAACCCTGTAGCAGGGAACTGAAAACTGTACGCAGGGAACTGAGCCCGGTATGCAGGGATGTGAACCCCGTACGCCGGGAACTGAAGCATGTACGCAGGGAATTGAACCCGGTACGCAGTGAACTGAACCTGGTATGCAGGGACTTGATACCGGTACGCAGGGAACTGAGCCCGGTATGCAGGGAACTGAACACGTAAGCAGGGACTTGAACCCAGCATTCAGGGAACTGAACCCGGTACAGAGGGAACTGAACGCAGTACACAGGGAACTGAACCCGGTACGCAGTGAACTGAACCCGGCAAGAGGGAACTGAACCCAGTATGCAGGGAACTGTGACCAGAACGCAGGGAACTGAAGCCATTATGCAGGGAACTGAACCCGGTACAGAGGGAACTGAAACCTATATGCAGGGAACCGAACCCCGTATGCAGGGAGCAGAACTCTGTACGCAGGGAACTGAATCCGGTAGGCAGGGAACTGAACCCTGTAAGCAGGGATCTGAACCTGGTATGCAGGGACTTGAACCCCGTATGCAGGGAACTGAAACCTGTACGCAGGGAACTGAACACGGGACGCAGTGAACTGAACCTGGTACGCAGGAACTTGAACCCGTTACGCAGGGAACTGAGCCTGGTAATAGGGACATGAACCCCGTACGCAGGGAACTGAACCAATTACGCAGGCAACTGAACCCCGTACAAGGGAACTGAATCCGGTACGCAGGCAACTGAACCCCGTATGCAGGGAACTGAGCCCGGTAGGCAGGGAACTGAACCCCGTACGCAGGGCTCTGAACGGGGTACAAAGGCAACTGATCCCCGTTCGCAGGGAACTGAGCCCAGTAGGCAGGGAACTGAACCTGGTACGCTGGGACTTGAACCCAGTATGCAGGGAACTGAACCCGGTACGCTGGGAACAGAACCCCGAACGCTGGGAACTGAACCCAGTACGCAGTGAACTGAGCCTGGTACGCAGGGAACTGAACCCAGAACACAGGGAACTGAACCCAGTAAGCAGAGAACTGAAACCTGTACGCAGGGAACTTAACCCTATATGCAGGGAACTGAACCACATACGCAGGGAACTGAAACACGTACACAGGGAACTGAACCCTGCACGCAGGGAACTGAACCCGGTACAGAGGGAACTGAAACCTGTTTGCAGGGAACTGAACCCCCTATGCAGGGAACTGAAACCCGTATGCAGGGAACTGAACCCTGTACGCAAGAAACAGAACCTGGTACATAGGGAAAAGAAACCTGTACACAGGGAACTGAAGCTAGTACAAAGACAACTGAACCCGGTACGCAGGGAAGTGAACCCGGTACGAAGGCAACTGAACCCAGTACGCAGGGAACTGAGCCCGGTACGCAGGGAACTGAACCCAGTATGCAGGGAACTGAACCCGGTACGCAGTGAACTGAGCCCGGTACGCAGGGAACTGAACCCTGTACAGAAGGAAATAAACCCTGTACGCAGGGAACTGAACCCAGTATGTAGGGAATTGAAAACTGTACGCAGGGAACTGAGCTCGGTATGCAGGGACTTGAACCCCGTACGCCGGGAACTGAACCATGTACGCAGGGAATTGAACCCGGTACGCAGTGAACTGAACCTGCTATGCAGGGACTTGATACCGGTACGCAGGGAACTGAGCCCGGTATGCAGGGAACTGAACACGTACGCAGGGACTTGAACCCAGTATGCAGTGAACTGAGCCCGGTACAGAGGGAACTGAACCCGGTACGGAGAGAACTGAACCCGGTATGCAGGGAACTGAACCCGGTACAGAGGGAACTGAACTCTGTATGCAGGGAACTGAACCCGGTATGCAGGGAACTGAACCCAGTACACAGGGAACTGAACTCGGTACAGAGGGAACTGAATCCAGTACACAGGGAAATGAACCCGGTACGCAGGGAACTCAATCCAGTATGCAGGGAACTGAACGCAGTACAAAGGGAACTGAATCCGGTACGCAGGGAACTGAACCCGGTACAGAGGGAACTGAACCGAGTACGCAGCGAACTGTGACCGGAACACAGGGAACTGAAGCCATTACGCAGGGAACTGAACCCGGTACAGAGGGAACTGAAAACTATATGCAGGGAACCGAACCCCGTATGCAGGGAGCAGAACTCTGTACGCAGCGAACTGAATCCGGTAGGCAGGGAACTGAACCCTGTAAGCAGGGAACTGAACCATGTACGCAGGGAACTGAACCTGGTATGCAGGGACTTGAACCCCGTATGCAGGGAACTGAAACCTGTACGCAGGGAACTGAACACGGGACGCAGTGAACTGAACCTGGTACGCAGGAACTTGAATCCATTACGCAGGGAACTGAGCCCGGTAAGCAGGGACATGAACCCCGTACGCAGGGAACTGAACCCAGTACGCAGGCAACTGAACCCCGTACGCAGGGAACTGAATCGGGTACGCAGGCAACTGAACCCCGTTCGCAGGGAACTGAGCCCGGTAGGCAGGGAACTGAACCTGGTACGCTGGGAACTGAACCCCGAACGCTGGGAACAGAACCCAGAACGCAGTGAACTGAGCCCGGTACGCGGGGAACTGAACCCAGAACACAGGGAACTGAACCGTGTAAGCAGGGAACTGAAACCTGTACGCAGGGAACTTAACCCTATATGCAGGGAACTGAACCCGATACGCAGGGAACTGAAACCCGTACACAGGGAACTGAACCCTGCACGCAGGGAACTGAACCCGGTACAGAGGGAACTGAAACCTGTTTGCAGGGAACCGAACCCCCTATGCAGGGAACTGAACCCCGTACGCAGGGAACTGAACCCGGTACAGAGGGAACTGAACCCAGGACGCAGGGAACTGAACCCGGTATGCAGGGAACTGAACCCAGTACGCAGGGAACTTAACCCAGTACGCAGGGAACTGAACCCGGTATGCAAGGAACTGAACCCGGTACAGAGGGAACTGAACCATGTAGGCAGGGAACTTAACCTGGTATGCAGGGAACTGAACCCAGTACACAGGGAACTGAACCAGGTATGCAGGGAACTGAATCCTGTACACAGGGAACTTAACCCTATATGCAGGGAACTGAACCACATACGCAGGGAACTGAAACCCGTACACAGGGAACTGAACCCTGCACGCAGGGAACTGAACCCGGTACAGAGGGAACTGAAACCTGTTTGCAGGGAACTGACCCCCTATGCAGGGAACTGAACCCCGTATGCAGGGAACTGAACCCTGTACGCAAGAAACAGAACCCGGTACATAGGGAAATGAACCCTGTACGCAGGGAACTGAAGCTAGTACAAAGACAACTGAACCCGGTACGCAGGGAAGTGAACCCAGCACGAAGGAAACTGAACCCAGTACGCAGGGAGCTGAGCCCGGTACGCAGGGAACTGAACCCAGTACGAAGGGAACTGAACCCGGTACGCAGTGAACTGAGCCCAGTACGCAGGGAACTGAACCCGGTACAAAAGGAAATATACCCTGTACGCAGGGAACTGAACCCGGTACGCAGGGAACTGAACACAGAACCCAGGGAACTGAACCCTGTAGCAGGGAACTGAAAACTGTACGCAGGGAACTGAGCCCGGTATGCAGGGATTTGAACCCCGTACGCCGGGAACTGAAGCATGTACGCAGGGAATTGAACCCGGTACGCAGTGAACTGAACCTGGTATGCAGGGACTTGATACCGGTACGCAGGGAACTGAGCCCGGTATGCAGGGAACTGAACACGTACGCAGGGACTTGAACCCAGCATTCAGGGAACTGAACCCGGTACAGAGGGAACTGAACGCAGTACACAGGGAACTGAACCCGGTACGCAGTGAGCTGAACCCGGCACAGAGGGAACTGAACCCAGTATGCAGGGAACTGTGACCAGAACGCAGGGAACTGAAGCCATTACGCAGGGAACTGAACCCGGTACAGAGGGAACTGAAACCTATATGCAGGGAACCGAACCCCGTATGCAGGGAGCAGAACTCTGTACGCAGGGAACTGAATCCGGTAGGCAGGGAACTGAACCCTGTAAGCAGGGATCTGAACCTGGTATGCAGGGACCTGAACCCCGTATGCAGGGAACTGAAACCTGTACGCAGGGAACTGAACACGGGACGCAGTGAACTGAACCTGGTACGCAGGAACTTGAACCCGTTACGCAGGGAACTGAGCCTGGTAATAGGGACATGAACCCCGTACGCAGGGAACTGAACCAATTACGCAGGCAACTGAACCCCGTACGCAGGGAACTGAATCCGGTACGCAGGCAACTGAACCCCGTATGCAGGGAACTGAGCCCGGTAGGCAGGGAACTGAACCCCGTACGCAGGGCTCTGAACGGGGTACGAAGGCAACTGATCCCCGTTCGCAGGGAACTGAGCCCAGTAGGCAGGGAACTGAACCTGGTACGCTGGGACTTGAACCCAGTATGCAGGGAACTGAACCCGGTACGCTGGGAACAGAACCCCGAACGCTGGGAACTGAACCCAGTACGCAGTGAACTGAGCCTGGTACGCAGGGAACTGAACCCAGAACACAGGGAACTGAACCCAGTAAGCAGGGAACTGAAACCTGTACGCAGGGAACTTAACCCTATATGCAGGGAACTGAACCACATATGCAGGGAACTGAAACACGTACACAGGGAACTGAACCCTGCACGCAGGGAACTGAACCCGGTACAGAGGGAACTGAAACCTGTTTGCAGGGAACTGAACCCCCTATGCAGGGAACTGAAACCCGTATGCAGGGAACTGAACCCTGTACGCAAGAAACAGAACCTGGTACATAGGGAAAAGAAACCTGTACACAGGGAACTGAAGCTAGTACAAAGACAACTGAACCCGGTACGCAGGGAAGTGAACCCGGTACGAAGGCAACTGAACCCAGTACGCAGGGAACTGAGCCCGGTACGCAGGGAACTGAACCCAGTATGCAGGGAACTGAACCCGGTACGCAGTGAACTGAGCCCGGTACGCAGGGAACTGAACCCTGTACAGAAGGAAATAAACCCTGTACGCAGGGAACTGAACCCAGTATGTAGGGAATTGAAAACTGTACGCAGGGAACTGAGCTCGGTATGCAGGGACTTGAACCCCGTACGCCGGGAACTGAACCATGTACGCAGGGAATTGAACCCGGTACGCAGTGAACTGAACCTGCTATGCAGGGACTTGATACCGGTACGCAGGGAACTGAGCCCGGTATGCAGGGAACTGAACACGTACGCAGGGACTTGAACCCAGTATGCAGTGAACTGAGCCCGGTACAGAGGGAACTGAACCCGGTACGGAGAGAACTGAACCCGGTATGCAGGGAACTGAACCCGGTACAGAGGGAACTGAACTCTGTATGCAGGGAACTGAACCCGGTATGCAGGGAACTGAACCCAGTACACAGGGAACTGAACTCGGTACAGAGGGAACTGAATCCAGTACACAGGGAAATGAACCCGGTACGCAGGGAACTCAATCCAGTACGCAGGGAACTGAACGCAGTACAAAGGGAACTGAATCCGGTACGCAGGGAACTGAACCCGGTACAGAGGGAACTGAACCGAGTACGCAGCGAACTGTGACCGGAACACAGGGAACTGAAGCCATTACGCAGGGAACTGAACCCGGTACAGAGGGAACTGAAAACTATATGCAGGGAACCGAACCCCGTATGCAGTGAGCAGAACTCTGTACGCAGCGAACTGAATCCGGTAGGCAGGGAACTGAACCCTGTAAGCAGGGAACTGAACCATGTACGCAGGGAACTGAACCTGGTATGCAGGGACTTGAACCCCGTATGCAGGGAACTGAAACCTGTACGCAGGGAACTGAACACGGGACGCAGTGAACTGAACCTGGTACGCAGGAACTTGAATCCATTACGCAGGGAACTGAGCCCGGTAAGCAGGGACATGAACCCCGTACGCAGGGAACTGAACCCAGTACGCAGGCAACTGAACCCCGTACGCAGGGAACTGAATCGGGTACGCAGGCAACTGAACCCCGTTCGCAGGGAACTGAGCCCGGTAGGCAGGGAACTGAACCTGGTACGCTGGGAACTGAACCCCGAACGCTGGGAACTGAACCCAGAACGCAGTGAACTGAGCCCGGTACGCGGGGAACTGAACCCAGAACACAGGGAACTGAACCGTGTAAGCAGGGAACTGAAACCTGTACGCAGGGAACTTAACCCTATATGCAGGGAACTGAACCCTGCACGCAGGGAACTGAACCCGGTACAGAGGGAACTGAAACCTGTTTGCAGGGAACTGAACCCCCTATGCAGGGAACTGAACCCCGTACGCAGGGAACTGAACCCGGTACAGAGGGAACTGATCCCAGGACGCAGGGAACTGAACCCGGTATGCAGGGAACTGAACCCAGTACGCAGGGAACTGAACCCAGTACGCAGGGAACTGAACCCGGTACAGAGGGAACTGAACCATGTAGGCAGGGAACTTAACCTGGTACGCAGGGAACTGAACCCAGTACACAGGGAACTGAACCCGGTATGCAGGGAACTGAATCCTGTACACAGGGAACTTAACCCTATATGCAGGGAACTGAACCACATACGCAGGGAACTGAAACCCGTACACAGGGAACTGAACCCTGCACGCAGGGAACTGAACCCGGTACAGAGGGAACTGAAACCTGTTTGCAGGGAACTGACCCCCTATGCAGGGAACTGAACCCCGTATGCAGGGAACTGAACCCTGTACGCAAGAAACAGAACCCGGTACATAGGGAAATGAACCCTGTACGCAGGGAACTGAAGCTAGTACAAAGACAACTGAACCCGGTACGCAGGGAAGTGAACCCGTTACGAAGGAAACTGAACCCAGTACGCAGGGAGCTGAGCCCGGTACGCAGGGAACTGAACCCAGTACGAAGGGAACTGAACCCGGTACGCAGTGAACTGAGCCCAGTACGCAGGGAACTGAACCCGGTACAGAAGGAAATATACCCTGTACGCAGGGAACTGAACCCGGTACGCAGGGAACTGCACACAGAACCCAGGGAACTGAACCCTGTAGCAGGGAATTGAAAACTGTACGCAGGGAACTGAGCCCGGTATGCAGGGATTTGAACCCCGTACGCCGGGAACTGAAGCATGTACGCAGGGAATTGAACCCGGTACGCAGTGAACTGAACCTGGTATGCAGGGACTTGATACCGGTACGCAGGGAACTGAGCCCGGTATGCAGGGAACTGAACACGTACGCAGGGACTTGAACCCAGCATTCAGGGAACTGAACCCGGTACAGAGGGAACTGAACGCAGTACACAGGGAACTGAACCCGGTACGCAGTGAACTGAACCCGGCACAGAGGGAACTGAACCCAGTATGCAGGGAACTGTGACCAGAACGCAGGGAACTGAAGCCATTACGCAGGGAACTGAACCCGGTACAGAGGGAACTGAAACCTATATGCAGGGAACCGAACCCCGTATGCAGGGAGCAGAACTCTGTACGCAGGGAACTGAATCCGGTAGGCAGGGAACTGAACCCTGTAAGCAGGGATCTGAACCTGGTATGCAGGGACTTGAACCCCGTACGCCGGGAACTGAACCATGTACGCAGGGAATTGAACCCGGTACGCAGTGAACTGAACCTGCTATGCAGGGACTTGATACCGGTACGCAGGGAACTGAGCCCGGTATGCAGGGAACTGAACACGTACGCAGGGACTTGAACCCAGTATGCAGTGAACTGAGCCCGGTACAGAGGGAACTGAACCCGGTACGGAGAGAACTGAACCCGGTATGCAGGGAACTGAACCCGGTACAGAGGGAACTGAACTCTGTATGCAGGGAACTGAACCCGGTATGCAGGGAACTGAACCCAGTACACAGGGAACTGAACTCGGTACAGAGGGAACTGAATCCAGTACACAGGGAAATGAACCCGGTACGCAGGGAACTCAATCCAGTACGCAGGGAACTGAACGCAGTACAAAGGGAACTGAATCCGGTACGCAGGGAACTGAACCCGGTACAGAGGGAACTGAACCGAGTACGCAGCGAACTGTGACCAGAACGCAGGGAACTGAAGCCATTACGCAGGGAACTGAACCCGGTACAGAGGGAACTGAAACCTATATGCAGGGAACCGAACCCCGTATGCAGGGAGCAGAAATCTGTACGCAGCGAACTGAATCCGGTAGGCAGGGAACTGAACCCTGTAAGCAGGGAACTGAACCATGTACGCAGGGAACTGAACCTGGTATGCAGGGACTTGAACCCCGTATGCAGGGAACTGAAACCTGTACGCAGGGAACTGAACACGGGACGCAGTGAACTGAACCTGGTACGCAGGAACTTGAATCCATTACGCAGGGAACTGAGCCCGGTAAGCAGGGACATGAACCCCGTACGCAGGGAACTGAACCAGTACGCAGGCAACTGAACCCCGTACGCAGGGAACTGAATCGGGTACGCAGGCAACTGAACCCCGTATGCAGGTAACTGAGCCCGGTAGGCAGGGAACTGAACCCCGTACGCAGGGCTCTGAACGGGGTACGCAGGCAACTGAACCCCGTTCGCAGGGAACTGAGCCCGGTAGGCAGGGAACTGAACCTGGTACGCTGGGAACTGAACCCCGAACGCTGGGAACTGAACCCAGAACGCAGTGAACTGAGCCCGGTACGCGGGGAACTGAACCCAGAACACAGGGAACTGAACCGTGTAAGCAGGGAACTGAAACCTGTACGCAGGGAACTTAACCCTATATGCAGGGAACTGAACCCGATACGCAGGGAACTGAAACCCGTACACAGGGAACTGAACCCTGCACGCAGGGAACTGAACCCGGTGCAGAGGGAACTGAAACCTGTTTGCAGGGAACTGAACCCCCTATGCAGGGAACTGAACCCCGTACGCAGGGAACTGAACCCGGTACAGAGGGAACTGAACCCAGGACGCAGGGAATGAACCCGGTATGCAGGGAACTGAACCCAGTACGCAGGGAACTGAACCCAGTACGCAGGGAACTGAACCCGATAAGCAAGGAACTGAACCCGGTACAGAGGGAACTGAACCATGTAGGCAGGGAACTTAACCTGGTACGCAGGGAACTGAACCCAGTACACAGGGAACTGAACCCGGTATGCAGGGAACTGAATCCTGTACACAGGGAACTTAACCCTATATGCAGGGAACTGAACCACATACGCAGGGAACTGAAACCCGTACACAGGGAACTGAACCCTGCACGCAGGGAACTGAACCCGGTACAGAGGGAACTGAAACCTGTTTGCAGGGAACTGACCCCCTATGCAGGGAACTGAACCCCGTATGCAGGGAACTGAACCCTGTACGCAAGAAACAGAACCCGGTACATAGGGAAATGAACCCTGTACGCAGGGAACTGAAGCTAGTACAAAGACAACTGAACCCGGTACGCAGGGAAGTGAACCCGGTACGAAGGAAACTGAACCCAGTACGCAGGGAGCTGAGCCCGGTACGCAGGGAACTGAACCCAGTACGAAGGGAACTGAACCCGGTACGCAGTGAACTGAGCCCAGTACGCAGGGAACTGAACCCGGTACAGAAGGAAATATACCCTGTACGCAGGGAACTGAACCCGGTACGCAGGGAACTGAACACAGAACCCAGGGAACTGAACCCTGTAGCAGGGAACTGAAAACTGTACGCAGGGAACTGAGCCCGGTATGCAGGGATTTGAACCCCGTACGCCGGGAACTGAAGCATGTACGCAGGGAATTGAACCCGGTACGCAGTGAACTGAACCTGGTATGCAGGGACTTGATACCGGTACGCAGGGAACTGAGCCCGGTATGCAGGGAACTGAACACGTACGCAGGGACTTGAACCCAGCATTCAGGGAACTGAACCCGGTACGCAGTGAACTGAACCCGGCACAGAGGGAACTGAACCCAGTATGCAGGGAACTGTGACCAGAACGCAGGGAACTGAAGCCATTACGCAGGGAACTGAACCCGGTACAGAGGGAACTGAAACCTATATGCAGGGAACCGAACCCCGTATGCAGGGAGCAGAACTCTGTACGCAGGGAACTGAATCCGGTAGGCAGGGAACTGAACTCTGTAAGCAGGGATCTGAACCTGGTATGCAGGGACTTGAACCCCGTATGCAGGGAACTGAAACCTGTACGCAGGGAACTGAACACGGGACGCAGTGAACTGAACCTGGTACGCAGGAACTTGAACCCGTTACGCAGGGAACTGAGCCTGGTAATAGGGACATGAACCCCGTACGCAGGGAACTGAACCAATTACGCAGGCAACTGAACCCCGTACGCAGGGAACTGAATCCGGTACGCAGGCAACTGAACCCCGTATGCAGGGAACTGATCCCGGTAGGCAGGGAACTGAACCCCGTACGCAGGGCTCTGAACGGGGTACGAAGGCAACTGATCCCCGTTCGCAGGGAACTGAGCCCAGTAGGCAGGTAACTGAACCTGGTACGCTGGGACTTGAACCCAGTACGCAGGGAACTGAACCCGGTACGCTCGGAACTGAACCCCGAACGCTGGGAACTGAACCCAGTACGCAGTGAACTGAGCCTGGTACGCAGGGAACTGAACCCAGAACACTGGGAACTGAACCCGGTACGCAGGGAACTGAACCCGATACAGAGGTAACTGAACCTTGTACGCATGGAACTGAACCCGGTACGCAGGGAACTGAACGCAGTACAAAGAGAACTGAACCCGGTATGCAGGGAACTGAACCCGGCACAGAGGGAACTGAACCTAGTACCCAGGGAACTGAACCCAGAACACAGGGAACTGAACCCTTTACGCAGGGAACTGAATCCGGAAGGCAGGGAACTGAACCCTGGAAGCAGTGAACTGCACCCTCTACGCAGGGAACTGAGCCCGGTATGCAGGGACTTAAACCCCGTACGCAGGGAACTGAACCCTGTACGCAAAGAACTGAGCCCGGTATGCAGGGAATTGAACCCAGTACGCAGGGAACTGAAACACGTACACAGGGAACTGAACCCTGCACGCAGGGAACTGAACCCGGTACAGAGGGAACTGAAACCTGTTTGCAGGGAACTGAACCCCATATGCAGGGAACTGAAACCCGTATGCAGGGAACTGAACCCTGTACGCAAGAAACAGAACCCGGTACATAGGGAAAAGAAACCTGTACTCAGGGAACTGAAGCTAGTACAAAGACAACTGAACCCGGTACGCAGGGAAGTGAACCCGGTACGAAGGCAACTGAACCCAGTACGCAGGTAACTGAGCCCGGTACGCAGGGAACTGAACCCAGTACGCAGGGAACTGAACCCGGTACGCAGTGAACTGAGCCCGGTACGCAGGGAACTGAACCCTGTACAGAAGGAAATAAACCCTGTATGCAGGGAACTGAGCCCGGTATGCAGGGACTTGAACCCCGTACGCCGGGAACTGAACCATGTACGCAGGGAATTGAACCCGGTACGCAGTGAACTGAACCTGCTATGCAGGGACTTGATACCGGTACGCAGGGAACTGAGCCCGGTATGCAGGGAACTGAACACGTACGCAGGGACTTGAACCCAGTATGCAGTGAACTGAGCCCGGTACAGAGGGAACTGAACCCGGTACGGAGAGAACTGAACCCGGTATGCAGGGAACTGAGCCCGGTACAGAGGGAACTGAACTCTGTATGCAGGGAACTGAACCCGGTATGCAGGGAACTGAACCCAGTACACAGGGAACTGAACTCGGTACAGAGGGAACTGAATCCAGTACACAGGGAAATGAACCCGGTACGCAGGGAACTCAATCCAGTACGCAGGGAACTGAACGCAGTACAAAGGGAACTGAATCCGGTACGCAGGGAACTGAACCCGGTACAGAGGGAACTGAACCGAGTACGCAGCGAACTGTGACCGGAACACAGGGAACTGAAGCCATTACGCAGGGAACTGAACCCGGTACAGAGGGAACTGAAACCTATATGCAGGGAACTGAACCCCGTATGCAGGGAGCAGAACTCTGTACGCAGCGAACTGAATCCGGTAGGCAGGGAACTGAACCCTGTAAGCAGGGAACTGAACCATGTACGCAGGGAACTGAACCTGGTATGCAGGGACTTGAACCCCGTATGCAGGGAACTGAAACCTGTACGCAGGGAACTGAACACGGGACGCAGTGAACTGAACCTGGTATGCAGGAACTTGAATCCATTACGCAGGGAACTGAGCCCGGTAAGCAGGGACATGAACCCCGTACGCAGGGAACTGAACCCAGTACGCAGGCAACTGAACCCCGTACGCAGGGAACTGAATCGGGTACGCAGGCAACTGAACCCCGTATGCAGGTAACTGAGCCCGGTAGGCAGGGATCTGAACCCCGTACGCAGGGCTCTGAACGGGGTACGAAGGCAACTGAACACCGTTCGCAGGGAACTGAGCCCGGTAGGCAGGGAACTGAAACTGGTACGCTGGGAACTGAACCCCGAACGCTGGGAACTGAACCCAGAACGCAGGGAACTGAACCCAGTACGCAGGGAACTGAACCCGGTATGCAAGGAACTGAACCCGGTACAGAGGGAACTGAACCATGTAGGCAGGGAACTTAACCTGGTACGCAGGGAACTGAACCCAGTACACAGGGAACTGAACCCGGTATGCAGGGAACTGAAACCTGTACGCAGGGAACTTAACCCTATATGCAGGGAACTGCACCACATACGCAGGGAACTGAACCCCGTATGCAGGGAACTGAACCCTGTACGCAAGAAACAGTAGCCGGTACATAGGGAAATGAATCCTGTACGCAGGGAACTGAAGCTAGTACAAAGACAACTGAACCCGGTACGCAGGGAAGTGAACCCGGTACGAAGGCAACTGAACCCAGTACGCAGGGAGCTGAGCCTGGTACGCAGGGAACTGAACCCAGTATGAAGGCAACTGAACCCGGTACGCAGTGAACTGAGCCCAGTACGCAGGGAACTGAACCCGGTACAGAAGGAAATAAACCCTGTACGCAGGGAACTGAACCCGATACGCAGGGAACTGAACACATAACCCAGGGAACTGAACCCTGTAGCAGGGAACTGAAAACTGTACGCAGCGAACTGAGCCCGGTATGCAGGGATTTGAACCCCGTACGCCGGGAACTGAAGCATGTACGCAGGGAATTGAACCCGGTACGCAGTGAACTGAACCTGCTATGCAGGGACTTGATACCGGTACGCAGGGAAGTGAGCCCGGTATGCAGGGAACTGAACACGTACGCAGGGACTTGAACCCAGTATTCAGGGAACTGAACCCGGAACAGAGGGAACTGAACGCAGTACACAGGGAACTGAACCCGGTACGCAGTGAACTGAACCCGGCACAGAGGGAGCTGAACCCAGTACGCAGGGAACTGTGACCAGAACACAGGGAACTGAAGCCGGTACAGAGAGAACTGAACCCGCTACAGAGGGAACTGAAACCTATATGCAGGGAACCGAACCCCGTATGCTGGGAGCAGAACTCTGTACGCAGGGAACTGAATCCGGTAGGCAGGGAACTGAACACTGTAAGCAGGGAACTGAACCATGTACGCAGGGAACTGAACCTGGTATGCAGGGACTTGAACCCCGTATGCAGGGAACTGAAACCTGTACGCAGGGAAAAGAACACGGGACGCAGTGAACTGAACCTGGTATGCAGGAACTTGAACCCGTTACGCAGGGAACTGAGCCCGGTAAGCAGGGACATGAACCCCGTACACAGGGAACTGAACCAAGTACGCAGGCAACTGAACCCCGTACGCAGGGAACTGAATCCGGTACGCAGGCAACTGAACCCCGTATGCAGGGAACTGAGCCCGGTAGGCAGGGAACTGAACCCCGTACGCAGGACTCTGAACGGGGTACGAAGGCAACTGATCCCCGTTCGCAGGGAACTGAGCCCAGTAGGCAGGGAACTGAACCTGGTACGCTGGGAACTGAACCCCGAACGCTGGGAACTGAACCCAGAACGCAGTGAACTGAGCCTGGTACGCTGGGACTTGAACCCAGTACGCAGGGAACTGAACCCGGTACGCTGGGAACAGAACCCCGAACGCTGGGAACTGAACCCAGTACGCAGTGAACTGAGCCTGGTACGCAGGGAACTGAACCCAGAACACAGGGAACTGAACCCAGTAAGCAGGGAACTGAAACCTGTACGCAGGGAACTTAACCCTATATGCAGGGAACTGAACCACATACGCAGGGAACTGAACCCCGTATGCAGGGAACTGAACCCTGTACGCAAGAAACAGAAGCCGGTACATAGGGAAATGAATCCTGTACGCAGGGAACTGAAGCTAGTACAAAGACAACTGAACCCGGTACGCAGGGAAGTGAACCCGGTATGAAGGCAACTGAACCCAGTACGCAGGGAGCTGAGCCCGGTACGCAGGGAACTGAACCCAGTACGAAGGCAACTGAACCCGGTACGCAGTGAACTGAGCCCAGTACGCAGGGAACTGAACCCGGTACAGAAGGAAATAAACCCTGTACGCAGGGAACTGAACCCGATACGCAGGGAACTGAACACAGAACCCAGGGAACTGAACCCTGTAGCAGGGAACTGAAAACTGTACGCAGGGAACTGAGCCCGGTATGCAGGGATTTGAACCCCGTACGCCGGGAACTGAAGCATGTACGCAGGGAATTGAACCCGGTACGCAGTGAACTGAACCTGGTATGCAGGGACTTGATACCGGTACGCAGGGAAGTGAGCCCGGTATGCAGGGAACTGAACACGTACGCAGGGACTTGAACCCAGTATTCAGGGAACTGAACCCGGAACAGAGGGAACTGAACGCAGTACACAGGGAACTGAACCCGGTACGCAGTGAACTGAACCCGGCACAGAGGGAGCTGAACCCAGTACGCAGGGAACTGTGACCAGAACGCAGGGAACTGAAGCCATTATGCAGGGAACTGAACCCGGTACAGAGAGAACTGAACCCGCTACAGAGGGAACTGAAACCTATATGCAGGGAACCGAACCCCGTATGCAGGGAGCAGAACTCTGTACGCAGGGAACTGAATCCGGTAGGCAGGGAACTGAACCCTGTAAGCAGGGAACTGAACCATGTACGCAGGGAACTGAACCTGGTACGCTGGGACTTGAACCCAGTACGCAGGGAACTGAACCCGGTACGCTGGGAACAGAACCCCGAACGCTGGGAACTGAACCCAGAACGCAGTGAACTGAGCCTGGTACGCAGGGAACTGAACCCAGAACACAGGGAACTGAACCCAGTAAGCAGGGAACTGAAACCTGTACGCAGGGAACTTAACCCTATATGCAGGGAACTGAACCACATACGCAGGGAACTGAAACACGTACACAGGGAACTGAACCCTGCACGCAGAAAACTGAAGCTAGTACAAAGACAACTGAACCCGGTACGCAGGGAAGTGAACCCGGTACGAAGGCAACTGAACCCAGTACGCAGGGAACTGAGCCCGGTACGCAGGGAACTGAACCCAGTACGCAGGGAACTGAACCCGGTACGCAGTGAACTGAGCCCGGTACGCAGGGAACTGAACCCTGTACAGAAGGAAATAAACCCTGTATGCAGGGAACTGAACCCAGTACGTAGGGAATTGAAAACTGTACGCAGGGAACTGAGCCCGGTATGCAGGGACTTGAACCCCGTACGCCGGGAACTGAACCATGTACGCAGGGAATTGAACCCGGTACGCAGTGAACTGAACCTGCTATGCAGGGACTTGATACCGGTACGCAGGGAACTGAGCCCGGTATGCAGGGAACTGAACACGTATGCAGGGACTTGAACCCAGTATGCAGTGAACTGAGCCTGGTACAGAGGGAACTGAACCCGGTACGGAGAGAACTGAACCCGGTATGCAGGGAACTGAACCCGGTACAGAGGGAACTGAACTCTGTATGCAGGGAACTGAACCCGGTATGCAGGGAACTGAACCCAGTACACAGGGAACTGAAATCGGTACAGAGGGAACTGAATCCAGTACACAGGGAAATGAACCCGGTACGCAGGGAACTGAATCCAGTACGCAGGGAACTGAACGCAGTACAAAGGGAACTGAATCCGGTACGCAGGGAACTGAACCCGGTACAGAGGGAACTGAACCGAGTACGCAGCGAACTGTGACCGGAACACAGGGAACTGAAGCCATTACGCAGGGAACTGAACCCGGTACAGGGGGAACTGAAACCTATATGCAGGGAACCGAACCCCGTATGCAGGGAGCAGAACTCTGTACGCAGCGAACTGAATCCGGTAGGCAGGGAACTGAACCCTGTAAGCAGGGAACTGAACCATGTACGCAGGGAACTGAACCTGGTATGCAGGGACTTGAACCCCGTATGCAGGGAACTGAAACCTGTACGCAGGGAACTGAACACGGGACGCAGTGAACTGAACCTGGTATGCAGGAACTTGAATCCATTACGCAGGGAACTGAGCCCGGTAAGCAGGGACATGAACCCCGTACACAGGGAACTGAACCCATTACGCAGGCAACTGAACCCCGTACGCAGGGAACTGAATCGGGTACGCAGGCAACTGAACCCCGTATGCAGGTAACTGAGCCCGGTAGGCAGGGAACTGAACCCCGTACGCAGGGCTCTGAACGGGGTACGCAGGCAACTGAACCCCGTTCGCAGGGAACTGAGCCCGGTAGGCAGGGAACTGAACCTGGTACGCTGGGAACTGAACCCCGAACGCTGGGAACTGAACCCAGAACGCAGTGAACTGAACCCGGTACGCGGGGAACTGAACCCAGAACACAGGGAACTGAACCGTGTAAGCAGGGAACTGAAACCTGTACGCAGGGAACTTAACCCTATATGCAGGGAACTGAACCGCATATGCAGGGAACTGAAACCCGTACACAGGGAACTGAACCCTGCACGCAGGGAACTGAACCCGGTACAGAGGGAACTGAAACCTGTTTGCAGGGAACTGAACCCCCTATGCAGGGAACTGAACCCCGTACGCAGGGAACTGAACCCGGTACAGAGGGAACTGAACCCAGGACGCAGGGAACTGAACCCGGTACGCAGGGAACTGAACCCAGTACGCAGGGAACTGAACCCAGTACGCAGGGAACTGAACCCGGTATGCAAGGAACTGAACCCGGTACAGAGGGAACTGAACCATGTAGGCAGTGAACTTAACCTGGTACGCAGGGAACTGAACCCAGTACACAGGGAACTGAACCCGGTATGCAGGGAACTGAAACCTGTACGCAGGGAACTTAACCCTATATGCAGGGAACTGAACCACATACGCAGGGAACTGAAACACGTACACAGG